>NW_023270451.1:66348655-66698692 GCF_011800145.1 Mirounga leonina | reverse complement strand
TTCCTTCCTTCCTTCCTTCCTTCCTTTTCTTCCTTCCTCCCTCGCTCCTCCTTCCCTCCCTCCCTTTCTTTCTTTCTTTCTTTCCTTCCTTCCTTCCTCCCTTTCTCCTTCCTTCCTCCCTTCCTCCCTCCTCCTTCCCTCCCTCCCTCCTTCCTTCCTTTACTTTCTTTTCTTTCCTTCCTTCCTTCTCTCTCTCTTCCTTCCTTCTTTTTCTTTCTTTCTTTCCTTCCTTCCTTCCTTTCTCCTCTCCTCTCCTCTCCTCTCCTCTCCTCTCCTCTCCTCTCCTCTCCTCTCTCAAACCCTTGTGTCCAGGGCTGACTTTCAATAGATCCCAGGAGGGAGCTGCTCTACAACCTAGGAAACCCCAATCAGAAGCAGGTTGTCTAGGAATGGTTTAGCATCAGGTTCCCCACACACCCTCATTGCATGTGGACAAGGGGGCAGACCCCTTTCCAGCCCTGCCATGTTTCCAGGGAGGAGGGGCTCTCCACACCTGACCCATCCCCATGTATGGCAGAGAATGCCATGTGGGGTGCCGGGCGGGTCAGTGGGGCACCAGCTGTCTAAGTGGGCAAAGGATTTAAATAAACATTTTCTCAAAGAAGATACACAAATGGCCAACTAGCACTTGAAAAGATGCTCAATGTCACTAGCCAATGGGGAAATGGAAATCAAAAGTAGATAACTACACTCATTCGAATGACTATAATCAAAGAGAGGTAATAACAAGTATTGATGAAGATGCAGAGGAACTGGAACCCTCATATATTGCTGGTGAGAATTTAAAATGGTACAGCTGCTATGGGAAAGAGTCTGGCAGTTTCTCAACAGAATAAACATGGAGTTACATGTTTATTGTAACATGACCCAGCAATTCCACTCCTAGGTATATCCCCAAGAGAAATGAGAATATATGCCCATACAGAAACTTGTACACAAATGTTTATAGCGGCATTATTCCTAATACCCACAAGTAGAAATAATCCAATCAGCCTATCAACTGATGAATGAAATGTGATAAATCCATATAATGGAATTTTTTTCAGCAATAAAAAAGAATGAAGCACTGATACAGAGATGAACCTTGAAACCGTTATGCTAAGTGAAAGAAGTTGACACAAAAGGCCACATATTGTATGATTTTATTTATGTGAAATTTCTAGAATAGGCAAATCGTAGAGACAAAAAGTGTATTAGTGGTTGCCTGGGGCAGGGGGGAGGGGGCCTGCTGTGGGGGAGAAATGGGAAATGAGTGCTAATGGGTGCAGGGTTTCTTTCTGGGTGATGTAAATGTCTGAAAATTGTGATGGTTGCACAACCCCCGTGAATATACTAAAAACTATTGAACCGTACAGTTTATGTGACTAAATTGTGTCATATGTGGATTATATGTCAGTAAAGAGGAGGTTTAGAAAGGGTAGAGGGTGAATGTGTCAGTCTCAGCCCTGGGTTACTGGCAGCTACAAAAACAAAACAGCTCTGGAAAAGGACGTTCCCATCCTGTTGACTAGTGGACATGCAGCTCTGCAGCCGACCTGCTGCAGTTACCAGCAGCCCGAAGACCTGAGGTCTGTCCTCTGCTTCCTAAGATAGCTCTGGCTTGGTAGTGGGGACGTGGCCATTTGCGGGAAACACTGATCTTATTCTACCCCAAATTAGATGGCTGAGTTCTCCCCTGTGGGCCAGGGTAAAGAGGGGTTAGGGACAGGCTGGTGGGCTATGGATGGGAGCAGAGAAGAGTGCATCTGGTTTTCTTTTGACGGAGGACACTATTTGAGAGAGAGGAGATAATCTTGGGCCTCGTGTACAGAGTGTATAAGCAAAATTACAAGTTTCTTTTCAAAAGCCAAACTCAATATATTGTATGCTTTTCAAGTGAAGTAAATGATACTGCTTTTCAAGTCACTTCCAAATTCATATACTTAAATCACTTTATATCTTTTGTGAAAATTGTCGTGATACAAGAGACTCCCCAAATTGTTATGTGGGGAATATTAATAGACATTATCGGAAGACCAAAACAGTAATGGAAACAATTCTGTTTGATATTCTGAAATAAAACCAACATGGATTAGGGATGAAAAATGTTAATGCAGTTGGCTTTAAATGGCAACAGAGTATATGCACTCTCAAGTGTTATCCATAAAAAGGCTGAAAAAAGGCACTGAATAAATCTTTGGTGAGTACAGGGTCAGTTCTTATGCCATTCCACCAAAGTTCCTTACCAGCCGCACCTGTGGTACAATTCACCAGCTTCTGCTCATGGTCATGACTTGCTCAGTGCTGCACTTTTCTGCCCATAGCCGTTTTTGCCTCTTCCTATGTAGAACTCACATGATTTTACTGGCCTGCTAGCTCTCGCGGGGTAGGTTTTTCTTAAAATATTTTAATCAGCATGAACTCTGTAATTGATGCAGCTCCCCGAATTTGCCTCCCCCTACTAGGCCAGTATGCCCAAACTTTGCATCACACTGAATTCTCTTGGCAATCTTTTTTTTTTTTAAAGAGTTTATTATTTATTTATTTGAGAGAGAGAATGAGATAGAGAGAGCATGAGAGGGAGGAGGGTCAGAGGGAGAAGCAGACTCCCCGCTGAGCAGGGAGCCTGATGCGGGACTCGATCCCCGGGACTCCAGGATCATGACCTGAGCCGAAGGCAGTCGCTTAACTGACTGAGCCACCCAGGCGCCCTCTCTTGGCAATCTTTAATAAGCTGATGCATGGCTCCCACTCCCAGATATTTTGGTTTAATAGGTATGGGAGGCCACCTGATGACTGGGATTTCAAAAATTCCCCAGATGGTCCTCATGTGCAGCAAAATCTGGGCACCACTGCACTATACTATGATGTGAAGCCTCAGTGTAAACCTCTACCAGACTAAAAGGGAAAAGCATTAACCCCAGCCAGTCACTGTACGTGGAAAATAAGACTATTAAATTATGCAATAGCATGTAAAGTCAAGTAGTAAGAGATGTTCCAGTGACATCATTTAAATACTACTTACTACGATTTTTTTCCTTAATTTTATTTAATGCCATTATTCTTAGCTCCAGGCTAAATGCTTCCTCTTGCTTCTTGGCATTAATGTATTTTACATATTTTTCTGTAACCTTATCTCTTCACTCTGTCATCTTATGGCAGGTTCTGCATATTTAATCTTGTGGTCTTCTTGATGAATGGATCCCTGAAGGCTCCTGTTTGTATGCTTTGCTGGCCCTGCTGTTCACAGGTTTCTCGTGTGCCCAACTTGAACATGACATGAGACTAGATGGTCTCAGCGAGCGGTGAGGAGAGGCAGTCTTCTGCCTGGATACCCAGTCCTAATCAGCGCTGACGTGGTTTTCACGGACGTCATTGGAAACTAAAGCTCTAATTCATTTTCCGTTATCATTCCAAGAGCTCTCCCATTTCTCCTCTGCTGTTCCTTCTTGTCATTTGGGTTGCTTTCCAGGCTTCTCTATTATTGAATAACTATGCAGAAAAGAATTTCCCCGGAGGTATTAGATTGAATTTTTTCTCAAGATGAAAAAAAAATGTCCTGTTTATTAATGAACTGTGTGGGCAGTTTGTGTCTGGGTTGGTCTGTTTTTACAGTCCTCCCTCTTGCTTTGCCAAGATACTATTTGAAATATGCCTCAAACTTCCTTTTGGAAACTATTAATATATTAAATAACATCAGAACCAAAGCAACAATAGCCCAACATCACTGTTGCCTTAAATGGAGAGGCTTAAGGCTTTTAATTTTTTCACATACAATTCTACCTGATGTCTGCATTTCTTTTACTCACTTTTTCTGATGGTAAAAAATAATATGTAGTCATTAAGAAAAAAATTGAAATTACAAAATAATAATTTTAAATTGAGAGGGAAATCGCCTATAGTTTTTTTTTTTTAAGATTTTATTTATTTATTAAAGTGAGCACAAGTGGGGAGAGGGGCAGGGGAGAAGACACCAAGCAGGGAGCCAGACAGGGGGCTCGATCCCGGGACTTCATGACCTGAGCTGAATGCAGATGCTTAACCGACTGAGCCACCTAGGTGCCCCAGAAATTGCCTATAGTTATATTGACATAATTACTGCCAACATTTTGGTATATTCCTTCTTAGTCTTTTTCCTATATATATTTTTTCAAATTTTTATAATAAAAAATTTAAATATATAAAAAAATGGAAAAACCAACACAAGGACTATATATATATATGTATATATATATACACATACACATACCTACTACCTAGATTTGACAGTTCTTAGGATTTTGTAATAAATGATTCACATTCCTCCATTTTTTCCCGTGTGATTGGCAGGTAATTATGGCACGAAATTTTGGCTCTTTTGAGTCTAATCTTTTCATCTAATGGTTTGGGGATCTGCTGAGATTCTTGCCTGAATAAATTATCTTGTTGGGGATTGCAAAATGGTGATTTTCTGATTCTGCTCTTTCTACATTCATTAGCTGGAATTATTTTGTAAAGAAGAGCTTTCTTTCACAAACTTTGGTCCCTTCTAAAAAGGCAGGGCAAATGCTTAATTTCCCTTTATTTACTAACCTTCAGAGTAAAAAATTAGTGTAATTCATAGTTTTTTTAAGAGACACAGAGTTGAGATCCTAATGCATCTATGGTTTCTATCCTTTTCGGGTAGTATGCTAGTTTTATTGCAGTTAGCATTTTCCCATACTTACCATGATTTGTCAATATCTCCTTTAATGGCTACATATAATTTTTCTGTATAATTGTATCAAAGTTCTTTCCTATTAAATATTTAGACTGTTTCCAGTTATTCATGGTGGCCAATAATGTTTTAGAACATTGTGTGCCTAGATTTTTGCTTAAATTTTGGATTATTATTTCCTTAGGATAGAGCCTGTTTTCATAAAACCAAATTAAGCATGTAACTATGAAGAGCGTGTTGGTCAGCGACTGGCTCACAGATGTGTGACCACCCTTTGTTAAATGCTGGCTCCCCCCTTCTCAGATCTAATGCTCATCTAGTGCTCTCCTTTCCCTCATGCTGCCTTGTATTGTGCTTCATTTGTAATGTTTATGTTCTCTTTCTCAATGATTTATAAGCCCTCTGAGGTAAGGTATTGTGTTTTATTTCTCTGTGTATCCCTAGCATCACGCATTATGTTTTACTCACCATAGACACCAAAGAAATGTTCGTTAATGATGGTGATTTTTGATTTTTTTTTTTTGCCATATCATGGCAAATTTAGTAGCCTTAAAGTGACTAGAGTTGTCTGTGATTTTGGAGGCTTCTGTCTAATGTCACTTAGGTCTGTTCCTCCTATTGAAAGGCTTCATCGTTTTGTGTGTGGAGTAGAAGATTGGCAAAGGTGACGCTACTGTGTTTCGTAAATTTCTCCTGTGTCCTGGATAATATAGTGTAACCTTGGTGCTGACGATTGTTCATTTTAACACACAATCTACTGCATCTTCTATGGTATGCTGCTGAGAGGTCATAGGTGTGGACCAATTAGTGAGTAATGTGGTTGGATGTCCCTCTCTGTGATGGTATCTTCTCCTGGGAAGACTGCATTGACAGATGAGTCTGCATAAAAGGGGTGAGCAATTATCTTTGGACAGCCATGTTAAAGGAGATAAAACCTTTATTACCTACCTCGTTATTATTTATTTGGTATTGCTAGAAATCAATGATGCCCCCAAACAACTACTTCTTAATGACTGATGTGTATGAAATGACAGCTTATCAGTGGCAAAACTCGCTCTTTCAGAATTCTTTGGTTTTAGTTCAATTGAAGTTGATATTTAGTTCAACATTATTCCTTATAACCCATTAAAGAATCTTTTTTTGGTTGTACTTCACATATATTCTCTTTTTAAAAAATTCACAGTTAAATTTTTTTTTTTTTTTAGTTTGAAACATTTTATGTTTAGGAATGTTTAGACCCAGAAGTATGATATGTTTTTTAAAGTAACATTGGCAGATGGGTGGAATTATTCTTCTCTATAAGCACACTATCTCTCTGTTGCATAGACTACAAAGTTTTGAAATGCATGATTGCATTTTCCTTTTTCATTGTTTTGAAATGAGAGAGAATTTCTTAAATAGACTATAGTGAGGACAACAATCATGTCTTATTAATAAAATGGAATCTCCAGAGCCCAATATAGTGCATAGTAGATGCTCAATAAATTTTGAGTCAAAGAATGAATTTGTCTCTGTTGCTGTAAGTAGGATGTAATCAACAAATAAAGTAGCTCTTCCAGTCTCTGAACAACCTAAAATCCTCTGTGGTTCTTAGACTAGATGATGGGTGATGGGTGATGGGGCTGAGGAGTGCACTTGTAATGAGTACTGGGTATTGCATGTAGGTGTTGAGGCACTGAATTATACATCTGAAACCACTATGTGCACTGTATGTTAACTAACTGGAATTTAAATAAAAGCTAAAAAAAATAAAGTTATACGTAGATGCGTTAAAAAAAAATAGACTAGATGGTAATAATGCTTTCTTTTACCTTAAAATGAAGAAGTACTTTAATCTCTGTCTTTTGGGCCAACAAAGTAGATATTGCCATTTTTCTTTTTAAGGTGTTTTTTCACAGCACATACAAACATCATGGAAAAATACGTAAAAATTAACTAAACTGCGGTATTTTCAATGCTTTATAAACAGTCCCATTCATTATCATAATATCCTTGTCAAATAAATATTACTATCTTCTGCAAATAGGTGGGTAAATTGAAGGACCGTGTCTGCAGTGAATATATTGAGTCATTTAGTGTCGTAAGGGTTTTCCTGTTCTTCTATTAGGTGTACAGAATCCATCCATAGTTTTGATGAAATGCTATTTTTTATTATTATAAATTATGGTTAGTACAAACAATTTTTTTAATTCTGGGAACTATCAGGTGTTTAAAAAAAAGAGAATAGAAGGTAATTGAGGTATCCTCCACTGGACAAAGATTATAATGAGCAGAGCAAACAATGCAGTGAAATAAGAGAGATTAACCACTAAACTGCAATCCCCAGTGTATTTGTACTTACCACCAACCACCTTGTTAGTGTCACATTTCAAATCTTAGTGACTTAGAACTATGACTTCCATTTCCCTTCTCTAGTTACTCTAAGACTCAACTCTCCCTACACACGTGTTCCTGTTTGACTTGTCAGACTCCCAGAGGTGGCTCTGGAACTGTGCCTTTCATCCACGTCACAAAGCCCATCTTCCTTCCCTTCCCTTCCAATACTCCGTTTATCCCCATGAAACTAAGTGGCCCTATGCATACTGAAATGCACACCTGCATAGCTATCCAGCTGTTTTTATCCCTCTTTCAGGTCCCTATCTGTCCACACACTGGCCCAAGGGAAGAATGTACCAATGATTTCTGGAGAGAAACTATATAGGTTGAACAGATGGCTGACGTGCTAGATTAGATTTTGTTTCCTTCTAGGATTTTTTTTTTTTAACCACCAGCCTCCAACCTCACCCTAGAAACTCTTTCAGTATAGAAATGCCTCCTAGGCTTGGTTAAAAACTTCCCCAACCATCTGGACAAGATAGTGAGCTGAAAAAAGACAAGGAGGATGCAGGGGAAGGGTGTGTACGTGGCAGAGCGAATGTGCCAGGGACAAGTTCTAGGCTCAATTCTGAAGACAAACTTTAATTCTTTTGAATTGCACTTTTTCCATTCCCTTCTTTAGTTACTTCATGCTACCTGGGGCACTCGCTTCAGGAGAGAAAACAATAAAAGTGATGACTCTAAAATGTTATGGTCTCACTATGATATTATTTCTTTTTATACAACATTATTTCTTTTTTTATAACTGCTGTGATGTAGTTAATATTACTTCCATTTTATAGCTGAAAAAAGTGGAGTTCAAAGAAGGTAAGTGATTCATAGAATCAGTAAATGGCAGAAATTGGACTGAACCCAGGGCTTTTGACGGTAACTAAACTACAGTGTGAAGACAATAAATAGCACAGTATATGGGAAATGACAAAAATGAACATAAGAAAAGAAGCCATAGTTAAGATTTCAAAAAGTTAGTCTAACAACATTACAGAGTCATTATTTGGGTAGGAAATTGTAGAGAAATAAAATGCCAAACTTTCGTCTAGCTCACTAGATTGGTACAAGTCAACCTTGTGAAAGGCTGTGCTTCATTGATTTCAGAAATGACAACTATAGCACTAATATGAATGGAGGCCCATAAAATTTACAGGAAGTATCTAAAGGAAATCTAAATGAAAAACATTTAAAAATGGAAATAATAGATCTATGTTAAGGAAAGCACATCTTGAAGAATCAAAGTGAGGAAAATAAAAAACTTCAATCTCAGTGGCTGCAATAAAGAGTAAGCAGTTAAAATATGAATCCCTTCTTGTTACAGTGTAACTGCCAATCAACCAAACTGCCTCCAATGGCCCATGGAACCGAAGACTGTTAAGCATGACAAGGGGTTACGTACAATGCCTCTATGTATTATAAAAAGAATTTCTCTGTATATTCCAAAGCAAATTATTTATTTAGTGTAGAAAACATGTTGCCATTTTAAAAAACTCTGTTACAATTAAAATAAATCTATTTGGACTTCTTCCCTAGAATATTTCCTGCCTAATTCCTATGTAGTATAGTCAGTCCATCTGTGACGTGTTAGTAGGAAAACAAGAAAAACAATGGGGAAAAAAGGTCTCTGTTCAATCTTGTTCATTGAAAAATGCTTTCTATGTCAAATTATATATATATATAAAATCTTTCCTGGGGCTCCTGGGTGGCTCAGTCAGTTGAGCGTCTGACTCTTGATTTCAGCTCAGGTGCATCTCATGGGTTGAGAGATGGAGCCCCGCCTTGGGCTCGTGTGCTGGGCGTGGAGCCTCCTTGAGATTCTCTCCTCCTGTTCCTCTGCCCACCCCCCAAAAAAATCTTTTAGGGTACCTGGGTGGCTTAGTTGGTTAAGCATCTGACTTCTGCTTGGGTCATGATCTCAGGGTCCTGGGACTGAGCCCCGTGTCAGGCACCCCACTGAGCAGGGAGTCTGCTTGTCTCTCTCCCTCTGCCCCCCTCGTGTGCTCATGCTCTCTCTCTCTCAAATAAATTAATAAATAAAATCTTAAAAAAAAAATCTTTACCTATGAATAGTGGATCTGGCTATAGTCATGAATGATGAATTTCACTTGGTTTAATGGAACCTCATATGCTTACCAAATTTTACCTTAATATTTTAAAGAAAAAATATTAATATAAAGACAAGAATAAAATACATCTGTAGTTTTTCTGTCCAGAACTAACTACTGTTAACCTTTTGGTATATTCCTTATTTTGATTTCAAAATGCTAAATGGAATAGGTTATGCTTCAAAATAGTATTTTAATAGAAATGGCACTTTTTTTTTTAACAGAATGGAAAATTGAAACTTTGAAAAAAATTAAAGTGCTAATTATTTAGAATTATCCAATTGCTTAATTAGGCTCCTTGGATTCTCTCAAGGCTCACAGACTCTTGTTATTGAAAGGTACCCAGAAGACCAAAGGACAGGAATCACTGTGATAGGTGGTGTTGAATCTTTGCCCGAAGATGATTCAATAATTGGCTTGGGTAATTCTGACAACTTTCCCCTTTAAATCATTTTACTTATTAAAGATTTTGGATTCAGTATTTAAAGACTTCCAAAATTTAAAAAATATTTGTTACAGAGCAGAAGTGCTAAAACATAGGTATGTAACAGAATCACCCGGAGGGCTTACTAAAACACAGATTGCAGTTTCTCATTCAGTATGTCTGGGTGGGGCTGGAGATGTTGCATTTCTAGCAAGTCCCCATCCCTGGGGATCCTAGTGCTGCTGGCCTGGGGACCACAGTTTGAGAACCCCTGATATAGGACATGCTTACATAAATGCAGCTTAGAAGAGGCAGCTTCCCTTACCACTGCAAAAAATAGTGTCATGCTTACAATTAACATCTTCCATTTCACACCACAGGGATGAGCTGTAAGTTTTATTTCGGAGTTTTAAAATGAAATTTTTAGTCTGGTTTTAATGAGGATGTCAGGAACACACTCAAGTATAAAGTAAAAGAGTTCAATTTAAGACTGGATAGGTATGAGAGAAGACAAGCAGTTCCTTCAAAAGAAAGACCTCCCGAATCCCAGAATTTCCTACTTATGTGTAGATTGTCTATAAAAGCATGTAGGGTGTGTGCCAGCTTATGAATCTGTATGTAGGGTGATAACTTCTGTTTCTCATGTCCTCAACCCCAGCTCTTTGAGTTTTCCTCTTCAAACCTAAACCGGATCAGCGTGAACTCTTTCCCTTCCCTTCCCCTCCCTGACATTAGTATCGGGCCACTCTCACGGATGCCCTGGGTCCAGAAGACTCATACATTTCCCATACAAAGCCCAAATCCTCTCATGCTTTATGCAATCTCTGCAGAGCCCAAGACAGGAACGAGTTCCAGTGGGTCTCAGACCTTTGCCAGACAACCAAGCTCTAGAAAACTTTGCATTTCAAGCTGTCTTTATAGTCGTTGAGGCAGGACACTGGTTTGGGGGTGAAGTAGCCTCCATTCCAGCTCTAATCCTGCCATGACTCGGTTGTTAACTGTACTCAGGCAAATTGCTTAACTCCTTTGGTAGAGTGTTCAGGCCTTTGGTGCCAAGAAGACCTGGGTTTGAGTACAAGTTTCTGGTACTGACTGGCTCTGGGAATCTGTAACAATGGGGATAATAATAAATAAATACAAAGAGCGGGGTGGATGTACATTAGAATATATATACCCTCACAGTGCCTGCCACACAGTAGGCCCTGAAGACCATACAGTAGGCCCTGAAGGCCACTAATAATAATTAGCATACATGGAATGACAGGCTTGGATTGGATAATTGATGCTGGGGCATGTTTCAGCTCTACAATGCTATGATTTTAAACGAAATATGTAGTTGAAATCTAGTGACGGCTGTATTTGTCTTGCTATGGCTGCCACAATGAAGTACCGGACTGGGTGCCTTCAACACCAGAAATTGAGTTTCTTATGGTTGTGAAAGCTGCGAGTCCAAGACCAAGGTGTTGGCTTCTTCTGAGATCTCTCTCTTTGGCATGTAGAGGACCACCTCCTTCCTGAGAAGGTCATTGCGTGTTTTTTTTCCTCTCTGTGTGTATTTGTGTCCAGATTTCCTCTTCTTATATGGAAACCAGTCATGTTGAATTAGGGGCCACCCTTATTACCTCAGTTTAACTTAATTACCTCTTTGAAGACCCTGTGTCCAAATACACTCACATTCTGGGTTATGGGGGTGAGGGCTTGAGCATATGCATTTTAAGGGGACGCAATTCAGCCCATAACAATGACTAAGGATGCGGTGTGGGTCTTTGTTTTTTTGTTTTATTTTGTTTTGTTTTTACTGGGTTTAATGAAGAGTTATGAGTTTTCTGCTTTTGCTGTGGGGCTCGATCCTTGGACTCCAGGATCATGACCTGAGCCGAAGTCAGATGCTTAACCAACTGAGGCACCCAGGTGCCCCTGTTTAGGTCTAATTTAATGTATAGTGAAATTCTCCCTTTTCAGGTGCACAGTTCAGATAGTTTTAATGAACATATATGGTTGCATAGCCATCATCACATCTGAGATCTGGAACATTGCTATCCCTCCAAAAACTACCCTGTGCCCCTTTGTAGTCAATCTCCTTTCCTCCCTCACTGATTTCTGCTCCTATAAATTTGCCTTTTCCAGAAAGACATGTAGCAAATAAGAATCCCATAGCAAATAGGCTTTTGCGTCCAGATTTTTTCTCCTTGGCATAATCCTACCAGGGGTCTTAAGCTTTTTGTGTTATGGGCCACTTCAGCATTCTGGTTGAGCCTCTAAACTTCCTTTTTGGAATGTTTACAAATGCATAAAATAAAATATTTACAATTACATCATGAAAATTATGTTGAAATATAGTCATTGAAGCTTTAAAGGAGCTGATTTGTGATATAGTATTATATGTACTTTTTATTAATGCATTAAATAATAAGATCTAGCCATGGGTCTAGGAACTACCATAATATCAAAGTAGTGATGAGCATACATTGTATTTTGAGATGTCCTCAACGATTGTAATGAAATATGACCATATTGGTGGTTTTCATTGGTGAAAGGGTCAGATGCTGCTCCTACTGCTGGGCTTTGTTGCCTACATTAATAATGAGAGGAAACACAACACTGTAAATAGAGGTGAGTGAAAATAAAGATGTCAAGGTTTTTCTCACTTATAGCACAGATTCTCTGAAGTCTATCCATGGATCCTTTGGGGCTCCATGTACCCCAGGTTAAGAATTCCTGTCTGAGGGGCCTCCTCAGCACTTACAACCAGCCTACAGAACAGGAAAAGAATAGAGAAGCATTGTGGGAGATGTTTCTGGGCCTGGCCCAGCAGTGGGATGTGTCACATCTGCTCGCATTTTGCTGTAGAGAACTTAGTCATATGACCCCACCTATCTGTAAGAAAGACAAGGGAACACAGTCTAGCTGTGTACCCAGAGATGAAGTGGATGGATTTTGGTGGCTAGCTTGTAGTCTCTGTCATGCTAACCTTATTTAAATATTTTATTTATTTATTTGTCAGAGAGAGAGAGAGAGCACAGGCAGAGGGGAGTGGGAGAGGGAGAAGCAGGTTCCCTGCTGAGCAGGGAGCCGGATGCAGGACTCGATCCCAGGACCCTGAGATCATGACCTGAGCCGAAGCAGACGCTTAACTGACTAAGCCACCCAAGTATCCCTCTAACCTTATTTAATTTAACCCTTATAGATACCAGCTTACATGATAACATCATAAATGATAAAGAGTGGTTTTGAGAAGTTTAATGATAACCTAATTTAGTTAGTAAGTTAGAAACTCAGGACACAAATCTGGGTTTTCTCGTTCCAAATCCTTAACTGTTTGTACTATGTCTTGGTGGACTTATGATGCCATGGGATTGAAGGACCACTCCAAAGATCTACATGCATGAAAATATTGCCCCATTTTCTATGATGCCACTGTGCTTTGGGCTTAATGCTCTGTGGCTAGTGTCTTGGAGCTCAATAATTTTATCTTTGAATTTGTGTTTTGTTGGGGCACCTGGGTGGCTCAGTTGGAGCCTCAGCTCACATGCAGTGCCACCTGCCACCACCTCCCCTAGGTCCTTGGCTGCCTGCTCTCTGCCCCCTGGTATCTTGGGCCCCCCTTGCCTCCTCCTCCCCACTCTTGCCCCAAGACCACAGCAACCAGGTCTTCTCAGCAGAGGTGGGGCAACCTGCATTCTCTTGTCCCATCCTGTCCCTGGGGTTGGCCTTGGTGCAGGTGGAAGTGGGGCAGAGTCAGCTCCATGCCCTATGGTGTCTCGAGTGGCAGCACCCTTGCACCTTTGGCAGGTGACTCAGAGGGACCCTCTTGAACATTCTCAATCCAGGTACTGGGTGTGTACTGGCATGGAAGTTACAGTCTTTTGGGGGTTGCCTGTCCTCTTTGGTTTGGGACACTGGTTCCAGGCCCTTTCATTTTCATTTTGCACTGGACCCTGCAAATTATGTAGCTATCCCTGTGTAAGGATCCCAATGAAAGCCGCCATGCTGAATTATACAAGAGAGGCATCCGCCATTGTTTCAGAAGTTTTTTGTTTTGTTTTGTTTTGTGTTTTCCAACACAGATTTACCTAGGAGGGATGGAGGGATCCTTTATCAGTCTCCCACACCCACATTATCATGGATCAAGCTCATTAGTTTTGCAAATTATGGCCAAAGATCGCATCTTTCCTGAGGAAATCCAGGCCTGGCAGATTTCCGCAGGTAGATTCCATAATAATAAACCTGGAGAGGTAGTGGCAGGATGGGCCAAACAGCAAGGTTGGCAGGCTCAGGCAGAATATCCACAGGACCCCAGAGGATGCGGGCCAGGAAAGGCAAACAAGACGTGGGGAAGTGTGCAAGACGTGGGGAAGTGTGCGAGGCTGGCTGTGCAAGGGGAGGAAGCAAGGGAAGGAAGAGAAAGGGAGAGCCAAAAGGCAATTCTCCTTCACTTCATAATTTTGCTTGGTCTGGGGTTTGCTTTGAAGACTTAGTCTTGAGGAAAATGGCAGCAGGAAGCTGAGGTGTATGTCAGCAGTGTTTATATGCTCAAATCTAAAAGTAGCAATTTCTTGACACTTTGAAGTTTGGCTGGTAATTTTGCACATTCTTCTAAGATGAGTGGTTGTATCTCTGTTGCTATTATATTATATCTCATGAAAAACTCTCAGGATGACTTAGGACACTTACAAGTGTCTGGGACTTCTGTTATTTTTCTTCTTCAATATCAAGAAGAAAAATAAGCAGGAGGACTAGAAATTGAAACTAGAACTCGTGGTTGCCATACCACTCTTCAAAACCACTATTTTACTTCCTTTCCCACAACCATAATTTCACAGACAAAGCATTATTGCTTTAAGCAAAACAGTAAAAGTTATGGGTTGAATTGTATCCCCCCACCTCCAAATTTATGTGTTATAGTCTTAACCCCTAGTGCCTCAGAATGTGGCCTTATTTGGAAATAGGGTTGTTGCAGAGTTGATTGGTTAAGATGAAGTCATGCTGGAGTAGGGTGGATCCCTACTCTAGTATAACTGGTGTCCTTAGAAAAAGGGGGATATTTGGACACAGAGACACACACACACACAGGGAGAGAATCATGTGAAGATTGTCACGCTTCACAAGACAAAGCACTACCAGACATCAGGAGCGAGGCCTGGAACAGATCCTTTCTTCATGCCTTCAGAGGGAGCGAGTTTTTGCCCACACCTTGATCTCGTATGTGTAGCCTCCAGAACAATGAGACATTAAATTTCCGTGGTTTATGCCACGCTGTTAATGGTCCTTTGTATGGCAGCCTTAGAAAACTAATATGGTAAGCAAAAGGCTTGCTACATCTGTATGATAAGAAGTCTTATCTCATAAAGATTCTCCATTTTATTAAGAAATTACTGGGGAAACAAGGAGAAAGAAATAGAAAGCATGTATTACTTATTACTAAGGTACACAGAGTAAACTAGCAATTTCAACCAAGTAGTCTGCCAGCAAATGACCCAAAAAACCTTAAATTTTTATTTTAATCTTAGTTATAATCCTTAAGGAATCACAGAATCCTCTGTCTGAAAGAGACAAAGAAATCCATCCTCAGTTCTTCTCTTTGTTTATTACCAATAGGAATAGATGTATTTTTTTCTTATTGAATATTTCCCATGAAAAGGTTCTGTGATCCTTCTCAGGAATCTCTTTCTTGGCCATCTTGATTTAGGTATTCCATCCAAGCAGCTTATACCTACCTCCTCCCCAAAATAATGTAAGGCAGTTGATGATTCTTTCCTCTTCTCTGGTGTGGAATGTCATAAGCATATTGGTGGCTGGATCAATAATACAATGTTCATTAAACAATTCACAGGGACCAATGCGAGTCATGTTGCTGTAATACCATAATTATAGATGATGTCTTGATATTGGATCTAATTCAACTTCATTAAATCATGTATTAAAACTAAATTAAAGTGGAATGATTCAGATTGAGAAAGCACAAATGCATAAAGCCTCCATATTTTCCAGCTCACAAAGCAGCAACTGGACTCCGATTCTAAGATCTGTCTTTATTAGTTACAAACTGTAGAGACCCAGTCCACAGCTGAGCAACTCTGCTGTTTGGAGATGGTCAATACATAAAATTAGAATATAAAGGAACTAGATTCTTAAGGTCATTGAGCCACTGCCCAATTGTGCGTCTCTTGTCTTTGTAAATTATACTATTATATTGTTAATCCCTTAAGGTCCCGGATGACTCTTAGTGACAAAGTGTGAATATAATGATACCTCGTACCCTGGAGGAGCATGGGGGGAACACTGGCCATGTTTTCACTAGATTTCAGAGAAAACCAGAAAGGCTGTTATGTTTTTCTTGAGTCAATACATGAGCTTCTCACAGTCCATTATCTGCATATAGCAGCTGGAGTTGATAGAACCCAAACATGATTATGTTACCTTCTGCCCTGCTTAAAACATTTATAGTTAGCCATCATTAAAATACCACATTTTAATTTGGCCTTTAAATCATGAGTTTATCATCTTCCACATTTGAAGCTGAGCCTTGAGGCTTACTGCCCTGGGAATGAGAAGAAAGTTACCTGACTTCTTTAATCTTGAAACCAGGCTTGCGCTAGAGCTGATTATCTAAATTTCTGTAGCGTATAAAGAACCAAGCCCACTAATTTGAGATCACAGTGTAGAGAAAATACCCCATTCTCCTGTGATATGATAGCCAGGCCATGAAGCTTGCTGTCATCCTGTGGTGGATGAGGATATGGTGTAGAGAAGTGGTGCTCAACCCTCTCAGATCCAATGTCCCCTTTTCATAACTTACGTTTTATAATGCTTCCTTTATTACCCTGAAATGAAAGTCATAGATAATATAAATTATCTCCACATAGAATTCCAAAGAAATCAATATAATAACCTAAGCCTAATATAAAGGAGAAATAAAGGGAAAGTAATTTATGATAAAATAATAAGCCTTTCTAGCCTAGACATGTCTAAACTAGAAGACATAATGAGGGGGTGAGGTGCTTGAGTCTTGTTATAATGAGAAAGTTTGAATTTAAGAGAAGTAAAAAAACCCCAACTCTTCTGTATAAGAAATACAAGGAAATGAAAGGGCAGAAGTACAAGTGGAAATGGAAATAAAAACCAGAATTAGGATATGTAATATCAGATGAGACTTATTTGTATATAAACGAAAGAGGGAAATAACCGCAATTGAAGTGCGGATAACAGCCGAGACAAATTACGGAGAGCTGAAATGGAGAAATACGGTATTTGTACAAATGAGTTTGGTTTTATTTGTTATACAATGTAAAATAATTCCCTTTATTGTGATATCGGATAGGCAGTGATGAAGTATTACACACACAAACAAAACATGTCTCCTATCTTAAAATCCCACTGTATCCGATCTTTGGTGTATAAAAAGACCTTGGATACTGTATATTTAGGCAGAGGAAGAAGGCAGATTGGAAAACAATACCATATCAAAAGAAGGTTGTTTGACAGGCTTCTGGGAACAGAATCAGAGTAAGGTGAAAAAACAATAGACTGTTAAGTTATGTAATTTGAACACGTAATTTTCGCAGCATAGATAACAGTGTGTTCTACAACATTAAAAACTTGAGAAATGATGTAAAATATTTTTTTAAAAAACTCTTATCATTAACATTCAGTGAGAACACTGTATTTCTAAGTCTGTTAAAAAGAGTCTCCAACTCCCTTGGATACATATTTGCAGGTCCCAGCAACAAATGGAGACTGATCTCGAAAAGCATGTTGTACCAGCAGTTCAAACACCGTGAGGGCACTGCCCCTGGGGATGTGTTCTGAAATCATGAACAAATCTTGCTAAACTTCCAAACAAAACAAGGTATAAGCAACACTCAATTTCCATGGTAGGTGCATTTCTTGAATTTGCTGTATATTAAAATCATGCAAACATACTTCGTGGTTTTGAACTGTGTAGGTCCACTTATATGCAGATTCTTTTTTATAAATACGGTACAGTACTGTCAATATATTTTCTCAATAATATTTCTTGTTCCCAAGCTTACTTTATTGTAATATTGTAATTATTGTAATAGAATACATAGAACATACAAAATATGTGTTAATGGACTGTTTTATGTTATATGAAAAGTTAAATGTGGATTTTCAACTGTGCCGAGTGTTGGCGCCTAACCCCAACCCTTGTGTAGTTCAAGGGTCAACTGTATATGTAAGCTAGAATTAGATTCTAGGCTCAGATAATTATGAGCATTTTTTTCACCTTTAGGAAAGCCTAGTGGGGTATTAAAACATCAGGTATAATTCTCCAGAGAAGATATACAAATAGCCAATAAACACATGAAAAGATGTCCAGCATCATTAGCTATTTGGGAAATGTAAATGAAAACAGCAATGAGATAGCACTTCATATTAACTAGAATCATTATAATTAAAAAGACGGATAATAGCAAGTATTAGCAAGGATACGGAGAAATGGGAACCTTCATCCACTGCTGGCAAGAATGTGAAATAGTGCAGCTGCCGTGACAAATAGTCTGCATTTCTGCAAAAACTTAAACATCGAGTTACCGTATGACCCAGCAATTACACTCGTAGGGGTATACCCAAGAGAAATGAAAAACCTGCCTACACAAAAGCTTGTACATGAATGTTCTAGCAGCACTATTTTTTTTTAAAGATTTTATTTATTTGTTAGAGAGAGAGAGACAAAGTGCACAAGAAAGGGGAGTGGCAGGCAGAGGGAGAAGCAGGCTCCCCGCTGAACAAGAAGCCTGATGTGGGACTCGATCCCAGGATCCTGGGATCATGACCAGAGGTGAAGGCAGATGCTTAACCTACTGAGCCATCCAGGCATCCCTAGCAGCACTATTTATAATAGTCAGAAGTGGAAACAACCTAAATGTTCATCGACTGATGAATGGATAAATAAAATGTGGTATATTCATACAAGGAATATATTTGGCAATCAAAATATTGAAGTACTGATACATGCTACAACATGGATGAACCTTAAAACCATTACACTAAGTGAAAGAAGTCAGACACAAAGGATCAAATATTATATACAACCAGCTACACAAAATATTCAGAATAGCAAATCCATACAGACAGAAAGGAGATTTATGGTTGCCTTGGGATAAGGGGTTGAGGTGAAATGGGGAGTCATTGCTAACGGGTTCAGGATTTCTTTGGGGGATAATGAAATGTTCTAAGATTGATTGTGGTGATAGTTGCACAACTCTGTATATATACTAAAAAAATGAGTAATCCTTTAATAGGTGAATTTCCTAGTATGTGAGTTTTATCTCAATGAAGGTGTTATTCAAAAAATGTCAGGCAAGGAGCGCCTGGGTGGCTCAGTCAGTTAAGCATCTGCCTTCGGCTCAGGTCATGGTCCCAAGGTCCTGGGATCGAGCCCCGCATCAGGCTCCTGGCTTAGCAGGGAGCCTGCTTCTCCCTCTCCCTCTGCCTCTCCCCGTGCTCATGCTCTCTCTCTCTATATATATATCTCTGTGTCTCAAATGAATAAATAAAATCTTAAAAAAAAAAAAAAGTCAGGCAAAATGTTGCCCAGGGTGGTCCTAAGCACTGTGAGACATCGGGTATCTTCCGTCCTGTTCAACGATAGTCGCAGCTGCCAGTCATCGTGACGACCAATAATACCTCCGGAGAGTTCCAAACATCCCCTAGAGAGAATCATTGAACTGAGGAAGAAGTAAAAATAAAGTCTACCCATGTTGGTGGACTAGAAGGGTGAAGCAGAAACAAGGGTCTGAAGATGTTTGGACAAATTCTCATCTCTTTATTCTGAGTTCCTGAAACTCTGGAGAGGAGATGAGACATGCTGGCCTTCCCCTGGCCTCACTCATTTGGGGCAAGTATGCTTGATAAGCTGGGAGGAACAACAGGAGTGGATAGATTATTCCTCCCCACATTGTTTGGGATCCTGGGAGGAAACTGCCGTGCAGGGCAGTCCTGTACCCATGTGGGGGAATGCCTACCATAGTTAAAACAGTGCTGCGGTGTGTTCGGTCAGAGAGGTTTTGTTTGCATTCCTGATTCTCCCTCAGTTCCCATGTGGCCTGGATGCTGAGTTTAGAGCTGGCGGGCCTGTTATGGACAGTCTGCCAGGAGCTGGATGACACGTGTGGCAAACATACAGCCTGATCCCAGGAGAGGCTGGGCAGGGGCCGAGGGACACTCCTGGGCTCCGGCGAGGCAGAGGGAAGAACGCGTCAGACGTTCAGCTACCACAGATGTTAACAGGATATCCAGATGACCCAGCAGTTCCACTCCATGGTATATACCCAAGAGATAGGAAAATAACACACCCACACAAGAACTTGCACACAAATGTTCATGGCAACATTAATCATGATAGCCCAAAATGGAAACAACCCAAATGTCCATCTACTGATGAATAGATAAATAAAATGTGGCATATCCATACAATAGATTATTATTTAGCAACCAAAAGAAATGAAGTACTGATACATACTACATGAATAAAGCTTGAAAACATTTTGCCAGGTGAAAGAAGTCAGGCATAAAAGGCCACATATTCTATGATTCCATTTATATGAATGCCCAGAATGGGCATATCCATAGAGACAGAAAGTAGATTAGTGGTTGCCCTAGGTGGTGGGGAGAGGGAATTAGAGAGTTACTAATGGGTACAAGATTTCTTTTTGGGCAGTGGAATGTTCTGAAATTAGATAGTGGTGATGCTTGCACATCTCTACAAGTATATTGAAAGCCACTGGCTTGTTCATTTTATTTTTTATTTTTTTATTTTTTTATTTTTATTTTTTTTTTAAAGATTTTATTTATTTATTCATGAGAGACACAGAGAGAGAGAGGCAGAGGGAGAAGCAGACTCCCAAGGAGCAGGGAGCCCGATGCGGGACTCGATCCCAGGACGCTGGGATCCTGACCTAAGCCGAAGGCAGACGCCCAACCATCTGAGCCACCCAGGTGCCCCAGGCTTGTTTATTTTAAAAGGTTGAGTTTTATTATATCAACTATAGAACGTCAATGATATCTCAATTTCAAAATATATGTGTATATGTACATGTACATATACCACAACATAATGACACCATGTTTTATGTGCATCTTTGAGTGTAACGATTAGCTCTCTAACCTTTTGCTTTGCTTTGCTCTTAAGATAAAGGACCCCTACATATGGCCTGCGAACGTCTTTCCAACCTCATCTCATACCACGTCCCCTGTACAAAATCACACTAGCCATCATTTTTCCATAAGAACTTTATACTTGCCAGACCGTCTTTCTCCTTACTTCATCCGGATAATTCTTTGTCAATTCCTTTGGCAAGCCTTCCCTGACCTCCCTGACAAGGTCAAACCTCACTATTATCTCTCTCATGGCACCATATGTCTTATTATACACTTATACTGTGCACATTATATTTACATCGTAATGAGTGCTTTTTGGGTTAGTATCTCTCTCTTCAATCAGACTGTAAACTCCTTGAGGGCTAGTAAATCATGTCTGGTTTTGCTTCCCTCCCCGTATACCCTGGAGCAGTATCTGACACACAGTGCCTGATCTATAGAGATCGATAAATATTTACTGAATGAGTTAATAACTCCCTTTCTCTCTGGTCCCTTTTATGCCACTTCTGAGTTTACTTCCACTTCTGCTCATGTGTTCATTCAGTCAAAAATGCCCATCGAGTGCCTACTATGTGCCAGACTATATATGGTTGCCTGTGACTAATGAAATCATGACTGGCTTAATCAACTACAATTACAAAGGTAGGAGTCCATTTACTACAAAAGATCCTGAGTAGGCCTCAAAGATACAGGGATTTATCTTCTCATAACATGGCTGTGTATATGGTACCAATGGAAGGCTTCATAGAATTTTCTTTCCTTCAGAGTTCTCAAAATATTATTCTTGGTAATGTCAGTCACCCAAATCACATAACTAAGTCTTGAATGTTTTTTGTTTTCCTCTTTAAGATTGTATTCATTTGAGAGAGAGAGAATGAGTTAGAGAGAGAGCATGAGCAGGGTGAGGGTCAGAGAGAGAAGCAGGCCCATGGGGCCTGATGCCAGGCCCTATGCGGGGCTGATGCCCGGACCCCAGGACCCCAGGATCATGACCTGAGCCAAAGGCAGAGGCTTAACTGACTGAGCCACGCAGGCGCCCCTTGAATGTTTTTTTCTTGCTCTTAACCTAATCCTACTACCAACATCGAGCTCATCTGCAAATTTAATTCTGTAGCAAATCAAACTATTGGAGTATGTAAGAACTAGGCCTGCTATCCACAAAGATTTCTGTCCTATCTGAAAACTGCAAAAAGTCAGCTAATTGATTTTCATAAATGACTTTTGATTATTCAAGTAATTGTATTCTCTTAATGAATCATATCTTATGCAAATTAATTTGTCTATATAAATAAATCATAGCAAAAGACATTCTTATGTATATTTGTACTAACTCATAAGTATAAGCAGTAGTGTATTTTTGGCAGAGGTATGGTTTCTCAAATTATGTAAATTGAGTGTTTCTGTTGATAATCATGATTTTTCTGCTGAATGTTTAATAGAAGGAAAGCTTTTTCTTTTTAAAGTTGTTTTGGCATTTTTAATCAGAAAGTAAATTAATGAAAGCACGTGCATGAAAACAATAGATTTCATATAACCTGTGGGGGGACAGCAATCAGACAGCTGTAAATTCCATGAAGGTGCAGATCATGGTTTTGGTTTTTGTTTTTGCTCATCATTACATCTCCCAATCCTTGGTACAGTTACTGGAATAACGCAGGTGCTCACTAAATACCTGTTACATGAATGAATCAAAATACACTAATTCGATAATTGATATTTTTAGAGGATAAACTAATGAAATTTCGCCTACTCAGCAAAGACTTCAAATACATATGGAGGTGTTGGATGGAAGAGGAATTATATGGAATTACATATGTTCTATATACTCATACTTGCTGGGTGTGAGAAGCTCAGGAAGGCCAATTTGAACACAATAGAATAAAGTGGAATGGATTGTCTTGGGAGGTGGTAAATTCCCTAATACTTAGAAACATTCAAACTTTAGCTCGGCCCTTGGCAGGAATATTGTAAAGGAGATGCAAGCTTTAGATGGAAGGTTGGAGTTTAAAAGATGACTTTGAAGTTTTTTCCAACCCTGACATTGTGCAAAAATGATTGGTAATTGAGCCAAATCTTCATGCCTTTAAACTCATGTAGTTCAAAATATGGTAAATTTGAACACACTTTTCTCATGTGAATCATGCAGTAAGAAATCAAGAGTTATATTTTCTTGCCCCTCCTAATTCAAAGTTAGAATATGTATTTTACTCACTGGTTTCTTTCATAAACAGACACAAACCAACAGTTGACCTATTAATGCCAATTACACTTTCCTTTCTCCTCACCACCTCTTTATATTTTTTCTTGGAATTCTTTCCCCTCTTTCTAATACAAGGATGATGTAAGGATGAACAAGTAGACTGCAAAATATCTTCTGTAGACTCTTTTTTAATTCCCAGAAAACATGAGGTCTTTGTTATCTATAAGTGAAATTCCAAGGGACAGTTAGATGAGATACAAATATCTCAATGTTTTCCAAATAAAATGCAGCACTTAAGTTGAACAGTCTTTGGACATTCATTTTTTTTTTTAAAGATTTTATTTATTTATTTGACACACAGAGAGAAAGCACAAGTAGGCAGAGAGGCAGGCAGAGAGAGAGGCAGAAGCAGGCTCTCCACTGAGCAGGGAGCCCGATGCGGGACTCGATCCCGGGACTCCAGGATCATGACCTGAGCCGAAGGCAGTCGCTTAACCAACTGAGCCACCCAGGCACCCTGGACATTCATTTTATTAATCTAGTTGACGTGTGCATTATTTTGCATCTTCATTCATCTGGCTGGGTTCCAGGTTTAAAATGACCTTCTTATGACCAGAAAGACCACAATTTAGAAAAGGAGGGATTGCAATGAGATCTTTGCTCACCTTACTGTATAACTGTTCTCAGTTTCACAAGTGATTAAGAAAAGAGAACTAACATTAATGGGGGAATTTTTGAATATTCTATAGCAATTGTTCCTTTTTAAAATAAAATTTCTGAGAAATGTAAAGCAAGTTTATTCCCATAAATGAAACGGTCATTCCTCACTGAGTTGGCATACTGTCTCTTCTAGAAATAAGATGTTTAGAAAGACACTGAACGGACTCACTTTTTTTTTCCAAAAGCATTTATATGAGAAGAGAGTGACAGATTTAGATATTCCCCCAAAAAGTTCCAAGAAGAAAGTGTCATTCTATGGTATTGAAAACAGTGATTAACTCCAGCACGTAGGTGACATTGGATGATTTAGGACTGCCTAGCAACACAGGTCTTACCAAGAATCTTGACATTCTGGATCCTATGGTGCTTTTATCCTAAATAAAAGCTACTCTGCCTGAATGGAGGGAGTAACTTCCTGATGCTCTTTTTCAAAATTCTTACCAATCTAACTTTTTCTTACTCTATATATGACAATGACAACACTGGAATTGCTTTATAAACAGTCTGTTGTCGCTCTCTGATGACTTGAGAGTAGAAGAAACACCCAGCGAGCTTCCTGACTATATAAAATACCATCTCCTTCCATATGCTGTAATTTTAGAGATCTCTTATATTCACGATAGACAACTCTCATTTGAAAAAAATTAAGAAAGTTTGAATGGGAAAATAACTGTTGATTTAAGATAAAAAAGTGATCATTTTGTAGAAATTATTTTAGAAATTATTTAAAATCTTGGACAAATATAAGTTCAGAAACCAGTTACTTACTTTAAATGTTTCATTAAAATAATACTTTGTTGGAGGTTATGGTTTGATACGTAGCAGTCTATGTGTTCAGTTGGAATTAAGACCTGAGGCATATGTATGGATTTTTAGCTTTTGACTCAGTTTCCATAAGCCAAAAGTGTACATTTTTTTCTGATACTTTATCATTAGAGAAGATTTTGGATTTGGTAGTTCAGATCAATACGCTAAGGAAGTTAGAGTTACATAAACGAGTTAACTTCATTCTGTTCCACAGCCTTATTAAATCAGTCTTGAAAATAAACTCCTTTGGCCATAAGGAGGAGCAGTTGAGAGAATGAAAAACTCAGAATGCATTTTATTTTATTTTGTTTATTATTTTAGAGAGAGAGAGAGAATGAGCAGGGAGGGGGAGAGGGAGAAGGAGAGAGAGAATCTTACGCAGGCTCCAAGCGCAGCGCTGAGCCCGATGCCCGGCTCAATCTCAGACCCTGAGATCATGACCTGAGCCGAAATCAAGAGTCGGACTCTTAACTGACTGAGCCACCCAGGCACCCCTAGAATGCTTTTTTAATGATATAATACCAAATACAAAACTCTTCAATGACTACCTGTCTAAATAGAATCACAAAACATTTACAATTTAGAATTTAGAATGCATTACCCTGTTAATACATAACAATAGATAATCTATTAGCCAGCTATCCTTAAGGAATAGGTCTTGGAAACATTATAATATTTACTTGGAAAAAACCAACACCTTATTTATTCATCCTCTATAATGTTCTCTTCTCTAATTCAAGTGAGTTGAAAAACCCTTTGCAGCAAATGCTCCCTTTCCCTGTCCCCCTGCTCCTGTTGTGTATGGGACCTTATAATTCCATGGTTTCACTCATCTCTACTGTGCCTGTCTTATGTGATTATTATGAAATAATATACTTTTTTTTTTACATGTCATCATTATTAGATTGGGAACACCTCAATAATTAGACTAGAGACTCCAAGAGGATAAGAACTTCCTAAATTATCCATGGATGTCTTCCTAGGACCTGGTATATAAGGGAGTAAGTAAATTTTTGTTGACTAAAGGGAAGAAAACTTGTCTTACTGTATGTTCTCAGTTTGGCAGGATGTTTGGAATATAATATAAACCCATGATTGATGGAGATAGGACTAACATCCAGATTTTTCTGACCTCAAAATGTACGCTGATTATATGCTTCTTGTTAAGATTTTATTTCTTCATGTAAAAAATTGGCAGTCAACAGAGATTTTCAGTTGGGGAGTAATATTGGATCGGTTTGGATATCATTCTGTTGATAGTGTGGAGTAATTGAGGGAGGGAGAGATGGGTGGTAGGGAGACCATGGAGGTGGTTATGGCAATGGTTCAGAGATAGGGTTTTAGACTAGAAGATTGATGGTGCATATGGAGAGAGGAAACTATTTTCTCGAGCTTTCTGAGGTATAACAAATTGTTTATGGTGGTAGGTTAGATGTTGGGGATAAGTGAGATGAGAAACCTGTATACAAGTAACCTCCGTTACTTTGCATCTGTGCCAATGCTCTTCCTTTGACTCCAAGGCTTCTGTCTTGAGAGCCTTTTGGATAGGAACACTGTTGGTTAAAATTTGAAAGAGAAAGAACATTTTGGTAAGAAGTTCAGTTTTGGTCCTGCTAACTTTGAGATGCCTGGGGAAATTCAGATGGTCTGTCTCATGGGTAGTTAAGAGTTTAGAGGCTCCAGGGACAGGTCTGACCTGGAGATAAAGTTTTAGTAATCATTAGAATATATGTAACTTGAGGCATAGGACCTGGACTCAGACCTATATTTAAATCTTGGCTCGGACACTAATTATCTGTTTCTCTTTACATAAAATGGGGTAATATCTAACCCAGGATCTTTGTAAGGTTTCAGTGAAAAACTAGAAAAGCACTTAGCACATTGAGTTCAAAAGTGACAAAATTATCATTAGGTATTATTAGATTATAATACAGACTTATGAACAAACTCCTTTATAACCAAAAAACATTTTTAAGAAATGAAATTCACTTAAATGCTATCTGAAATGCATTTGAATGGAAGACTTGTCAAGGATGGTTTGGTGCCCATACGACAGCATGGTGCATGCATTGTGTCACCTGGCCAGCAAGACCTAAGTGTGCCTTAGCACCAGGAATGAAAGATATAAGTTCATGTCAGGGTTTCCTGGTAGGCAACTTATCTCCCGGATAGCAACACAGGTACAACCTACTCCTTACTCTCCTTAAAATAAACACCTTAGGGAAAGCATTATCTTCTTTTTTCATATTATGTTGCTTGTAATTCTATATAGTTGATAAAAGAGCAACAGTTTAATATTTGTCCCTGTAAATCAATTTTTCCATGACTCTTTCTAAACTCTCAGCCTCTACTTTGGCCCATAATTTGATTTGTACCTAATTATGAATTTAATTATTTGTGTTATAAAATGCCACCTCATTATCAAAGCTAGCAAAATCTGGACCAGAGTAAAAGTTCTATAGAAACCATAATTACTTCTATTTGGTGTTAGGTTTTTATGCTGTGTTTTAGTGGGATGTGTTTAAAAACAGATGGGAAAACCTTTCAAAAAGCAAGTCTACTTGGAAAAGTTAAGTAATCATCAGTTTATCTACACAAGGCCACCAAATTGGCCCAATTATTTAAAGAATAGGTTTGATTAGTATCTTCTTGTTTTGCTGTTCTTAAAGGAATCGTATGAATCATATAGCATTAAAAAAATTCAACAGCTTTAATTAGCTAGTACCATTCTTGAAATAATTATCTATTGTGAAAGAGTATATGCAAAGACCATCACAATAATCCTTCCCATTCCTATTATGCATGTCCCTTTGAAATGGGACTTTGCTGTTCTTCCCATCCATAAGGGGAATCTGTTTTCCCAATTCCTGAATCTATGCTGGCCTTTTGACCTACTTTGACTAACAGAATGTGATAGAAGTGATGTCGTGTAACTTCTGCTTCAAGAGGTCTTACGGCTTCCTGTTTCTACCTGCCTGGCATGCTGCCTACATATGAAGCCCAGGAATAAAGGCTAGGAGATAGGTCCAGCCCATAGTCAACACCAACAACCAGTCATGAGTGTGCTCAGTTAAGATGCCAAATGATTACCTGCATGATCCCAGACAAGGCTGATCTGAATCACTGATCTATAGAATTGAGAGTATATAAAATGGTTTTAAAGCACTATTTCTAGGGTGGTTTCTTATGCAGCAATAATAAATGTGTATGTGTGTGTAGAATTTTCCTGCCTTGAAGATGAGAGAATAATTTTAAACCATAAAATGGTCTTAGGTTAATCATAAGGACATATTTCCAGACTTTAAGGATCACAGAGTTCCTTAAAGCGTAATAATGTGTCACCTAGGTTGCTGCAGTGAACAATGAAGACATAATTTTTCCGGGATGATTTGTGCAGTGGGATGATTTGTGCAGTGTTTTTAGAGGTAGGATGATAATTCTAGATGATGTCCAAAGTCTAAGCTCTAGAGCCCTGTGGAATTTCAATTAAATTCTTGTGATTTAGCAACTCCATAAACTTGGACATAGCATTTTAATGCCTTTCACAAATGACAGGATCTGCTGGCTCATCTTTCACATATGGTGTGATCCAAATGGTTATGGTATAGTGTAGGCGACATGGTATAGGCAGTATAGCATAATGGCTGAGGTCATGAGTCTCAGAGCCATACTACTTGGGTTCAAATGCTGGCTCAGTTGCCTATCAGCTGTGTGTATCAGGTAACCTTGAGGAGTTATCTAACCTATTTCTGCCTCAGTTTCCCTACCTGTAGAATGGATTGAATTGTTGATAGGATTAAATGAGTTATTTAAAAAAATTTTTTTTAAAAGATTTTATTTGGGAGACAGAGAGAGTGAAAGTGAGAGAGAGAGAGAGAACACAAGCCGGGTGAAGAGCAGAGGGACAAGCGGACTCCCTGCTGAGCAGGGAGCCCAATGCGGGGCTCGATCCCAGGGCCCTGGGATCATGACCTGAGCCGAAGGCAGATGATTAACCGACTGAGCCACCCAGGTGCCCCTAAATGAGTTATTCTTGAGCTTAAAACATATTACTCAATACATGTCAGATACTAATATTGTTATAGAAGGGATTGATCTAGGTATTAGACCCAGTTCTGTTACTTTGTGACCTTTAGCAAGTCAGTTAACCTCTCTGAATTTCAGTTTTCCCATTTATAAAGTAAGGTTTACTAGATAATTTCCATGGTTTCTTTTCATCTTTAAAATTCTGATTCAGTATTCCAGTATCTGTTTTACCCACACAGACGTTCCAATCTTATCTATACTTATAATTTCTCAAAAACTGTTTAAAATCCATTCTATTAGCAAGCAATTTTGGGGACCTTCTAGTACCAACCACTCTAAAGTATAAAGAGTGCTGCATTTACTCCGGAAGCTAACCATTTTTTACTCATATGTGGCCAGCAAACATTTATAACTCACATATTTGAAGCAATGCCTTTTCAGGTTTATGGAAACTTAAAATTGTATATTCATTTTTTAACCTGTGCTAAATAAATGTGCTTATAAAAGTAGGAAAAGCTCCTCTGGAAATGAAGAAAATATTTCACCTCAAATTTTACCAAAGAGCTCCAATGTTAAATAAAAATTACCTGTAACTCCACTGTTAAGGGGTCACATTAATTTTTTTTCGATATGCTTAAGCATACTGCACACCATGTTACACAAAATGATTTTTATTGGCTGCCTAACAAACACCATCATGTGGACATAATTTCTTTTACCTTACATGTAGGTTGTGGCATTACATTTTAGTTTGATGTTGTATGACGCCTCTTGAAAATGGGACAGAAAAAAATGATCAAACATACTGCGTATATGTGACTGGCGTGTAGAATGTACGGTAGCTGGAATTCCCTTAAAAAAGTGGATCACTTGGACCACTCTTCTTCCTTTTCCTGTCACCCCTATAATCAAGCTGCTACAATCCCCCAAGACCTATGCAAATGCTCCGTTCAGTATTTTCACAATAACGAGTTTATCAATTAATTACTGGACCTACCACAAATTTTCCTATTAATTTTTAAAACAGATTTCAGTCACTCGTTTGCTCTTCCAAAATACACACAGAACCTACCGACTATTAAACCGCTCTTTCAGGACCCCGCAAACGGACAATTCAAGCTACACAACTGCGGAGATTTTCAGTGGCTCTGTCGGCGCGAGAAGATAAAACAAAGCTTTGTCTCCCTTAATATTTCCTGACCGACAGTGGACACGTATTTGCTTGTAGAACAAGAACTCCGTTCTGGGAGTTGAGGAGGCGGCTCTCCTGCCCCAAGAGGCGACCACACGGGTTTTCGGAATGTGACAGACGACCGCGATCTTCGGGGATTTTCCAAGCCGGACGCGGGCACCGACGAGGAGGGAAAGCGCGTCCTGCGCACGTGACCCACCTTCTTCGCCTTCAGGTTCCAGAAGAGGAGCGCCGCGGCAATCAATCCCGATCGCCCGCCACTCGATAGTTTCCTCCCAAGGACCTGATGAAAACCCCAAAGTGCTGAGAGGCACACTTCGAAAATTCTTAGGTTAAAAAAAAAAAGAAAGAAAAGACTTCTACCATTAGTGTGCTGACAACCTTTTCGGAATCACCACTCCTTACGGCTCACCCATTTGTCGAGCCGCCTCCTACAGTTCCTTCCCGTGCTTTTCCAACCCTCCCCGTTTCGGTTCCAGTGGAAGGAGAAAAGCAACAGTTTGCTTGCCCATCAGCCCGCCTCTCGGGCACAAACAGCCCCGGGCTCCGGCTGTCCGTCCGCCCGCCCGCGAGAGCACGCGCGGACGAGTAGCCGGCCCGAGACCCCCGGTCGCGGACCCAGCGCCACCGGCCCAGGTTCCCTCCCTTTGCCGGGCCGTAGCGCGTCGCCTCGCCACAGGCCCGGGCGCCCGGCCGGGCGCATGCGCGCGGCGCTCCCGGGCGTGCCGGCCACACTCCCCCCACCCACTCCGAGAGCTTGTCACTTCCTGCCCTCGCCCCATCTCCGTCCGGGGTCAGTCAGTCGCTCCCTGTCGCTGCGGGAGAGTCTCTGCTTCCCCCTTCCTACCCGCTCCGCGGCGGTAGCTCAGGCTCTTCGGGGAGGGGGAGACAGAGAAAGAGAGAGACTGACTTAATAAAGTTTCCTGAAACAACAACTACTACCAAAAAAGGCCCAAGGTGGGGGGGAACCCCCATTCTTCCCCGCCCCTCTCCAAAAGCCTGAGGGACCGTTGCAGGTGGAGCGGCGCTTCGGGGGGAGCCGGGCTCCGGCGGGCAGCCGTTGCCCCGGCGAGGGGCGCCCAGGTCCTGCCCGCTCCGGTTCCGGCTCCTTCGGTGGCGGCGGCGGCTTCTGCGGGGCGGTTCCTCCTGTCAACTGCCTGCGCCCGCGCGCCGCCCGCCCGCCCAGCTCCACAGCGCGGAGGGACGCCGTGAGCCGCCGCCGCCGTCGCCGTCGCCTCGGGCCGCGGAGGGACGTGGTGAGCTGTGGCGCTTCCGCGTCAGCGGCGGCGGGGACTCTTTGGGAGCGCGTCGGGCCCGAACCCCGGTTCCCTTCGCGTGGTGTGCCGAGCCTGCGCCAGGTGGGGCCCGAAGCCGCCTCCCACGCCAGGCTGTCCCTGCGGCTGCCCGGCCTGCCTGCCTTCCTTCCGCCTGCCCGCCCTAGGAGTTAAGTAAGTTGGGCGCACTTGGTTATGGGTACGGGGGCTCCGCCGCGGAGACCCCAACGCACGTGCGTGGCGGGAGGGCGCGGCGAGGGCCGGCCGCCGGCGGGAGCCGCACCTCGACCGCCCCTGTCGCCGCGCCCGCCGCTCCGCGGGCCCCGGCGCCGGCCGTGCCCGCCGCGCTCCGCGCCTCCGTCTCCGCGCGCGCCCGCCCGGGCCGGCGAGGCCGCTGCCGCCCGCGCAGCCGGCCAGGCCCTCGCCTTGCGCTGCGCGCCCCAGGCTGCGTTTCCGGGTCGGGCGATGAACCTGTGCGGGAGTTTGGGCTGCAGAAGCCTCCGTGCGTTTTTCTTTTTTAGGTTCTAGAGGAAGGTACGGGTCCGTGGAGGGAAAACGGAGGGCGGGTGGAGGGAACGTATCTGGAAAACAGAGCCAGAGCCCCCCCAGGAAGTTCAGGGTGAGTGACGGGTTTGTGCTTCTTTCAACAGCCAAGCCGCAATGAAGAGCTTCTTACAGTGAAAGGAAAGTCGGTCTCGCCCACTGAAAATGCCTTTAAGGGACAAATACTGTCAGACTGACCACCATCATCACGGATGCTGTGAACCAGGTATACTCCTTTCTCCTCCAGTTTACTTTGCCCTCCGTCAGAGCCACTCTGCCTTGTGTTTTCCTCCCAGTTTTCTTTTCCTCCTGCCCAAGAAGTCATTTCTAAGTAAGCAGCCTGTAATTTTCCCCAGCATAAAACTAGTTATGAAGCTAAAAGCTTGTACAAACAAGAGGTCTCCCCTGCTTGATCCCTTAAAAAAAGTACTGCAAGTGTCACCTTCAGTCTTTTCCACAAGATCAATCACTCAGTCCCTTTTCCTTCTTTCGAGGTAGCCTGCAGTTAGTAGTATACCCCCGTGTCCTTTGAATGTTTAAAACTGAAGACAGGGAAGAAAATAGGTAGCTGAATGCTAGTATGTCTTCGTGAAAGTGGATTCATTTAAACTTTTAAAAATTAAGTTTCTTACGCATGTTTATTAGGGAATAGTGGTTAAAGCCTAAAAATGAGTTTAGTTGGGCTAAAAAAGTTTGTTAAACGCAGCTTGTTGGAACAATCAGGTTTTGCTGACTGCAACCTTTAAAAATTTTCTTGCACAGAATATATTGTATTGCAAAATAAAAAATCTGGTTATTCAGGTAGAATACATAAGTATTTTTAGGATAGTTTATTCAGTAGAACTGTTTTTATTTGGATTTATGGAATGAAAAAGTTCCTTTTTCGAGTCTCTTGAATATTAGAAAACTTTAATCTGATAAATGTGGTATATAAACTTGAGTTTTTCTAGTTATCAGAAGCTTGATGAGTTTTGTCACAAACATTTAGAGGTACAACTTGGAAACATTGAATACATATGTCACTAAACCAAACAAAGGCTATTCTATTCTAGTTTAAAGGCAGGTGTTTATCATTATTTTTGACCTAAAAGTTATTAGGACTCTTTATGTTTTTGCTTTTTTTTTTTTTTTTTTTGTTGGGAGTATGTTAACTGCTCTAATGTACTTGGTTTTGTCACAGTAGAGTTCAAGTAGAGAACTTTTTAGACTAATGAGAAAAAATGGCAGTGGTAAAGAAGAAGAACTCCCATTTTCAGAAAACTTTGATACACATGAGAAAAAATTTGTACTATGGCCCTATCTCCCCACTGGTTTACTGGAAATCAGTCATAACTTACCTCTGCTAATAATATAGTCCCAGGATGGATCCAGTTTCTGTTCAACTGCCCATGACCTATTTTCAGCACCCCTGCATACTGCATATTTTGTGTATTTTGTGTGTCATTTATACTTTATCAAATATTGAATGGAGTTAGTTTTGAAGTAGAAGGCTGTGAATGCCTTTTATACTTGTGTTCCACTGACCTTTTATTCTAGTTTTTTATTTGAGAACATTTCAAGTCATTTAAATTGAATTAGTTAATGAAATCATTTTAAATAAAACTACTTACTTAGGAAGAAGTTAATGTGTTCATTTATTTCTTTATTTCTTTGGCAAATTATTATTGAGCACCTATTAGGTGCTAGGCACTGTCCAAGGCAATGGGCATGTAAGTTGTGAACAAAACTGATGAGGTCATTCCCTCATAAAACTTTTGAGTGGGAAGAAATAGACAAGTAAATAAATAATTTGTGACCATAGCTTAGTGTATTCTGATAATTAAAGTTTTCTAGAGACTTTAATGTCTTTTTAAGGATGTTTTTCAGAGTTGAACTTTTTAATATGTATTGGAACTTCTTTGCTTTTTTTCTCCCTCATTAACAAGAAATCCTATAAGTTGCATTAATTTTAAAAATTAAACTTTCTTTTACCAGAAACTTCTTCAGTGCAGTTTATTTTTCAGACTACCAGATCATAAGTAGTTCATGTTTCTTTGCTTCTTAGCTAGAATTAAACACTTTCTGAAGATTAGTTCGGTGGAAAGCTAGAAGTTTGTTAACTTATAGAATAGTTAATTGTCATTATTTCAGAGGAAGGTTAGTCCTGTGTGGGAGGATATTTTCAGTACTGCGAGGAATATGTTAGGTTAGTTTTTAAAAGAGGATGTCTTTAGATGGAGGGAAGAAGATGGCATGCTGTTTGAGAAATTCTTTTAATGGGCAATCATCAGAGGTCTAGCCCCTTTTGAATCATGAATAGTGGGGCTGGTCCCTGAGCAGTGTGTTCCTGAGGAGGCCTTGATAGGATGGGTCAATTTGTAGTGAAGGGTGGTGATAGAAGCCTGTCGGTGTATGTAAAGTACTTTCTTAGTTATGTTTGAAGACTGTTTCTTACAGAACCTTTCAAACATTCAAAAGTAGAGAGAATGGTGTAAGGAACCTGTTGTAAGCATCACACAACTCAACACGTCAATACATGGACAATCTCTTTTCGTCTCTATTCTCCCTTCTGCACAGTTCTGTTGTCCACCCTCCTACTACTTCCCTACCCTCTATTATTTGTAAGTAAATCCCAGACATCATAAGCAGAAATTTATTTTAAGGGGCTTTTTTTTACGGTAGGAGAGACTATTAACAAAAGTAGGTATTTGATTCTGGGATGTGTGTTCTTGGAAGGATGTAAAGACAGATGTTAACTTCTGAGGGTTTGGGTGTTTTGATTGGAGGACGATGATGGCTTTTTTCCTAATGGTCGTGTAAACTGATCTTGGGAGGGATGATAGGGTATATGAGAGGAAACTTTTATAAAATACTAATATATAAAGTTTTTTAGGGTTGAGAGTATGTTTTCAAATGAAGAATCATTTTTTTTTTTTTTTTTTACAGTGGTAACTACACAGATCTCTATGCTAAGTGGATGTGTCCATGGATAACTAAGCTAACTCTGGGGTTATTTTGAATGGTGTCTCAGGCTGTTGATGTGTCTAGTGGTAGCAGTGTTCTGAAGGTGATTAGGTAACAAAATTTTGCTGCAGCTTTGAAATCGGATGTTCTCATGTGGAAATGGAAGCTGGCGTATTAAAGAAAGTTTTCTGGAGCATTTTTAAATGAGGAAAGGGGACTCTAAGGACAAGTTTCCATTTTTCTCCATATCCCTCCCTTAGTCATTACTTTTTTTTTTTTTAATTTTCCCTTTCTAGAATTCTTGCTACTTATAGAGCCAAACCTTGTTGCTTTTAGTTCTTTACAATTGTACATTTTCTACCCTCTCTTATTTTTTTTATAAACAGTCATCAGTTGTTTTGTACAAATAGTGAAAAGAGATCCATCTAATCCAAATAAATGGTATCATCAGTCTATTTACAAACTTCTGCTATTGCATCTTTAAAGGATTGAATTCTACTTCTCTTTGATTTTGGAAACAGTTTTTCAGTTTTTGGTGTCAGAAAGCAATTGATTTGTACATGATGATGGTGGTGGCAGTGGTGGTGGTGGTGGTGGTGATAGAACATTTATTGAACATATATCCCAGGCTCTGTTTAACCAGTTTACCTGCATTAGCTCATTTAATCCTCATACAACCCTATGATTTAGATACTTTTATTATCCCCATTTTAGAGATGAGAAAGAGATCAGAGAGTTTGATTTGCCTTAGTTGTATCTAGTAAATGTCAGAAAAAAAATTCAGTGTAGTAAGTCCAGGTCTGGAGTCTTTATATTTTTAATCGCTGCAGGTAGTGCCAATGTCAGATGTTCTCAAAATGAGTTGTGGGTGTGTGCATGTTCTTAATTCATTTAAAATTCTCCTCTAACGTATGTCTTAAAATTGGGAACGTTGTACTTAATAAGATGACTTGGTCCTGAGACAGTTCCTCCCACTTGTGTACACTGAGCACAAGACTTGAAGCCTTAACAGAGAATCTAAGGCTGTGTCTATACACATAGGAGAGCAGCTTTAGCTTCCTTATCAGAAAGCTAAATGCTGCCCAAGACCAGGTCCTGAAGCAGTAGCAGCACACATTTATTGATGTAATCCTCCTTATTTTCCCACAGAGTGGATGATCCTGGGTTAAGATAGTAATAGTTGAGTAGAACATTATAACATATTGAAAAAAGTGAATTAAAGTGACTGGTTTTTCTCTACCAAAAACCATTTCTTTATTTGGTATCTGATGGAAAAACTTCTCCTTTTCAGTTACCTTGTTTCATATCATCATAATCTAATTTATTATATAATTATACTGTGAATCTGAGAATTTTTTTTTTTTAAATTTTTATTTATTTGACAGGGAGAGAGACAGCGAGAGAGGGAACACAAACAGGGGGAGTGGGAGAGGGAGAAGCAGGCTCCCCGCAGAGCAGGGAGCCCGATGTGGGACTCGATCCCAGGACCCTGGGATCATGACCTGAGCCGAAGGCAGATACTTAACGACTGAGCCACCCAGGCTCCCCGAATCTGAGAATTTTGGAAAGCAAACCTCTCTATATGAAAATGAAAATTTTTATTTTTAAAGTGGAATATTATTTTTACTTATTATAAAAGTGTGTGTGTGTGTATTTTAACATGCACACTTCTAAAAGCCCAGGCTCTGAAGCACTAGCGAAGTATGAGACTGAAAATTAAAATCACCCCGTAAAGTCCACCCTGACAGAACCCTTGTTTTGTTGGTATTCCACCAGACTTTTGTGTTTATATTAGTGTCTGTACATACACACACATAAACATTAAATTTCTTTCTTTCTGTACCTATTGAAATATATATTAATATAAGTGAAATCATATTCTTTAACCTGTTTTTGTTGCTCAACAATCTATTATTGACATCCTTTGTTGTTGGTACATGTAGATCTAGATCATGTAGATCTAGCTCATGCTTTCTAACAGCCGTGAAGGATTCTGTTGTAGGGATATTTCATAGTTTATTTAGTCTGGTTCCTATTGAGAGATTTTTAAGTTGTTTGAAATTTTTTCTTTCTTATTTACAGTGCTGCAGAGTGCTGCAGTGAACATTCTTGAACATCTGTCATTCGGCACTTCACTAGTTCTTTCCTTAGGCAGTGAGTGGTTTTTGAGTTTTGCTCTCATAATTGCCCAGAGAGCTGTACTAGATTGTCCAGAGGGTTCTGGAATGGTTTATGAGATGTGGCTAGGACATCATTGCCCTAGAATTTTGATTAAATATAGAGGGTCCTCTTCAAGGGGAATAAAAAGGCAAACATGACGAATATGTAGTAAATAATACCAAAATAGTAAATTTTTGCATTTGAAGCCTTAAGTAGCTTTAATTTAGCCTTGAATTGAGAATAATTTTAGTTATTTTTGTTCCCATTATTTCATTTTGCCTTACAAAGATGATGGTGAAGTATATACGAACAAGTGTGATTATCATTAACATGATTGTAGCAAACCATTGTTTTACTTCAATAGTAAATGATTTAAATAACCCTTTTTTTGTGGGGATTGGGGTGGGTGTTTGTCTTCCATGTAGTTTATATCCTGGAACCTGGAGATGCTCCTTTGTTACAGCAACCACTACAGACATCCAAATCTGGTATTCAACAAATAATTGAGTGCTTTCGATCAGGTATGAATGTTTTAGGATGTATTTTTCAATCTTCACATAATAGTTAAAAACTACCTAGAAATCCTTAGAATTAATTGTTAAAAAATATTAAAATGTATACATTGGTTTTATAGAATACTTTTAATTGTCATATTTTTAAAAAGTGATGAATAAATATTGACTTGATCTAGATTCTTTGTCAGTACTATATATTATATATTAATATAGAAATAAAATTATTTAGTATGATTTACAGAAATATATGTGGTATCTTTATTAGTAATGTGCCTCTTCTTAACAATTTATTGTTATTTTTTGGCATATCTTTGTAAACCCTCAATGGGCACTAGTATCTTATACTGGGTCTTTATAAGCATTGGCAGAGTAGATTATTTATTCAGAATGTCTGAGATGTCACTTGTTCTAGATTAATTACTTTATCGTCTCTGTTTATGTGACTCACCTTCTCCTGCCTAACCCTGGAGTTTCAACATCTTTGATAGAGCACAAGACAGGAAAAATACTCCAGTCCCTGGTCTCTTTGGATACATTTGTTTAGCTTTACTTTCTATTAGATTATTATAACAATTGCATGTATAATAATGTGCAGTTGCAGTCCAGTGCTTTAAAATAGGTGTTGCTTACTACATATATATGACTGAGAACTGCTGGAACTCCTTTCTCAGTAAAATCTTAGGTTGCTGTGATTCTTATGATCCACTTATCCACCTTTTGTAGATTTGTCTTCTCTGACATTGCAGACTGTTGAGTCAGATATAAATAAGCAAACACACATGATTGATGGGACACCTAACTGATGGAAACTTAAATGATTAGAATATCTTTTGTTATTATTCTAAAGCTTACTATTTTAATGAAAAATTTCTGAGATTAAAAGGAAAAGGTATTTATATGTAACCACTTGTTTTGTATTGATAAATGCTTTGAGGTGCTTGTTTTTAAGTCATTGTAAAGAGAAATAGTATATATTTGCTTTATTTTAGGATCTAAGAAATAGATTGCTCCTTAATCTGAAATAAAAATTGTTTTTATTTCTGACTTTTTGAGATCTGTTTCTTGGATTTTTAATCTATAGTCCTCATGGCATTGCTTTTATGTATATTTAATTCAGTAAGTATTGAGTGTATACCCATGCCTTGCTCATGTTGAATGGTGGTATAACCTATTTTAGGATGTTTTTTGTTGTTTTTATTTTTGATAGTTGCCCTTCATTAACAGAAGTAACTGATAGGTCAGGTTTTCCTATGATAAATACAATTAAAATTTTACTTACTAGGGGCAGTATTTATAATATATTTCTGGCATAATGGAAGAATGGTTAGTTTCTGGTCATAGTAAGAGTTTTTTTAGCTACTTTTAGTAGATAATTCTTTTTGTTCTTTCTCATGGAAATGAAGGTAGTAGCTTTTCACATTTAGTTATGTTCTTTGCTTTAGTTATTTTTTTCTTTTCTTTTTTTTTTTAAGAGAGGGAGAGAGAGGGGCGGGAGGGGGAGAGAATCTTAAGCAGGCTTCACACCCAGTGTGGAGGCGGATGCGGGGCTCAATCTCACGACCTTGAGATCATGACGTGAGCTGAAATCAAGAGTCAAAGCTTAACTGACTGAACCACCCAGGCACCCCTATAGGTTTCTTTTTTAAAATCCAAAATTTGGAATGAATAAGATTATTTTATACTACTTCACTTTATTATAGTGTTATTTGATTAAGAAGTTAGAATTGGTTCATCATAAATGCTTTGTCTTGTAAAATATACTTTTTCAAGAAGATCCTGTTCTCAAAATCCGTGTTTAACTTTGGAAGATGAATATTTAGAAATGATATTAATTGTTTTCCTTTTGCACTGTGCTCATGTCTGTTTTCTGTATTTCCTATTTCCTTACAATCTAAAGAAAAGGGTCTGTGAAATGGGTAAAATGTTCTTTTTTAAATGTCCCCTTCTGACCTTTCAAATTCAAATTTGCCTTCTGAGTTATGTTTTATTTAGGTAAATTCTGAAAATACTATAAATTTAACTCTGAGTACCCAATAATTTAAATTAGAAGTGATTTAGAAATATGCTTAGCAGGACAAAGAACTTACTTTGGATTTAAAAAAAGGAATTCTTTTACTTTGTTAATGTGTCTCAGAACTAAGCAATTTTAATTTCCTCAAGATTATAATCTCTTATATATCTGTGTAATCTAAAGTTTGCTAAGGTAGTTCTTTAGCACTGAAGTATCCAAGCCCTGGCTGACTGAAACTTTGGGAGGATAGAATGGAAGTTTTGGCCACATGACTTAGGGACGAAGATCCATTCTTACCCCTAAGTTCTTCCTGGTCCCATTCTACTCCCAACCACACCTTCAATGACTCATTCCTTTCTAGACTCTTTCCATTATAGCTGGGTCACACACATTGCATTTAAAGAACTCTTTGAAGTCTATGCTTTTGCTCTTGTTAACCTATAGAGGCCAAGTCAGGTGGGACATTAGTAATGTGTTAGGATATCTAGCTTAATCTTTAAGCTCAGATAGTTGTCTTCAGCTACTGTATCATTTCTAAGTGACTCACCTCCTGTCTACACTGGGCTGTCTATGACCTGGTATTAATTCCTGCCCAAGCTGGAAGTTCCTAAAAGGCTGAGGAAGGAGTTAACTCATTTTTTTAGGTCTACCAGCCCCACATGTGCTGTACTAACTGCTTGATCAGTTTGACTTGTTCTCTTTGCTTCACATTTCAGTTTTTGCTTTGGACTGTTTTTCTGTTTTTAAATGATAACTCTTTCTTGACCTCTGATAATCTTTTTATTTCTGGCTGCTTCATTTGTAAATTAATTTGAATAGATTTTTCTTTTTGGAATTAAGTAATATTCCTATATTGGAATAAGTAATATTATTGAATTAAGTCATAAGTGCCTGTGGTTTAAAAATAAAAAGGAAGTATAAAAGGATATATAAAAATACAAAAATAAGTCTCTTTGCTCAGGCAGCCACTGCTACATGATTTGTGGGTCTTCTTCCAGAGACCCTATGTACATATACAAGCATATATCCCTCACTTTTTTCCCCAGTATGAACGGTAGCTGAGTCTGCACACTGTTACGTATTTTTGCTTTATTAACAGTACATTTCACTGTTGTTTGACATTTGTCCATAGAGAAATACCTCATTTTTTTTTTAGAAGGCTGCCTATTTTGCTCCAACCTACAGATTTTGTACTCTTGACATCCCTGATGGTTGGATGACTTTGAGACATGCTGTTTGCTCTGTATCCCTGGCTTCTGATACTATCTTGACTGGGCCCTGCCTTTTGCTAGAGCGCTGCCTTAGCTCTGTTAATCCTTCTAGGATCACATCTGTGATTTGGTGTCTTCAAATTTCTCTCCTTTTTATTGACACTTTTATTTTAGCTTCCTTTCTTCCTGACTTCTCTCCCTGAACTGAAACAGAATTGTAAGTAACAACAACAAAAAAGGTGTACTTCCACGAGACATTTATTAAAATCGATTTAATTGAGCTTAATATTCTTTCTTAGTCTCTTAATCTTCTGGTGGAGGCAAAGGAGCTATTGAATGCCCTAAGATTAGAAACAGAAAAATGGGGAGAAAAGAGAAGGATAATTATTTAGTCTGGTATTCAAAACTGGTCTTTCATGTGAAGTTGACATCGTTTTTTTGAAACCTTGAAATATATTGTAAAAAGATAATATATAATTATCTGTCTATAAAATACTGCTATGTGCAAGGAAGGGCATCTTTTCTGACTCTTAGGGAGGAGTAAATGGTAGTGAAAAATGAGAATTAGCTTTGTGTTGTATTTGCTCTTGTCATTATCATCTTGGGCTTGGTCATTTAACATCTTAGAAGAGTTGTTTGTTTCGTTTTGGTTTTGTACTGTTTAAAACAACATTACCTGCATTTAGTGTAAGCTGTTCCTGGATGGCGATGCCTCAGTCCTGACTCGGTAGACAAAAACTTAGGATGGAAATGTGATTTATCAGAGATACATAAGATAAGAGAGTGTTATATGATATGGGTTTTGTTTTTGGTTATTACACAACAATAGTAGGAAGTTTAAAATCAGACTAGATATTTTTTGGATGAATAAGACAGATGTAGATTTGTTTGATTTGTTGTTCTTACATTCTTCTCAAAGAATGTCATCTGAGGCTATGTTCCTAGAAGAGCAGACATTTATATTAGTCTGGGAACTTCTTAAGGGCACAGATCAGATCCTTCACTCCCATGTTTCCAGTGAATAGCATTGCAACCTCATATTTAATAGGTGTTCAATAAATGTTTGTGAGACTAAACTTAAAGATTCACCAAGTAGGCACTAGAATAATTTTATTCTGCTTCTAAATTTATTGTAGTATGTGGCAGTGTTCCATAATTAACCTAGTAATTTTTTTAAAGGATTTTATTTATTCATTTGAGAGAGAGAGAGAGCGCACAAGCAGGGGGAGAGGCAGAGGGAGAGGGAGAAGCAGACTCCCGCTGAGCAGGGAGCCCGATGCAGGACTCAATCCCAGAACCCTGAGATCATGACCTGAGCCGAAGGCAGACACTTAACCATCTGAGCCACCCAGGTGCCCCTAACTTAGTAATTTTTTAAACCAACTCTTGCAGGTGGTTTTAAGAAAGCAATTTAAATTTTCTTAAGTTTTCCCTATTTTTTAACCTTTAAGAACTTTTGTTAAGGGGTGATCAGTTAGAAATTTCCTTCATATACTGGCCTTGGAAATCAGTTTTGACAGGAGTTACAGATTTGCTTGCAGTGTTGAGATGATACTGTGTTTAAACAGTCATGCTAAAAATGATTGAGCTCATGTGTGAATCATCATAAAGCAAGCAGTATACCATTTAAAAATCATTATTGCTACAACTTAAAATGGTCATTGACCAACATATCCATATATTAAGGAAAAAATGAAAGCTTATCTTTGGCACAGAAGAGTTAGAATTAATATCACATCATGTAAAGTGATTGCCATCCATCCTAATGTAAAACTGAATACTGATTCCTTTAAAAAAAAATCTTGTAAACATTTTTCTCAGTACATACAATGTATTTGATATTAAGGAATAGCACATGACTAAACCCTTGATGAGGTTTAGGTAATTTTTACTGAGCACCTATTATGAGAATCTGAAATATTCACTAATTAGTTAATTTCTAGGCATCAAAAGCCTTACCCTTAGTGGGCTGTGTTTTTTTTTTTGAAAGATACTGATTAATGATCTATGTAATCAGTAAACAGTGATTTCTAAGATAGTTTTAAAACCCAGGGCAAGAAAAAGTTACTAATATAGGAAAAGGAATAATTAGTAGTAAGATTGCATGGGTCTCTTTCAGGATCCAGGGCAGTGGAAGAACTTAATGTTGCTGTCTAGATGACCATGTCTGTTGTCTCAGGTGATGAAAGTTTTAGCTATTGACAGAGGCGCTGTTGATTGGCTGTGTCTAATTGTTCGTAAGCAAAGCAGTCACAAAATGGTAGCTGACGAGACCATTATGACCACATGGGAAAAACAACAACACCTTAAATGGTAACTAAAACTAACTTAGGGAAAAACTTCTATTGTCCGTATTTATGGAATGGGCAACATCTTATTTTTCTCATTTGTAAATTGTATAAGTTGAATTAGAAAATCTTTGAGGTCTCTTTTTTGACTTACCAGGCAACTTTATATAGACTAAAAAAAAAATCTAATTTATAGAGAACGTTTCCTTAAACATAAAGCTGTCTAGTATGTCATTTAGCAAACTTCAATCAGGCATAGTCCTGAGGGCTGGGAATATAGTGGGTGAGCATTAAAGGTATCTTCTCTGTCCTTTTAGAGCTTCCAGTTTAATGGGATTACAGAAAAATAATTAATTACAAGATAGTGGGATAATATAGTATGGATGTATAGGGTGCTGTGGGAGTAGGGGTGAAGAATTCGTAACAAAAAACAGGAATCAGAAGGCTTCCTGGGGGATGCGACTTCTAACCTGGATTTTTTTTTTTTTTTTTTAAAGATTTTTTTTATTTGAGAGAGGGGGGGAGGGAGGGGGGGGAGGGGGGGGGGGGGGGGGGGGAGTCAGAGGGAGAAGCGGACTTCTCACTGAGCAGGGAGCAAGACGCAGGACTCGATCCTGGGACTCACCATCCTGGGACTTGATCCTGGGACTTGATCCTGGGACTCCGGGATTGTGACCTGAGCCAAAGGCAGTCGCTTAACCAACTGAACCACCCAGGTGCCCCGGAGTTTGAAGGATTACTAGAAGTGAGCCAGACCAGGGAAGTGGGAGATTGTTATAGACAGGAAAAAAAAAACATAGGTGAAGGCCTGGAAAGTGAGAGAGAGAGAGAGAAACAATTTGGTGAACCCGTGGCTCTGAAAGAAATTTGATGTACCTGCATCAGCACAACTGTGCTTGTATGTGTGTATGTGTATGTGTAGGTGGGGTGCGGTGGGGGAAGCATTTGTGAATGATAAGATTGATGAGTTAAGGTTAGAGCCAGAGATTTTTTTAGGGGGATGCTATTGGAAACGAATATACACTCTGCTGAGTATAACTAGTTCTATAACTAGGACTAAAGAGTATCTCTCTGTATAGATTTTTAAATTTTTAATTAATTTTTATGGTTGAGAGAACCTGGTGGACAAAGTGAGATCTCTGATTTAGGGATGCAGTCTTACATTTTTAGCAGTAACTGTTTTTTATGTATAACCTCATACTTTCTATTTAAATATTCAATTGAGGGCGCCTGGGTGGCTCAGTTGGTTAGCGACTGCCTTCAGCTCAGGTCATGATCCTGGAGTCCCGGGATCGAGTCCCGCATCGGGCTTCCTGCTCGGCAGGGAGTCTGCTTCTCCCTCTGACCCTCCTCCCTCTCATGCTCTTTGTCTCTCATTCTCTCTCTCTCAAATAAATAAATAAAATCTTTAAAAAAAAAATAAATCTTCAGTTGAGTTCTTAAGTTAAATGTAGTTCAGCTTGTTTTTGCATTCCTCTTCAATCTTTTTTGACTATCTTTAAAGGCAGAATTGAATCTTTAGTATGGGTCTGGCAGGTATTTCAATTTAGAATTAAAGTGTGCAAAATTTTCTATGTTTTCTTCTTACTGGTGCTACACTTAACTATACTCGGGAATTATATGTAGATATGTTAGAGAGGTTATCTAATATATTTCACATTTAAGCATTTTTTTTTTCTATCTTAAAATTGATTTTCCCTATATACTCACTTTATGGATCAAAACCTTATCAGAATCTATTCCCTTTCACGTTGGTTATAAAAGTTGGAGGTTATGGCGAGTAAAGTAATACTGAATTTTTCTAAAGCTGTCTTTGACGTTGAATAAAGATTTTTATTTATTTTAAAAAATAAAATATTTTTGTCATCAGTCTACCTCTCATAGTTTGTCAGTCACTTAGGAGATGAACTATGAACTAAACATGTTAGCAGTCTGTTGCCAGTATATTTTGTTACGTGAAGTGGACTAAGAAAGTGCGTGTGTGTGTGTGTTTGTGTGTATGAATTTACTTTTATATAAAGAATAATACTCAGGCTGTCCTTTGAATCTTTTTAAGTTTATGTTTTCTGATTTTGTGGTAATATGGTTTAGTGCAGTAAACCATTGATTTGGATTTGAGAAATGGTGGAGATGATTTCATTATATTTTTTCCCAGTAGAAATCCAGATGTGTAATTTAATTTTTCTGGGATTTAGGTTCGTATTTTCTTTCATGATTCTCTAAGATAGGTTTGGTTTGGTTTGTTCATTTTACAAGATGGATAGTATAGTGTGTTTACTCTTTAGTAGTCCCAGAGCTTAACAGAGTGTCAAGTACCTGTGGCATGATGGAAGATAGATAGTTTTAAAGTTTTTTTCAGGACACATTTGTTTTTTCCTCTTGAAGTCAATATTATTAGCATCTTTTTTATTTGAGGAAATTAAAGGCTAATTAATTAGTAAAGCATGGCAGATCAATTTTGTCTATTTATCTGTGGCAAAAACCTGTAGGAAATAATGATAAAAGATCTTCTATTTGTGTTTTATTCCTGGTGGATGTTTTTATTTTAAAGATTGGATGCTCAATGCCATTTATTTTTTTTCCTGCCTTTTGATCTTCTGTCATAATGCTTAGATTCCCTATATCAGTGGCATTTCTTCAACTAATCTTTATTGAGCATTGCTAGAGCTGAATACTTTGTAGTTATAAATAAGACAGGTTTGGTCTTGGCTGCTTTGGAGTTTATAATCTAGTGGGGAAGACAGGCTTTAAATTAGTTTAAACTGTAAACTATCAATATTTAATTAATTGCACTTGGAGTGAGTTTTTGAGGGAGAAAGGCTTTGAATAAATTTATAGTGGTATCAAGAGGCCTAAGCAAAATTCAAATTATGGATAAGGATTCTCTACTCTGACACTCAATGACCATAATTCCATGTTGGCCCAGAACCTGAAGTAATTTGAGCTGAGTTTAAAGAAAAGTCACAGGCAATCTTGTGACACAGTTTTGACTTTTTTTAAGGAATCAGGGGAAAACATATTACAGAACTCCATGTTCATGTCTTAATGCAGAAGGGAGCTATAGGAACCAGCCAGAAACTTTGGCAAGGAGTAAGGGGTTGGGGGGGAGGGGCATGTTTAATTCTTCTTTCCCCTTCCAGATCTATTGAATCAGAATCTCTAGAGGTGGGTCATGTACATCTTTATTCCCAGTTTATTGTGATGATCAGCCAGGTGTTGGAACCACTGTTGGGATATTCTAAGAATTGATTGGCTGCTGAATTAGAAAAAGAATATCAATTTTAGCTGTCATAATATCCAGATGATGATAGAATTTTACTTAGAATTTAGTTTATAACTTAGTTCTGAATACAAATGGTGGAAATTGGCAATGCCTGTATTTTGTTTGCAAAGTGTAATTGCACTTTGGATTGTCAACAGTGGTTGCCCAGTTTAAAAATGTACGTTAAAGTTACCTTTTGTGTTAAGTTTTATTTTCTTTTTTCCTTTAGGAACTAAACAACTTAAGCACATTTTATTAAAAGACGTGGACACTATTTTTGAATGTAAATTATGCCGCAGTCTCTTCAGAGGATTACCAAATTTAATTACCCATAAAAAATTCTACTGCCCACCAAGTCTCCAGATGGATGACAGTAAGTTTTATTCATATGTTCAGTTATACATTTTATAGTTAAGTATTCTTATACTGCAGCTGGACGTTTGTGTTAAAATGGTATCAATAATTTAATGATGGGGAATAAAATTAAATATTAGACTTAATGTTCATTTTCTTAGGTACTTTCATATTTTTTACTTGGGTTTTTCTAAAGATATATGAGGTTCGATTTATGAGTATATTTATTTATATTAAGATATTGGCTATTGTTTTTGAATGTTTATATGGACCATATAGTTTATATTCAGGATTTGTCTAAGTTAAAATATGAGTGCTTTAAAGGGGGTATTGGTATTTTTCATTTTTACTTCTTTTAACAACTTGTTACATATGACTGATAATTTACTAAGATTATCCTTAAGTGAGAAGGTTAGAGCAAAGAATGAGTAAATGAGTTGATTTCTTGGGGATGGTGAAGAGCATTAAAAAATATTAACCTTTCTATTTTTTTCTGGGTCTTGATTTGAAGATCAGTTTTGTTCGCAGTGAAATTTATTTATAACTCAATCATTTTATCAGAAATGAGACTGTGTTATAGGCCGGCTTGAGATCTGAAGTAGCTTTATGTGATGAAGGCAGGTTGTAGGCTAATAAAGTCTTCGTGGAACCGTATGTTGGCTTAAGTATATTGCCTCTGTATGATTAAGTTAGCAGTATATGTAATGGTATTACTTTCTTGCTTTAAAGAACTGATATAAATTCCTTAAAATATTTTAATAAGTAATAGGTTACTTTCATTATTTCTTGTTCAGGGGTTTAACTCTTTGTGGACTTAAAAATTACAGAACTTATTTTGTCAGTTTGATACTATAGTTGCATTGTGGAGTTTGTGCACTTTTCAACTTAACTTTTTTGGGATGGAAATGAAATGAAAACTCCAAATATCAAAAGTACTACTTAATTACTAGCATGAAGCTGATTTAAAGTATACTATAGGACATAGTTGAAATAAAAATTTCATTTTTGGAAATCTTTCCTGGTACTGTTAGATCTTATTATACTTGTTTTTATCATTGAGATATAAATGAAAAGGCAGTCTGTAGGGATTAGTTTCAAATCTGATCTTTTAATAAAGTACTAGTAGAAAACTCGTTATATTTCTGGTAGTTATTCTTGTTTTTAGTGTAGAGTTGACTTTTAGAAATATAAATAAATGGATTTGTTGGATTATTGTATACCTTTCTTGGCAATACTCATTCTAGAAATACTTCTGTGAAAGTGTTATCCTTATAAACACTACTTTATCCCTTTTACATGGGAAGATTACTAGAAGAGCAATAATGAATCATTAATCTTGTTTTCTAAATATCAGATTTGATGCTGTGTTTGTAGCTAGATTTTAGAATTGTATGTGGAAGCATAACTAGTGTTAGGTAAATCTGGTATAGTAGGAATATTTGGTTGCCTATAGGGGATGAATTATTGCACAAGTAAATAAAACTAGCTCTGTTTTTGGAATAAATCTATAGTTTTTAATCACTTGTTTGAATGGGATGGTATCATGTTGAGAAGCCCTGTAATAGCAAACACTTGTCTACATGTCATTCATATTTATATCCTACAGATCTTTTTCATTTCCATAAGATCTTTAAGTGTCCCTCTCTACAAGTAGATTAGGTTATTATGGATTAAGTTAATACGAATGCTGTTATATTTTCTAAAAAAAGAATCCTTTTTATATATAATAGTACATTCTTCATGATGTTTTATCCATCTTCAGTTATGAGAACTTTGATATGCCTTTGCTAGGCTGAAAATTTTAGACTAAAAATTTGAAATATTGTTTTTAATTGTTTAGGACACTCATGTGCTTATATATTTGGTATTAAGGGCACTTAGGAGTGGAAGTAGCTCTTCAGATTGCATTTATTCCTTAACATTTGTGTACATTGATGAGATTTTAAATTAATTTTAGTTTAATTAATTCTAGTTTTAAAATACGGAAAAGTAGATAATGCTCTTCTAAAAATAAATATAAACCAGTAATAAATTTTAAAGTAGAGGTTCATAATACATTTTTAAATTTTAGAGAGCTAGAGCAGGCACATTATTTCAGATTAAAATGTTGTTTTTTCCTTAACAGACCTTCCTGATGTAAATGATAAACAAAGCCAAGCCATAAACGATCTCCTAGAAGCCATATATCCAAGTGTGGACAAGCGAGAATATATTATTAAGCTAGAACCCATAGAAACTAATCAAAATGCAGTGTTTCAGTATATTTCAAGGACTGATAATCCTACTGAAGTCACAGAGTCAAGCAGTACTCCTGAACAGACCGAAGTTCAAATACAGGAAACCAGCACTGAACAGTCTAAAACAGTACCAGTTACAGATACAGAGGTGGAAACTGTAGAGCCCCCTCCTGTTGAGATTGTTGCAGATGAAGTTGCACCTACATCTGATGAGCAACCTCAGGAATCACAGCCTGACTTGGAAACTTCTGACAATTCTGATTTTGGTCACCAGTTGATATGTTGTCTTTGTAGAAAAGAATTCAATTCCAGACGAGGTGTTCGTCGTCACATTCGAAAAGTACACAAGAAAAAGATGGAAGAACTAAAAAAGTACATTGAAACGCGAAAGAATCCAAACCAGTCCTCTAAAGGACGCAGTAAGAATGTTCTAGTTCCAATAAGTAGGAGTTGTCCAGTATGTTGTAAATCATTTGCTACAAAAGCGAATGTAAGGAGGCATTTTGATGAAGTTCATAGAGGACTAAGGAGGGATTCAATTACTCCTGATATAGCAACAAAGCCTGGGCAACCTTTGTTCCTGGATTCTGTTTCTCCTAAAAAATCTTTTAAGACTCGAAAACAAAAGTCGTCTTCAAAGGCTGAATACAATTTAACTGCATGCAAATGCCTTCTTTGCAAGAGGAAATATAGTTCACAAATAATGCTTAAAAGACATATGCAAATTGTCCACAAGATAACTCTTTCTGGAACAAACTCTAAAAGAGAGAAAGGCCCTAATAATACTGCCAGCAGTTCAGAAATAAAAGTTAAAGTTGAACCAGCAGATTCTGTAGAATCTTCACCCCCTTCCATTACCCATTCTCCACAGAATGAATTAAAGGGAACAAATCATTCAAATGAAAAAAAGAACACACCGGCAGCACAGAAAAATAAAGTTAAACAAGACTCTGAAAGCCCTAAATCAACTAGTCCTTCTGCTGCAGGTGGCCAGCAAAAAACCAGGAAACCAAAACTTTCAGCTGGCTTTGACTTTAAGCAACTTTACTGTAAACTTTGTAAACGTCAGTTTACTTCCAAACAGAACTTGACTAAACACATTGAGTTGCACACAGATGGGAATAACATTTATGTTAAATTCTACAAGTGTCCTCTTTGCACTTATGAAACTCGTCGGAAGCGTGATGTGATACGACATATAACTGTGGTTCATAAAAAGTCATCCCGCTATCTTGGGAAAATAACAGCCAGTTTAGAGATCAGAGCTATAAAGAAGCCCATTGATTTTGTTCTAAATAAAGTGGCAAAAAGAGGCCCTTCGAGGGATGAGGCAAAACATAGTGATTCAAAACATGATGGCACTTCTAACTCTCCTAGTAAAAAGTATGAAGTAGCTGACGTTGGTATTGAAGTAAAAGTCACAAAAAACTTTTCTCTTCACAGATGCAATAAATGTGGAAAGGCATTTGCCAAAAAGACTTATCTTGAACATCATAAGAAAACTCATAAGGCAAATGCTTCCAATTCACCTGAAGGAAACAAAACCAAAGGCCGAAGTACAAGATCTAAGGCTCTTGTCTGGTGAGGAACAGTTACAGAGTTTTGCTTTTTTCCCCCCATCGAACTAAAAAAATCATTTGACCATAATTTATAGCTGGTTCCATTTTTAACACGTTTGCTTCCATATATCTTATGGCAATGGGAACTGCAAGAGTAATGTGCATATTGCATTTACCTCTTCAGTGACCTTTATTCCAGTGGCTTGGGAACAAAAGTTAACTTCAGAACTTATCTTTCACAGGACAATGCAATATAGTTGTAGGTAGATGGCACAGGGTCAGTGCTTTCCTCCCAGTGTTGTAAAATATATACATTTATATTGGCTTATGTTTACAGTAGAAGTCTTCTGTTTAACTAACTTTGCACAGGTTTAATTCGGTTTAGTGACCTAGTCTACTAATTAATACATTGTAGAAAAAGTGGAATATATTAGAATGAATTTGTGAAGGCTATAATTAGAGGAAGAAAGTCTTTTGAGGCACTGTAATTATTGTAAAAATTAATCTGTGATGGCTAAATAAAGTGCTGCACTCAGAAAAAAAAATCCCCAAATTGAATTTAGAACAATTAGCATTTATTATTTACATTTAACATAGTGCTTCCAGTCAAAGGGGAAACTTTATAGACAAAAGTTTGGATTTTTTTTTTTTCCTTCTCCTTGGGAGTATGCGTTAGTTACTGTTTTTAGTTTTGATCTGTGGAAAAAGTGAATATATAGGTTTCAAATCTTACTTTTCCATTTTGTTTTAAATAGACTTTTTGTGATCATTTCAACATAGTTAATATTATTAAGTAGGGCTTTTTTTTTGTTTTTGTTTTGTTTTGGTTTTTTGTGGTTGTGCGTTGTAAGAAAAGGAAAATCCCTATTGGGAAGAAAGAAAAAAATTTTACTTTTTTAGAAGGTTTTGGAATGTAGATTTTTAAAATGCAATATAAAATAAGGATAGACTTCCTATACTTGTTTTTGCAAGTCTCTATATTTTTAAAAGTTTACCTTCAGTACCTGTTTCCCTGCATTAAGGCATTTAATATATTTAATTAGTATTAAATTAGTTTTGGATTCAGGTTTTAAAGCAGTATACTTAGTTTGAGTGCTGAGTAGGTTAAATGTTGTGGTTTGAGTATCCCACATTTTTTATTTGTGTGGAAACTTGAGATGAAACCATCCTTTAGAAGTCATTTACTATTGTGTAATTTTAAAAACAAGGTTTTATTGGTAAACTCAAAAGTGTTCATTTATTCCCATTTCTCCTCAGATAACTTCAAGTGATGTACGAAAAGGTTTGGAGTTCATTTTTGTGGAAAGACTTTAAATTGGTGTTAGAACCACTAAACGTCTTCAAATGGTACTATGAGAAAAAAAAGGAAAAACAATTTCATAAATATTCGACTGTAACTGCTGTTTTCTGACTAAAATAATAACCATCTAACCACTTGTTTCTAAGGCACTGCCTCTCCCAGCACTTTCAAGTAGCTGTGACATTACCTATTGTCATCACAGTCCATCAGCTAACCACCCTTGACCTTGTGCATTTGGTCTACAGTTTCTACAAAAACGTTGCAAAGTTTGTTTTCCAAACAATTTGTTGATTAAAGCGATCAACAACCTGAAGAATATATATCACCACTGGTGATTTTTAATTGACAAAAAGACTATATCTTAGTGATTTTAGTTTTGTTTCACTTTATTTGGCAAAATTTTCATCTGGATTGTACAGATATATTTCCTAGTGAGTGTATGTTAGGACCAAAAGAGAAATTAGTATCAACATATTATAAATATTTAGCCTACTAAATATTTGTAATTATTCTTACATTCATTTATTTCTCACTTGTTCTCCAGCACTTAAATGTTTGAAAGTTTCATTCTAAAATATATACTACAGGAAAGTTCCAGTTCATTTTCATCCATGGATCATTACCCTTTTTATTTGTAAACATCTGAGGTTTTTATGAAAATTAAGCATTCCCCTTTTTTTCTTTAAATTTTATACAAAGCACTTTAATAATAGATGCAACTTAATTTTTCAGTTTCTTTTTTTTTTTAAGACTACACGTTTACTAATGTTAATATGAAGGTAGTAAATAGCTTACTGATATTTTATGGATGCAGACAATCCATGCACAACGACTTCTTATGATATTAGTTTGTTTCTTTAAATATTGCTAAAAAAGGAAAATGGGAGTGAAACCCTGAATTTTGTCTCCCAAGTAAAATCTTTGACTACTTTAGATGATATTTGATTCCTACTGTAAAATTTGGAAAATAATGAATTCTTGTCCATTTTTGTAATCAAGATTTTAGGAAAAACAGAAGTACATCTATCTTTATGAAATATTGGGCAGGTTTTTGTGTATCAATATTTTGTACTTTTTAGGGAATATTTTATTTTTTAGTAATTTTTGTCAAATTATAATTTTAAAAGGTACAGCAGAGAATATACCATGTTTTTATATAGGTTCACACCTGTACTTAGGAGGGACCCTGTCCATCTATATACTTTTTGTATAAAATTTTAAAATGTTGAAGATCCACAAGGTCATAATAAAATGCTTCTATAGCTAGAAAAACATTTACCCTTCCCAGTGCTTTGCACTAAAATATACTGTGAAAGGAAAGTAGAAAGACTGTAACTGTTGCTGGAAATGTTCTATATTGAATGTACATGCTCTTGTTGGAAAAATGTACTATATGTGATGGAAATAAACCAGACTCAAAGTTATTTCAGCTAAATGTGCTTCAACAAAGGTGCATTGGTTGAAACGTAAATGTTTTATCAAATTTAAGTTTATTCAGTGACTATGAGCAGCTACACTTGAATTTTACCCTGATAGTTTTATTTTTAAGAATTAGAGTGATAATTTCTCTTTAATTTAAAAACAGATTTACTTTTCCACATATGGAAAACTTGTACTTATAGATCTAACTTTAATGATTAATAGCATAATATATTTAGGGAACTAAATGTGTAGGTGGTATTTCATTTATAAACCATCTTCATTAGTTGCACATTATTAAATCTGTATGTTTGACTTTTGCAAGGTGTTATCTTTTATGCATTCTTACACACAAGACATATTCCAAAGATATTTTCCAGACTTAAGTGCCTACAACCAGTGAAAAGATACGAGTATTCCTAAAAAGCTGGGGTGGCTCTTTGCTGTAGCCTCTCATCTGCATGTCAGCCTCTTGCTCTCTACTTTACTTTTTAAATACTGTAGGGAAAAAAAGAAAAATAGCCTGATGTGGGTGGAGGGGAGCCCAATTGCTAGAGTTCCTTTACTGCAGCTCACGTATTTCCACAGTACCATTCACAGTTTGTCTCCTCTGTCATAACTCCAGGGCCATAGAGTGGGAATTTAGAAGGCAGTATTGAGGATTCCAAGGACTGTCAAAAGGTTTCATCTGGGTCATAGAGGAAAAAATAGCACTATGTCAGGATGTGTCTGTCTAATTTAGAATTGCCTGGAGAGAGTAGGAATATGTTATCATAGTAGACAAATTAATGGATTATGGCAGACGAGTTAGAGGCTAAACCAGGACAAGTTTAGAAAGGTAGGATGAACAAGTAAGAAGTTACTAGAAATTCTTTGTTCTTCCTATTTCTTTCTGGTCTTCATCCTTACTTTTTGGTTTTATTTTGACTTCATGAGCTCTGTCTTCTCAGAGGGCTTAGGCCTGAGGCTCTTAAGGTTTTATATTAAAACCTATTTCGAGCTACAAATTATATCTACCTTTGTTATTTGATCAATTAAGTTTTCCTATAGAATACAACTCATCTTGTTTCCTGAGATACCTTCCACACCTAAGTGCAGTGGAAGAGGAGAAACAATAAAAAGTATGGCTTGCATTTCAACTTCATAAGTTTGGATAGTGCAAGGGAGAGCTGCATGGCTGACACTGGGCAAGTGTTCAGTATAACTTAGAGATATACCTTCAATGCATAATAACCTTTTTTGCTGTTGTTTTGTTCATGTCTCTCTTTTTTCCCCTCTTTCCTCCCTACTTCAGGAAGAAAAGTTTCTTCTTGAAGAATATATATATTCTTGCAGAATATATAAATTACCCATCCTTAATTTTTGGCCTACTTTTGTAGATAGCTAAGTTTTTGGTCGACACAGATTGCTGGTATTATTGAAAAGTCCCCCCCCCCTTTTTTTTAGGAATATGTAATACTGCTTTATGATCTATAGGCTGTTCTACTCAGTTTGCTTTAAAGAGCCTATGGATGCAGTAGCAGGGAGTTTTGTGGTTTTGCTATGGTTTTAGACTGTGGGTATGGACAGAGGAGTTTCTCAAAAGGTGTTATGGCAAGAAGGTGTGGAGGTAGAGAGAGGCATGAGTGGGTATCATTTCCTGTTGTGAAGTTGCAAAAGATCTTTTCAGATAACATGACCACTGAAAAATGCTTCTTAAACTTTAGAAATTAGATTTCCAGGTTTCCTGGAAATATTCTACATCCTTAGGAGTTTTAGAAGCTACCTTTTTAATGGAATCTGAAGATTACCAGGATTCTGATTTAGCTGTGGCTCTCATAGTCAGTCAGAAGCCGAGCTCCAAGATATGGGCAGTATGATGTTGGCTCTTCTGTTGGACAAAATCCTTCTGTACCCTGTGCTATTTTTTCCTTCTCTGACTTTAACCAACTGAGCCACCCAGGCGCCCCTTTTTTTTTTTTTTTTTTTAAAGATTTTATTTATTTATTTGAGAGAGAGAATGAGAGAGAGAGAGCATGAGAGGGGGAAGGTCAGAGAGAGAAGCAGACTCCCTGCCTACCTTCTCTGACTTTAAAAAGCTAACAGAAACCTCAGGATTGGAAAGGAGTAAGGATCAGTGATCCTTTTTTTTTTCTAAGATTTTTATTTATTTATTCATGAGAGACAGAGAGAGAGGCAGAGGGAGAAGCAGGCTCCCAAGGAGCAGAGAGCCCGATGCGGGACTCGATCCCAGGACCCTGGGATCATGACCTGAGCCGAAGGCAGACGCTTAACCATCTGAGCCACCCAGGCGCCCAGATCAGCAATCTTAAGAATGGCTATTACTTGTTTGGTTTCTAAGACATTAGGCGCATGATAGAATGCTGCTCACCTGCAGTTATTTTGGCTTTTCTAACTTTGAACTTCATTCCTCCTCTCTCTTAGAATTTTTCTGTACCATTTTACCCTGAGTTCTCTTTTGAATTTCTGGCTCTTTCCTTTTTTCTCTTCTGGTTAATTAACAGAGATCATTAGTACCAAGATAGCCAAAATGTTTTTTGAGAAGGTAAGAGGGTAGAAAGTCAGCTCATTTCTTCCTGAATCTTTATCACTCTTAAATTCTGTTTGTGGGTTTATTATTTATTTTTGAACTGCTGCTTCTGCATGTATTCACTACTACCACACCACAAGCAGAGGGGAACATAATGACGACCATAGTTGTGTCTGGTTGGGAAAATGCCCAAAGTTGGAGGTTTTGCTGTTTGTGTCCACTCAGCAGAGTTAATTTGCTTGATTGTGTATATTTGAAGTCAGGGACTGTGTCTTGATAATTTTGTTTAGTGCCTAGCACATTTTCATGTATACCCAGGCACTTCAAATAAAAACTTGATAATGATATTAAAGTAAGTGATAGCCTTTTCCATCTTAAAATTGTGCTGTCATATATTTTGAGACTTTGGGTCTTAATTTCATAAACTTTTATTACCTCCATGTTGATTTTACTTACTTTAGAAAATGCTATCAGTACCAAAATGAGAGTTTGTCATAATAAACAGAACTCTTAGTATTAGATAGTAATAATGAACATTCATGGAGTGCTTACTGTATGCCAAGCTCTCTGCTAATCCTTTCCATGCATAATGCCCCTCATCTACCAAGAAGATCCACCAGTAAAATCTGCCAGTAAGAACTGTTACTTCATTATCTCTGTTTTATAGAATAGGAAGTTGAAGCTTAGAGAAGTTCAGTGATTTACTTAAGATCACTTAGCTAGTAAATTACAGAATTGAGACTTGACACTAGATCTGACTACAAAGCATGTGCTCTTAATCAGTGGGCATTACTTTTTTTTTTTTTTTTTTTGCACATTTTACCATTTGCAAAGCACATTTGCTCTATTACCTTATTGGCAGCTTGGTGTAATGATCTGGAGCTAGATTAGTTGGTGAAATTTTTGACCCACACATTATTTCCTGTGTGACTACAAGTTACTTAAACATTCTGTGCCCTAGTTACCTCACCTATGAAAGGGGATAATATTTACCTCATAGGGTTCTGAGGATAAAATGAAAAGTACATGTAAAATATTTAGAGTAGTGTTCGGCATGTTACAATAAATGTTAGATATGGTTACTGTAAGTGATTTTCATGGCATTTTAAAATGTGTAATTTTTTTTATTACCACTTAAAGTTTAGATTGAAGGGGCGCATTAGAAGAGAGAACTTTATTGTTACACATCAGATTTTAACTGCTGCTGTGTATTTAATTGGGGTAATGAAGACACTTAACTGTTTTATTATTTGCTGTCAATTTTCTCCTGATCAGGTACTACTAGTTTACCATTCTTACTCACACTTTTCATTTATCTTGAAAAAGGTATTAGGTAGTTGTAAGCACATTCATTTTGAGTTAGGCTTTATTTTTATGGTTACTTCCCAGAACAACCCCTCTGTCTTAAAATTCTCATTAGTATCTTCCCTATCACATGAATATTTTATTTTTGGTCATGTGCAGAATATTGACATGGAACAAATATAAACTGAGTAACATAGCTGAAATGTTTCTATAAAACAAAAGTGTATGTGCAGTACTAGTTCAAAGAAAGCTTCAGTTACGGAACTAGTGGATTCTTAGGGGAAGCACGATTTGGGCCAGGTCAGGAATTTCGTTGGTAAATGTGTCATGAAGAGATAAGAAGTGGTGCTTTTTCAAGAGTCTTGCCACTGGTAGTCATTAGTGGCAGTATTCCGGATTTCAGCTGAGGCCCAAATACTGTTAGCTTCTCTGCTGAGAGGTTTTACCCACACACCTGACTGTTCTTGATTTTGCTTTTTTAACAATTAGGTAATAAAAATTTTAGTATTTAGGGACTTGTATAATTTGCAACATCAGAAAACCTTTGTCCCTAGGTTTGGATGAACCTTCCTATTCTGAACTTCAGATCAAGTGCTGGGCTTCCAACACCCGTGTTGTGTGGCTTTTTAGTGATTTTGATACTCAAATACTTGCGCCGGGTATCTGGAGCATATTCCTGTCTCACGAAACACTATAATGTTTAAGGAATAGAATGATGTGCTTGAAAAAACAGCCAAACCAAAATAAACCAAAACAACCCTCACCCTGAATGCTTGAGCAGTAATAACTTGCAACCTGTCTGGGTGTCCCTGCTTTATATAATCTCATAACATTTTCAATACAAGAGTGTGTAATGATGTTATGTCCAGAGGAAAAGTTATTACACCAAAATGAACCCCAAGTGCATGGAACTGTTTTTACAACTCAGGTTTTGAATATTGGTTTTTAATCTCTTCTATCTGTGGGATTATCCTGAAAATAAATTAGCTCTGAGAAATGGAACTGTGGCTTTTAGTCAGACTTTCTTTCTAAGCTGTGCAAAAGTATTTTTTAAAGTAGCTGAGACTCTTGCATAGATTGCTGCTTTGGTAGACCTGAACCCCAAAATACCTGTTAGTTGTGACTGGTAGCACTTATTTTGGATAGAAAGGAAAAGCCAGGAATACTTTTCTTCTAAGAAAAAAATAGTGAAGACTAGGAAAATACTGTGTGCACAAGTGATTGGATTATATGAAAAAAATTATACTTTTAGGGAAATGATTTTTATGTAGTTTTCTTGAGTTTTTGACATATAAGTTGTTAGGGGCGTTTTGTATGTTTCTCTAGGAGAGTGGCTTTGTCACTTTCAAGCCTTTTGATCATTAGGTATTTTTAGAATTCCTTGGAATTAAATGTGTTGGGCATTTGTAGATGGTTGAGACTTTCTGAGCTTCATTCTCCTTTCCTTTGAGTGAACAGGCTTCAAGGTGATAAGATACGCTAATGGGATTATCATTAAAGATAGGCAAGAACACACATAGTGAAATTTATGAGTAATTTTCAGTATGTCCTCAAGTTAAACTTTTTTCAAAACATTCTCATGTTTTTCCAATTTGTCCTTTCTTTGCTTGGCCATCTTGACTAACCAACTGTTGTTTCTTGTGATATGAGAGAACAAAATCACTTATTTGCCATAAAATTCGGACACAAACAGAACATTGCACACACAAGAGGAAGAGATGGTTTTGTTTTCTGTAACTTCCCTGGATCGCTTCTTAATCTCTAAGTGCACAATTGTAATGATAGGAATTGTTAAATTTTAGGGTTGAAGATGTTTCTTTGAAGGCCCTTTTTTCTAAGACAGTTAACTAGAGCTAAGTAACCGTGTCTTCAAATCACAGATGCTACAAGATGGAAATAAGACCCACAATGCTTGAATTACTACCCACCACCGAGTTTGCCTTGTCATCTAACTGCAGGTGTGTGAGTGCATGTGCACTCATATGTAAAAATATTGTACAACACTTTTTTTTTTTTTGGTTGCAGGCAAGACAGAGTTTTACTTGGTCTGTAGCTAGTAATGAGAAGTTTATTAGATAGCTTTATGTGGGGAAATAAGGGAGATTGAAGTGGCCAGACCTTATGTACAAACTGGCTTCACCATATAGATTTCAACTAGGTCTTAATAGAAACTGGAAAAAAAATGAATGCAACTCTAGTGACTGGGTGTGGCCCTCTTAGCAGCAGAAGTATTACTTCTGTGCTGCTATTGGCCCTTTGCAGATTCTGCTTTTACTTTTTATTTTTAAAATAATCACCTCATTCTGTATCTTCTCTATATGGCTATAATTGCCTCATTACTTCTGCTGCCTGCCTTCTCTGTTCTTCAGCTAACTTTCCCTCTGTATAGCCTGAGTTCAGACTCCTGTAAGAAAATCTGATTGGTTGAGTTAGATACATTTCTTCTTGGGCAGATCTCCCATGCCGGGCCCCTATAGGTTGTTGGCCATAAGTTGCTCTTCATAGATTGGCTGCTCTTGGGATATGTGCTGTCCGTTACTCCTGTCATTGGTGATCTTGGTGGAAGTCAGTGACATAAAACATGCCCGTGGACTCAATAAAAGGCATCTTGGTGGGAATCTTTTAGAAGAGGGATCTGGATCCTAGGGCGCCTGGGTGGCTCAGTTGGTTAAGTGACTGCCTTCGGCTCAGGTCATGATCCTGGAGTCCCGGGATTGAGTCCCGCATCGGGCTCCCTGCTCAGCAGGGAGTCTGCTTCTCCCTCTGACCCTCCCCCCTCTCATGCTCTATCTCATTCTCTCAAATAAATAAATAAAATCTTTAAAAAAAAAAAAAAAGAGAGGGATCTGGATAGTCCTAGAATGTAATCATCTTTCTAGTACACATGATTTTCTTCCATTTTAATGGTGATATAATTAGATAAAGGGGATTAAGAGTACACTTACTGTGATGAGTGCTGCATAATATATAGAATTGAGTCATATTGTACATCTGAAACTACATAGAACACTGTATGTTAATTATACTACAATTAAGAAAAAAAAGAGTTGGTAGGTACCAGATTCATGGTGTGAATCTATTTTGCTCTGGGGGGGAAAAAAAAAAAACCCACCCCAAACCCCAAAAAGGTGATAGAATTAAAGGTAACCTGGGGGTTTAACTTGTATGTCATACAGCACCAGTCCTTTCCATACTGGGAAAATGTGGGAAAGAGTTTTCTGATCAGCATCTGCAGTTCCTTTTCTGAACTGACTGGTGGTGTTTTCATCTTTGGCTTTGCAGATTGATATAGCCTGAAGTTTTCACTCAGAAAGAACCATTACATCTCCTGTAACAGCACATTAGGCCATTCTGTCAGTTGCGGCCGCTTTCCAGACACCTCCACCTCCAGTTATGCTGCACAGTTTGAGTTGGTGATTTAGTGAATCCTTAATGTATTGCTTCTGCTTTTCCACTTGTATTTTCCATATTTGGGTTCACTTTGCAATAGCTGCTTTATATCCTTTCGTTCAGTCCTTCAATGACACATACTACTGAGTGTCCATCATGTGCCTGGCACTATTCCATTCTTTGGGGAAACAGAATCATACAGTGATTAAAGCATGGATTTTTAAGAATCATGCAAACCTGAGTTCAAGTCTGGCTCCTTAATTCACTAGTTACTTAATCTTTCTAAATTTCAGCTTTCTTGTCTGTAAAATGATAATATTAGAGACTACCTTATAGGTAGTTTTTTTGTGGGAAGTTATACAAATTTAGTGATATATTGTATATAATATAGTTAGCACAATGCCTCGCTCAAGTAAGAGCTCAATAAATATGCATTATTACTGTTGTAGTAATCACTAAAATTGTTATCAATTTGCTGCTGAAATACTTTCTAGCACTTAGTTTCTGGTTATCTTGCTTTGTCATTTGCAGTTCGTTGCCTTTTTGTTGGCATTAATCCAACCGTTTAATGAAAAGTCAGATGTAACATCTGTGATAAAGCCAAGATACACAGCAGTTTATTAAGTTAGAACATACTATTTCATGGGTCTTTAATCTGCCATTTCTGATAGCACCTTTTGCTGATTGTTGAAGAATTTGTTGAACTTTTCATATAATTTTGCTTTGTGGTTAATGTCTTACAGAAGCATGTATAGTTTGAGTAGCAAAACTCAAAGCAGCTTTCGGTTTTATTCTTTTGTTGTAAACATTGGCTGTGGGTACATGAACATACTCTTGATTTTATAAGCAAGAATCGTATCTTCTCTTTGTGCCTCACAGTGTACCTGGCATAAAGCAGGTGCTAAGAGAATGTTGAGGGAAGGAAAACGGGGAGGCAGGAACATTACATCAGTTATCTTCAGGCTTATCATTAGTCCACACTATATCTCAGCTTTTAGATTTTTCTTAACCATTACCTCATCTTCTGATCTATATAATTTCTCTACCTGTGAGTTCTTCTTTGTTTCTGTTGGCTTCTGTTGTCGGCCTTCTGTGTGTGAGCCTCTTAGCTTCTGTCATTGCTGCTCAGGAATGGTGACAGATTCAAACTCATGGGAGTGCTGTATTGGCTGTATACACTGTAAGTAATCTATAATCAATTGCACACTGTATGGGTGTACATTTATTGATTTTTTTGGATAATTCCTTTAAAGGTTTACTTTAGTTTAATTCATACCTATCGAATTCTTTGAAGTGCAGCTCACATTTCACTTCCTGTTCCAACTCCCAGATCCAAACAAAAAGCCAGCAACTAATTGTTGATTGCTTCTTCTGTCATTTGTGTAATCGTAGGAATTGGAATTGATTAATTAGTTCATTTGTCTGATTCTCACATTGCCTACTTCAGAACTTTTGCACCATCCTTAAAACCCCCAACTGTGTTTTTGGTTCCTTAATAAGCGCCGTAGCCTGTATCATGGCAAAAGGTAGAGGACATTTCTTTATGTTCCCCTTCTGCATCACAATTATTTTTTGTCTTCTCTTCCTGCTTTGGTTCTTTACAGAAAGAACTGTTCTTCTTTTCCAAGTCCAACACTTACACCCTCACCGATCTTTTTCCCCAAGACCTTCCTCCAACAACCTTCCTCTGTTTCCCCCTCCCCATCTTCTTCCTTTCCACAAGCTTCTCCCCCTCAGCTCACAAACATGCTCAAATTCCTTTCAGCCAGAAAGTAAATTTTGCCTCCATACTATCGTCTATCTAGTTACTGCCATCTGTTCCTCCTTCCTTTCACTGTCAAGCTTCCATGTGCTTTCTTACTGCTCTGTTTTAGCACTAATTTCACTGTAACTGTCTATTTCCTTGTCTTCTTTCTCCTTTAGACTGTAAAGCTCTTAGATCTGTGTCTTGATCACCATTGATTGCTCAGGGCCTAGGATGTTTCCTGCTACATAGTAGGCATTCAATAAACACTTGTTGAATGAACGAACAATTTGGTGTCATTCCTATACCCTTCACTTGTGAACCATTGGCAATTTTTTTCTACCCCTACATTTCTATTAAAAGTTCACTTGAAGGGCATCAATGGCCACATAAATGCTAAGTCTTGTGGCTTCTTGACCTCTTCATGGCCAATAGTGCTTACAAATTTACTTTTCCCAGACTTTTATGGTCACTTATAACTGGGTCACCTTGGGCTAGTCTCAGCATGGTATTGCATCCAAAAAAAATTGGGCCCAAGATTCTTTGGAAAATAATGCATGTATTTCCTATTTTACAGAAATTTTTAAAGGAGATAAAAAGGTACAATTACATAAAGTTTAGTAAACTTCATACAAGTTACTTTACCCATCTCTCTTCCCACATCCTCATATAACCTGGCAGCTTCCTCCAGTCTCTTCTGTAACATTTCCCCCCAAACCTTTTGTAAAGTTTTTACCAAAAATCCCTTGTTCACTTTCCCATCTTACTTTCTTCCAAGAATAATGTTTTCCAGTTTAAATCACTTTAGCCTCTCAGCTTCTTCCAGTTCTTTTCTATATCCATTATCTTGCTTAGCATTCCAAAAGTCTAGAACAGTCTCTTGATTTCATCGGTTTGCCCTTACCAACTCTCTTTGCATGATTTTACCAAATCTTGAAGCTTTAGATCAGACACTATGTCCTTCAGTGAGTATTTCCTGACTTCCTAGGTTTGGCTAGGTTTCCCCCTTGTATGTTTCTATAGTGCCCCATCAATAACTATATTGAAGTGACCTATTTGTGCCTCTTCCTTCGGCTATAAGCATCTTCAGGGTAGGGCTTCTATCTTTTCTTTATGCCCCCAGCATCTATCATAGCACCTGGAACATGGTGGATGTTGATAAATATTTACTGAACGGATGCTCCTGTGAACTCTGATTCTTTCTCTCTTGCCACTGTTACTAGGCCTTTAAATATGGATCGAAGTTTCCTTAGTCTTTTTTTCTTTTTTTTTTATACTGTCTCAGTGATCCTTCACTTCCAAAGTATCAGTTATCACTTCAGTGAAGATGACCCCAGACCTATTTTCTAGCCTGGCTATTCTCCTGATTATAAGATCATTTGTTTTCAAAGTTGCATGTCATACATCTCTGGATGGATGTTTCTCTAGGATCTTAAAGGCGACAAAAACTCAGTAAACTAAACATATTATCTTCACTTTAAACTTGTTCCTTCTTTATGTGTTCCCTGTCTCAGTTATTCATACTCCTGCCCTCCCAGTTGCCTAGACTAATTAGAATCCTAGGAAATACCTTGACTTCTTTTTTTCTCTCTTACACTCTTCGTCTAATCAGTGATCAATGCCTGTCCATCCTGCCTTTGAATGTTTTTTACATTTGGCTCTTGCCATCTCCATGTTTAGTAGTTTAATTTGGACTCTTATCTTGTACCTACACTGTTGCATTAGTCTTGTAACTGACCTCCTCTCTAATCTGCCTTCCATGCTGCTGTCAGAACTATCTTCCTAAAACACAGATCTGCTGTTACTGTCTGTTCATCACTTGACCGACTTATTCTCATGTCTTGGCTTAATTGTCACTTCTGAATAAAGACAACCTAGGGTCACCTGAGTGGCTCAGTCGGTTAAGCATCTGCCTTCGGCTCAGGTCATGATCCCAGGACATGGTACCAAGCTCCTGGGATCGAGTCCTGCGTCAGGCTCCCTGCTCAGTGGGGAGCCTGCTTCTCCCTCTCCCTCTCTTTCTTGGCTCTCTCTATCTCAAATAAATAAATAAAATCTTTAAAAAAGACAACCTAAAGTATGTCTTCCTTGTAGTTCTGTTTCATATTCCTTCTTGTCATCTAATACAATTTGTAATTATGCTTGTATTTGTCCATTGATTTGTTTAATGCCTGGCTTCCCACTGGAGAGATTTATGTAAGAGACGAGGAGAGTTATGTAGACCCTGTGCCTAGCACAGTGCTTGGGACATAGTTATGCTTTGAAAATAGATGTTGAATGAGTGGATGGATGGTAGCTTACCAGTATAGGCAAACAGGAGATAGCAAAGGCAGAGAAGTTACAGGGTCCTAGACTCTTCCTACATTCTCAGAGACCTTGGTCTGTAGTTCTGGCTTTTCTATAATAGTAATGGGCTTCTCCCTTCTGTCTTTTGCATTTATTTCTACGAGGATGGGAGTCAACAGTTACATTACCCCACACTCACACTAATGCTGATGTGACTGCAGTTGATTTGGGGGCCATTGGGTGGTGGCAGCTAGATTTGTTTACCTATTATTGATAGGTGGTGCCCTAGCATGCAGGCAAACAGGTATTTGCTAGGTCAAGTTAACCCAGATTCCTTTTTAGCTTCTTGAGTGATGCAAGCCTTTATAACACATATTAATTAAAGTGTTTATTACCTGTAGGACTAGTTGTATTTGAAATGAGCTATTTATTTGCCTTTTAAAGATTGAAGATTTCAATTTAACAAACTTTTATTGAATAGAAGCTGAAATAAATGGTTTAAAAATATTATCTAGGTATAGATCAGTGATAATAAGCAAATTAAACTTTGTTTGCCCCTGTGAAGCCTGCTCTGGTATCAAAAGTCAAAGAACTTGATGCGTTTTGTAGGTTGACTGGTTTCATCCATTCAGTAGGCATATTGAGCTCCTGCCTTGTGTGAGGCACTGAGTTAGGTGCTAGGGTTACAGAGATAAGAAACAGTTCCTTTTCTCAAGTATCATAGAAGAAGAACATATTATAAGGATACACAGAAGTGGAATATTAAAGCACACTGAGGGTTGGGGAAGGCTTTTCATAATTCTTAAATTTGTTCTTGAATTCAGTTTTGAAAGAGTTAGGTTAGAAAAACTTCCAAGTGGGTACAGAAACCTGAGACCATGTGTAGACCAAGGGAAGGAATATGAGACAAAGTGATGGCCAAATCAAGAACGAAAGATCTTTTGTACCAACTAAGTAGTTTGAATCATATTTTGAAGATTAGGGGTAGCTGTTGAAAGATTTGAAGCAGGGGTATATGATAGCATTGAGGAGATTGAATTGGGGTGGGGAGTAAGATTTGTGGTGGGGAAGTCAAATAGAAGCCAGTTTCAGAAATCTAAGTAGGAAGTGATAAGGGCCTACATTTAGGTAAGGCAATGAAACTGGGGACACAGGTATGGATATTATAATTATTTTGGAAGTGGAATTTTCCAGGCGGTGGAGATGAATAAGGAATTGAATATGATTGCCAGGTTTGAAAATTTTGGTTGGGCAGGTGGGTTACACCATTCTTCAAGGTAGAGCACACAGGAGGAGGAACACTTTTCTGGGGGGAAATGTTGAATTAAAGTTTAGATGTGTTGAATTTGAGGTGCTGATGGAACATCTCATTGGAGATGCTTAGTAGGACCAGTAGATCCAGACTAGAGGGCAAGAGAGAGATTGTCCAGAGGCCTGAGATTTATGAGTCATTAGTGTATGTGTATTTTAAGCCCTAGGTTTTGAAGAGGTTACAAAGAAGAATAAATAGAGTCAGCATATCATACTACTCACATTCTTCTGGTTTATTGTGTAATTTAGGTCAGTGCCTTTCTATTTCAGTTTTGCATTTGGGAAATGATGTTTGGCTAGCACTGATTGTCCGGCTGCCCCACCCACTGCTACTTTCTGCTGCCATGTGAACAGTCTATAATGTAACATGTATTTGATAATACTCTAAGAAGTGCTGGATAATTAAATTGTAATACTGTGAGGCAATGTGAACTAACCTGTGTTTTGTTTAGAGAGCTTTACAGAAATCTGTAAGACCTATTTTGAAAGATTAACCTTAGAAAGGAAATACCTTATTTTTAAAAATAAAACTACTAGTGTTACTAGAACAAGAACTGCTTGTTGAGTCCTATACCTTGGATATGTCCAGGATTTGTTTGTGATTTAGTCCCTTTTCCTTCCTTCCTTCCTTCCTTCCTTCCTTCCTTCCTTCCTTCCTTCCTCCCTTCCTCCCTTCCTCCCTTCCTCCCTTCCTCCCTTCCTCCCTTCCTCCCTCCCTCCCTCCCTCCCTTCCTTCCTTCCTTCCTTCCTAGAAAAGGGGCTCAGGGAGGGGCAGAAGGAGAAAGAGAAAGAGAGAATCTTAAGCAGGTTCCATGTCCAGTGCAAAGCGCAATGTGGGGCTCGATCTCACAACCCTGATATCATGACCTGAGCCAAAATCAAGAGTTGGATGCTTTACTGACTGCCACCCAGGTGTCCCTAGTCCCTATGCTTCTGATCAAGGCAGAAACTATTTCTGAAAACTAGGAGGAAGCCATCTCACTAAACTAATAGGATCTGACATAATCCATAGGATAAACTTAACTTAGTATCCACAGCCAGAATCTAAGGGGGAAAATGTGCTGTTAAACCCTGAACAGATGATTGAAGTATATTAATTTTACTTTTCCAAGCTGCACTTTTTGGATAGGTGAATATTTAAGATAACAGTTAAAAATTAGGTCCTGCATTGTCATATATGTTCCTCTGGCCCTCACTGGTTTCTCCCAATTTCTTTTCCTTCCTTTCTGAATGAAGGTTTAGACCTTGCCATCTATATAGCCACTAGAGCTCTCCACAGGTGGTTTTTGTGCCCTCAAAACTGACGTGAAGCAGCCTGTTTACCCTGCCCAGGCCAGTGGATACTGAGGAGGGTATGCAGAATGAGTTTTAAGAAGTCAGCCCTGCTTGGGCTTGAAGTCAGTGATTTAATACTGAAAGCACAGGTCTGTATACCATTTGAGCTATCCAGCTGTTGATTAACTTTTAAAATCTGCCTTTAAAGGGAAGAATTCCTGGGAGACTATCTGTATCAAGTTTTAATAGAGTGAATTTTATGGATGAGTTATGACCCTTAAAAACTGAATTCAGTGGGGTGCCTGGGTGGCTCAGTCGGTTAAGCGTCTGCCTTCGGCTCAGGTCATGATCCCAGGGTCCTGGGATCGAGCCCCGCATCGGGCTCCCTGCTCCGCGGGAAGCCTGCTTCTCCCTCTCCCACTCCCCCTACTTGTGTTCCCTCTCTCGCTGTCTCTCTCTCTGTCAAATAAATAAATAAAATCTTTAAAAAAAAAACAAAACTGAATTCAGTAATAGAAATGCTGACAGACTTGAACTAGAAGAGGACAGCTATATTATAGTCTTATAATCTGTAGTTAAATGAGAAAAGAAACTTTCAAAGTTTTCTGTTCTAATGCTTTAAAAACAATTTCTTTTTCTTGTTATTTGAACTTTAAATTAATAATAGGCATTAGCATAAACCTAATATCCATGTCAAAATAACACAAGGCACATTGCTGTAGCACAGAATTATTTTAAATCATAAACTTTTAACTAATACTTGTTTCAAATCTTCTTTTCTAAATAAATTTGTTTTTAAACATATTTTCTTTCCTGGCAAGCCTCTATATACCCATTCTCACCTCAGTAAATCACTAAGAGATTATTGAATAAAGGTAATTTATGTATTTAGGCACTTGTAGGATTGTAACAAAAATGAAGAGTGGAATAGAATTTTAGAATATATATTTTCTGCATTGAGGACTTCATTTGTTTAATAACCTTCTTTCTATTTGTTGATATTCTTTCTTGCCCTATGCCAACATCTTAGAAATTTTATTTAGGAATTTCTTACAAAATTTATCATGTTACAATAATACCCACAGATTTTTTATCCATAAGACAATACCTTGAATTTATATTCTGTATTATGCCAAAATTTATTAAGTGGTTTAATATGCTTTTAGCTTTACTAGATCACTGAGAGATAGAGGGTGGCTTTTTGTTTTGACATTCTTTCTCATTTAATAAAATCCACAGCACTCTATTACATCAACTAGACCCAGTTCACAGCCTTAATCAATAGAAAAGTAAAACTGGCAGCTCTTGATTTCCTGGTTTTGTGTATCTTGGGTGGAGCTGACTCCTGAGTATGAAGGTTGTGATAGGAAATGATGCTAGGTACTTGCAAGAAAATACTGGAAGAGGCTTGCCAAACATCCTGTATAAGTATGATTTGCTCATACCTCAGAGCCCTGCCCTATTAAAAGTTACATCTAGATGAATATTGATCTTATATTTGAGCCTGTTCAGTCACTTTTGACATCATACGAGCCTGGCATCACTCCTCTGTAGTAGTCTGTGGAGGGAGTTTGGCAACCTAGTATTTGAAATTAATTTCCAACAGGTTTTGCAAAGTTACTATTTAAAGTCAGACTGTGATTAAAACTAAATCCATCATTCTGCTCCCAGCACTGACTTCCCTTGCTTACTTTATTCTGCCCATGCTTACCACCACCATTTTGCTTCTCACGCAGATTTCAAAATCCTGTTTCTTTTATGAATCTGTTCTTGATAGCTCCAACCCCTGGTGATCTCTTCCTCGGATGAACTCATGACATTTACCTTACCACTTATTTTGCACTCTCATCCTTTGTGTTATTATTGCATTATTATTTAACTAGAATGTCCCCAAGATTAGACTCTAAGCCCGTTGAGGCCCAACAGTCTTTCTCTGCAGCATCATGAATAAATGGATCGCCAGGCCTCTTCCTCTTCTCCGTTCTCCAGATGTCAGTTTGGGTTTCTTTCTTTTCAGGGTCCTCTTCATGTCTTACTTTGGCCTAAACTTTTATTGTTCTCCACTTGACTTCTCTGGTTCTCTTAGTATCTTGTGTTAATGAAGATTATGAATGATTTTAGGAGATTCTTGGGCTAATTTTATGTGAATAGGGGGTGATTTTTCAGCCTTTTTCCTATCGCAGGATCCATTTTTTAAACTCTGCTACAAAAATTCTACCCTTTTACAATTATTTTTAGTATTTATTCATTTATCAAAATATATTCTGGAAGTCTGTATTTTAGGAGCAATAGTTTAGATATATAAAAAAGGAGGATTAACCGGAAACAAAGAAGAGAAACACTGTTGAGTTGCCAAACATGAATTTTATTCCCAGACTCACTTTCTTGCTATGGTGCTTTTTTTTCCCTTATAGCCTCATGGGAACAGAGCAGGCAGAAATGTAAATAATTATAATATTGTGTTATATAAGTCACTGCAAAGTAAGGTCTTACAATTATTATTATTTTTTAGCCACCTGGCATTTTGTATGTGCCATCTTTTGAGGCATAATTCTGTTGAATTGCACATGGGGACTCTAGAGATTTAGTAGAACCTCATTTTAAAGTGGAGAAAGTTGAGGTAAGTGATTGCACCAGGTCACAATGTAGTTAATAAAGAAGTCGGGAATAGAGGCCAGCTATCTCTTAAAGATTATCTTAGTAGGTAATAACACATACATGTAAAAAAATAAAACAGTACGATGAGGTGTTCTGTGAAAGGTAAGTTTTTTTCCTATCCCATCTCTCTATTCCCTTATTCTCTACCCCAGAGTCAAATTACCAGTTTCTTGGGCTTTCAAGAGCTGTTCTATGTATATATAAATATATAAATGTATACATTCCCCTTGATGAAACTGGTAGCATGTTTGTATACACTCTTCTGTACCCTTTTTTTTTTTTACTTTTTTTTTCCCCCACATAGCATATGTCTGAATTCTGTAGAACCCAGATATTTGTATTCTTTGGTTCATGAACTTTCATTTTACTATACTGTCTGTCATTTAAACAACCAGTTTTTGTTCATGTGAATGGACAAGTCTTAAATTATTCTTTGTTTCTAGTATATATTGAATTCCTCATGTGACCATAATGTAGTATTTCACATTACTTTCAGAAAGGAATCATGGTCATTGATTTATTTTATGATAAATGTTGAAGTTAAAAAAAATAAGTGAAATATATATAATAATTATTATTGCTAGTAACCTAAAATAGCTGATTAGGATATTTGCTTTTCCATTTGAGAAAGAAATGACAGGCAAAGTTTTCAGGAAAGTGATTTACCTTTAGACTTGTGTAAAAATCTGTTTGGTATGTACAAAACAGTTTCTCAGTGCCAGTGAAAAGCAAAAGCAATGATGTTATAAATATCAAATCACAAATGTTTATTTTATAAATTCTTTTTTTTAAACATTTATTTATTTGACAGAGAGAGACACAGCAAGATAGGGAACACAAGCAGGGGGAGGGGGAGAGGGAAAAGCAGGCTTCCCGCCCAGCAGGGAGCCCGATGCGGGGCTCGATCCCAGGACCCTGGGATCATGACCTGAGCCGAAGGCAGACACTTAATGACTGAGCCACCCAGGCGCCCCTATTTTATAACTTTTTAATACCTTTTTTTTAAAGATTTTATTTTTAAGTAATCTCTACACACAACATGGGGCTTGAACTCACAACTCCAAGATCAAGAGTCACATGCTCTACTGACTGAGTCAGTTAGGCTCCCCTATTTTCTAAATTTTTAAATCTCCAACCTCATATGCAAATAACAGATAGAATTTTTCATTTGTTTCTCAAAACAGATTGTAACTATGTGTTTTAATCTTCTTGATTAAAGGGAGCATGACTCATGATCATCTGTATAAAAATGTGTCCTTAATTTTGATCATTCTGGGTTTATTTTGGCTAACATATATGTATCAATGCAATTATGGCTTTATTTTTCAGAGATTAATGGAGCCTAAAGAACTGCACGATTTTAGATCTTTTGGACCAAACTATATCACAAAAGGCAAATCCATTAAAAAAATATGTCCCATGCCAAATGTCCACGATAGGATTTATAGAGATTAAGTATTTATATTTGAATTTTACTTTAGATGGACAGTAATCCTGTGTTCTCCCTAAGACAGCAGTATTTACTGAGTAATTCTGTTTGAAAATAGTATTAATTATCACTCCATTACTGATTGGAAAAAAGTTAATCATACTAAGTATATTTTCATAATACTTTCACAATAGTTAAAATTCAGTAGTAGAACAAATAAGATCGTATCTTTGAGGCTTATAGCTTTAGTGCAGCTTTTATGTGTGTTATCCTCAACCTTGGACACAGGGTTCTACTGGTTCTTATTGCATTCTGACTCTGGGATTCTTGGTTTAAGACTGAGAACTAGTCTTGTCAAAAACTGTGATAAGTCATGTTAGAACCTTGCTATTTATAGGTCTCTCTCCTATGGAGTTGTTATCAGAAAACAAAAACTGACAAAGCACCCCAAACAAAAACAAAACCCTAAAGTAACCATGTATTATGTGAGACACAGGAAATGTTTTGATATCTATTCTTTGGTGTAAGTTTGTATGTCCCAATTCTACTTCTACTTGAATTTTTTTTTTTTTTTTTTTTGGTGTAGGTGACTAATTTAACAAGTGAAACAAATGCTTATTGGTGCCATTTAAAAAAAAAAAAACAACCCAATCTTGAGCCTTCTCTGCTGTAAAAACTAAGCTATAAATTCACAAGGTGGTGCCCTGGAGCCTGGAGAAACACTGTATTTTCTTCCTCCTTTTTCCATCATTTTCATTCCTAACTGGTTCTTGTGTGTGTGTGTGTGTGTGTGCTGCATGCATGTGCATGTGTATGTGTTTATGTGTATTTGAAATCACATGGCATTGTAGTTTGAAGATGGTGAATAAGACAGGGAAGGCAGGCTAGCCTCCCTGCCAGGCCTCACAGGTAACTGACATGGCCATTACTTTCTAAGGCTGGCCTTGATTACTGGTTGATCTAGCAAGGTGACTGGGTGCTAGAGAACTGGGTCACTAACCAACCTCCTAGATACTGGTGTGTAAATTCCACAATGCTAGTTTTGAAATTTGCAGTGAGAGGTATCAGGCATACTAGTTTCTCATTTTTATGGCTCAGTGTATTTTCTCCAAATAGGCAAGTCTACAATCTACTAAATTATAATCAGAAGGTTGCTTGATGAGCATTGAATCAGCTCTCAGTGACCAAAATCAGCAAGTTCTGGTAGTATAATGCATTCATCTTTCCCAAGGAATATATTTGCCACTCAGACCAGATGTTCTCAATTCTCAGAGTATCCTTTTTACTAGACTAGGCTGCAGACAGATGGCCAGCTTTTGATTTCTTGATTTTTTTTCTTACATAGTTACTATAGATGATCTCCTTTAGCACATTTTTTTCCATTAGAGTTTAATAAAATGGCATTCGTATCTGTAAAATAGCTCAGTGCCTGGCATACAATAATTAAATAACTAATATTGATAAGTATAAGTGGTGTTGAGTTCAGGTCACCTTGATACCTGTAATGTCAGACAGTATTTTGGGCCATTTCTTTAGATAACTGATCTCTTCCATCTTTTACATTTTGAGTTATTTTCATTCCTTATTCTTTAGTTCTTTTAACTCCTTAATTTCATTTATCCTTAATGTTGAGTCCATGAGCTAATTAGGTCAGTCCTTTTTGGCTCTGAATGATTTTGTTACCATTTTGTTTTTGAGACTGATTCTTTTCAAATTTCAGGTTTTTTGCTCCAAAATACTGCATTCCCCACAGTTTCCCATCTGCAATGTGAATCTATTGAAAGAGATCATCTTTAAGTTACTGTTCAGCTCTAGAATATATATAGGTTTATATCTTATTTGAACAGATGATGTCAGTTACAGCCCTTTCCATCTAATCATGCTTACCTTCATTTCAAGCTCTGCTTAAAATCTTTCTCATAGAATGTAAAGTTATTTTGAAAATGGTAGCAGGATCTGGATTCTTAGAATAGCAGGATGGCCATGGAATGGGGAGGCAATGATTGAAAACCCCAGAGGTTATAGGTATGATGATGGTGAATTCAACAGTCAACATTGATATTGCAGCTATGACAAATACACATTTGGCAAATCAAAACTTTTTGTATGAAAATGAGTACAGAAAGGAAAAATTGAGATGAGTCAGTTGGTCCCTCCAGCAACAATGAGCATTGTCAGCCTTTCCCTTTTCATCCATCCAGGGATCAGTTATTCCTTTAAGAGTGGCAAAACAGATTTAGGAAAAGAGTAGAGACATTGCCACAGCTCTTTCTGGTATTTGTAAAAATACAGATTATGGTGCATTTTTGAAGCTGGTGGTCTCAGAACAACACTTACTGTTGTGGGAGTTCAGAAAATGGAGAGATCATTTCAGACTGAGATATTCAGGGAAAGCTTGTTAGGAGTGGCTTTGGTCTGGGCCTTGAGGGATGGGCAGTGTTTGAATAGATGAGGGAGAAAACATTTTTGATGGGTGAAATGCTAAGAATAAAAGCATAGAGGTGAGAAATAGTGTATGTTAGGGGAGTGGAGAGTCCAGTAGTTTGGTGCAAAGTTTCTTAAACCATGGTTCATGAAAGAATTGAGGCAGTGTTTCTGTCAAATATCACTTACTTCAGAATTAGAAAAACTTGGTTGTTCAGCATGCAACTGGATGAGATTATTGATGCCTCTCAGTGCATCAAGCTTCACGTTTTCATGTGCTCCCTGATGTCATCAAAGAAGAATTCCATTTTAGGATACTTTTTGGAAATTGGAAAGGCTGTCAACATTTTCAGAACAATTCTCTAATATTCAAATGGAAGAAAAAAAATGATAGCACTCAGGGCAGATGTGTGCTCGTCATGTCAGGTACACATCATGGCTTTCCTGCTTTGATGAGGGAAGGATAGCCACACGTCACTGTGTCTCATTACCCTCTGTATCAGCTGCTGTCACCACCTTTCCAAGAGGTATTACCAAGAAAGAGGAACAGAATAGGATGTTTTTCTCTACTAGACAGAAGTCTGCTGCCTTTCAAGAGGTCTTAATTGAATGTGAAAGCAGAGGAAATAATGTTACTTGACTCTAGCTTGAAGGGCTTGGAGGAATTTAGTGTCCCAGTACAGAGGCTGCCTCAACCTGACAAAGCATTCTGTGGAATTCTGCTTTGGTTCTGTGTACCTTTGTGAGTCAAAGATTTCAGTACTTGTTACCATGGAGAAAAAAGTTGCAATTGATTATCGAAGAAGATGTATGTGTTGCTATGTCAAAGACCGTATTGTAATTTCATCTCAATAAGCCAAATCTCGTTGAGATTTACTACTGGGCAGTTAGAAGTTTTTAAATTAAGTTTCTTCAGGAAGCCATCATTTTTCTTTTATGAAAAATAACAATGTGGGGGAGGCATAATCCTTTATAAATAGTTTTTTTTATATATTGCTTATGTTCAGGAAAACAGTTTCCAGTGCAGTGAAATAAAGATGTGTTGTATGTATCTGTGTGCATGTTTCTGGGGGAGAAGTCCGTATCTTTAATCAGAATCTCAAACTGGTCTTTGACTCCCCCGAAAGGTTAAGAACTAATAATTTAGCTAGTGTGGAGACAATGGGATGCTATGTATGAAACTGAGCAAAGGAATGACAGAAAACTAGAAAGCTCATGTAAAGAATGTGAGAAGGAAAGCTTTGGCAGGACTGAGGGGTGATGCAGGGATTCAGATTAGCTCCAGGGTCTGGGTTATTCTCTGAAGGTAATTTTCTAGATAGAGCTTCTCAAATGTAGCAGCCCCCTGTTATCTTCTTTGGTCTTAGTGTCTAAGCACAGTGCCTGAGACAGTAGGTACTCAAAACTGTCAAATCAAATTGTATCACTGTGGATAATGAAAGTTGGACTACAGCACCCAAAATAAATGCTCTTCTGTTTTATCTGTATTTAATCCTGTTTATGTTAGAACTCATTTGGTGGCAAATAAGGTTTTTGGAGAGAGAATGATTTATAAAAAGCTCAGACAGCCTTCTTTCTGTTCAGGAGCAGTTAATTAACACAGATAGTGACAGATAGTGACAGAGATAGCGAGAGAGTGCACAAGCAGGGAGGAGAGGGAGAAGCAGGTTCCTGCTGAGCAGGGAGCCCAACGTGGGGCTCGATCCCAGGACTCTGGGATCATGACCTGAGCCAAAGGCAGATGCTTAAAGGACTGAGCCACCCAGGCACCCCAGGGATAAACTGCTTTGTAATACTCTGATTTACTCAGAACCTTTCTGAAAGGTAAAGTATTTCTGGGGACCATCCATTCATTCTTAAAATCTGATGTCCACCAGTTTACTAAACAATATTATTTTCATAAATTTGAATTGGGATAAAATTAGAATGGGTACGGAAGGATGGAGTAAATTTTTTAAGTTAACTTGTGCTTTTTATTATAAAAATAAAATGTGCTTATTGTATACAATTTGGGAAATATCTCAAGATTACCTGCGGCCTCATCACCTGGAGATGACCCTGTAACATTTTGGGGTGTTTCCATTATTTTACACATCTGTGGCATGTTGTGTGTGTATGTACGCACATAAGTATACACCCCTCCACACACACTACAAATGGGGATGAAAACTGATTTTTAATAGCAGGCTAATATCCACTATAAGAAAAAGACCGTAATCGAACCGACATCTTACTATTTCGTTTTTCCTTATTTCTTTTTAAAATTTCTTTGCCTTTTGTTTATGTTGTTTTTTTCTGTTATAGATACTACACTGAACACCCTTTATGGAAATTTTGTATGTATTCATAATTATTCCTTAGGGGAAAATTCTAAAACTAGAATGGCTAGGTCAACGTATGAAAAAACCTTAAAGGTTTTGATAGTTTCCTTACGTTGCTAACCCCTGGATGCGACTTCAGCTGGAGGCTGGTTCCCTCTGATCAACACGGGTTTCTCTTCGGTGCCTGGGACAACCTGTTGGGCGGAAAGGCATCGCGCTAAGTTGGGGTTCGCGGCTCCCGGATTAGCGGGGAGGAGCCGGCGCGTGGGTCCCGTTTCTAACCGGCGTGTCTTTGTCTTTCTCCATGGGGACCGCTGCCGCCGTGCGGGCCGAAGCCTCGGGAAGCCGTCGCCCCGCAGCGCCGCCGCCCTGCGCCCGGCCGCCCCGGGGAGCCGCTGCCCGCCCGCGGGCGCCGTCACCACGCGCCAGGCCGCCGCCAGCTGCCGCGCCAAGCTCCGCGGCGGCGCCGCCCGGGAGCGCCAGCACGCCGCCCGCGGCCTCGGGAAGCCCGCGCCGCCGTGAGCGCCGCCGCCCGGCCACCGGCGGGACCACGCCAGCGCGCCGCACCGCCCGAGTACCTCAGGCGCCCCGCCGCGGCCCGCCTTCTTCCCCGCGCGCCCTCCAGCCCCTCGCGCGCTCTGGGAAGTCCGCTCCGACCGCCGCGAACTCCCCGGGCGCTCGGCCGTTCGCGCACCTCCCTTGCCCCTCGCTGTCCTCGAAGCTCGTTCCCCCCAGAATTCTTGCCCACGCGGCCCCTCGGGACGACCGTGTGCCTTAGGGCCGGCGGGCGGGAGGACGGCCTCCGTGCTAGTCGTTGCTGCTCTCGGAGCATTACTTCCTCATGCTGCCTGCCCCAACCCGGCTTTTTTGAGACTCTTGTCACTGGACAGTAGCATCCTCTTTCCCTCTTCGTAAGTTGTCAACTTCCTAGGCCGTTTCTTTCGTCAGTTCTTCAAAGACTAGCTACCGCTTTAGTCTTCTTCACCGCAAATCCTTACCATCAGCAGGCTAGTTACCACTCCACCCCCCATCTGCCAGAAGATTGTTTTAGTGTACAAATCCAGTGACTGCGGGGTCATCAACCCAATCTGGAGTGTGTAATGCACAACTGTGGTTGAACTTGAGCTCCAACATCCAGTGTCCTCTTTGTAACTTCATCTCCAATGACCGTTTCTTCCCTTCGGAATCAGTCCTTGCCCCCATGGTTCTAGACTGCCATCCCAGGGGATCCGCTCCGTTTTGCACTGAAGCCATGCTTCTCCTGGGCCACTCCCGGCCCCTAACTGAGCACAGTGTGGGTATTAGTGATGGCCCGTTCACGTGACAGGCCGGACTCCTCTAAGGAGCGACTTTGTCGTGGGGACTCCTCAGCAGCCTGGCTGAAACTTTCTTAGAACTGTGCTGCATGCAGTCTAAGGCTCTTCTTGCTTAAACCCCTGTCCTTTCGTAGTGTCAGACTTGCATTATGGTGTGAAGGCCTCCCCCTCCCTGCTTCTGTTCCCTTACCTTTTTCCTTAACAGATGTTCCCTCAATAAAACTCTTGCTAGTTGAACCCTGCCTTGGTGTCTGCTTCTAGAAGGACCAGAGAGAACACCTTATCAGACATTCCACTCCAATCACCATCTTCCTATCCTTCTGGATCCCTCATTTACTGACAGCTAATTCATTAACCTCATTTTCCCCACTATCAGCCCCTGTTTTAGATTCACTTCCTTGATAGTGGAATCTTCCTTGATTCATTCACCTTGTCTAGCCTAGATGCCACGGTCCATCATTGTAATCATCCTCCTTGAAATACAGTGCTCTCAGCAGTCTTGAACCTCAATTTCTTCCAGTTTACTTGCCTGGTAAAATCCCAACTCTGGATCAACTTTACTATCTGCCTTCCATGGGTTTGATTGGGACAACTGAACATTTTCCTCAAGAAAATCACACAGTGCAGTCAGTTTCACTTCTAACTTGTTATTCCCAACCTCAAATTGGTGCTATTGTTCCTAGGGAGCCTCAGATTCCCACTAAAACTGATAAACCTTTTCATCTCTCCTCATGTTTTTTTGATCCCCTCCTGCCTGTTTACATTAAATTTCCCTTGGAAAATAGAAGATATTACATAAAAACTTCTTCATCTTCCCACCATCAGACACACACACCCTCTCCGTCCTCTCACCCCCAACCCAGCTACCTTGGTAACCATCTCCTTCATTTTGGTGACTATGGAGGAAGTTTCAAAGGCCAGCCCCTCTTGTGCTCTGGATCCCATTTCCTGTCGCCTTTCTGGGGACATTTTTCTCCTTAGATTTTCCCCTTTCTCTTGTTTGCATCATCAATCTCTGTCTTGAATGGATCATTCTCATCAGCCTGCGGACATGTTCTAGTATCCCCCCATCTAAACCACATCTTTCCCATCTGTTAGCCATTTCTCAGCTCTCCTTCATAGCTAAACTTTTCTTTGGAGTTATATATTGTCTTAATTTTCTAATCTTCCAATTACTTTTCAGTCCACAATGTGACTCCCCCGCCACCACCAGCATTGCAAGTGTCCTTGTTAAGGTCCCCAGTCACTTTCATATTACCCTATTCAAGAGGATACTTTTCTGTCCTCACCTTGACCACTCTCTGCTTCTTTAAATGTTCTCCCTTCATATCCAAGACACTGTTCTGTCCTTGTCTTCTTCCTCCTTCACTGATCAGTGTTAGACTCCTTCTGCCTACCTTTGAGAAGTTGAGATTTCTCACCTCTACTCAGGTCCCCCCCTTTTTTTTCCATGTACTTCTTATCAGTTTCCATGGATTTAAGTACCATCTTTATGCTGAAGGGTTTCAAATTTGTTTCCTTCCTTGACCTTTAAGTTCTAGACCCACATATCTAATTGCTTGCTTAATATCCTCGTTTGGATGAGTCAGATCTTTCAAACTTAACATGTCCCAAATCTAATTCCTCATTCTTATCCCAAAGCTGTTTCCCCTCTTCTCTATTACAGTAAATAGCACCACCATCCTACCAGTTGTTCAAGCTAGAAACCTAAGAGTCATCCTTGATTCTTTTGATGACCTCTTTTTTTACATCAAATAGACCAGCATAATCTGTTAGTTTTATCTCCAAAATATACCTTTAATCTGTCTGCTTCTTTCCATTTCCAACGCTATCACTTAATCCTGATGAGTATTTTTTCTCACTTGATTACTGTGACAGCCAGTCCTACCTATTCTCTCTGCTTCTACTCTTGACCCATGACCCACTTCTGTACATTCTTGATACAGTGGCAACAACGACTATAAATGGAATTGAGTAACTTGTTGCTCATAGGATAAAATCTAACCCCCCCACATGGCTTACACAGTCCTGTACAAACTGATGCTTATTGTTCTCTCCATCCCCATCCAAGTTCACCTCTTTATTGCTCACTGTGATGCAGCCACACTGGTTCCTCCAACATGCCGAGATCTTTTCTGTACCTCAGGGGCTTAGTAAATGTTATCTCTGCTTAATCTGCTCTCCTTGGCTATCCTTTATATAAGGCTTAAATACATCTTGAGAAAGGCCTGCCCAGAGCACTGATTGAAAGTAGTCCTCACCACTCTTTTCCCATTTGCTATCTCGGTTCTTTGTTTTCTTCATTACTCAATCCTTTATCTCAATTTGTAACTTTATTTATTTGTTTATTTACTTTTTATATGTATGTCTGTTTCTCAGACTGGAATGAATGAGGGAAGAGACTGTGTCTGGATGTCTAGATTCTTTAACATTGTATTTCTAGCCCCTAGCACAATACTTGGCACATATTAGATGCACAATAAATACCTGTTGAAGGAATGAATAAACACATTTGCTAATTTTCTGTTGGGAGTTCACTTTTTATTGATTTATAAGAGCTCTTTATATATTAAAACCATCAACCATTTGTTCTATATGCTGCAGACATTTTGCCCCTTGTCATATATGTACAAATTTAATTCATGATGTCTTTGATATATAGAAATATTACATTTTCCATTTAGATAAATCTCTTCCATGATTTCTGCTTTTGGTAATATGTTTAGAAAAGTCTTCTCCATCTCAATGTTATATAAATATTTGTTTGTGTTTTCTTTTCTTTTAATTTTTTAAGATTTAAATCTTTACTCCAAATGGAATTTATTTTTGATATAGATGTGATTAAGGCTCTAAATATTTATTTAGTTGTTGCATCATCATTTATTGAAAACTCCCTCTTCCACTGTTTTAAACCACATTACCAAATATTAAATTTTTACATATACTTGGAGTGCTTTCTGGATTTATTGTCTGTTGGTTGGTTGGTATCCTTCTCTATTCCTGAACCATGCTGTTTTAATTACTGTCATTTTATAATTTGCCTTATTATGTGGTTAACTTTTTAATGGGGCAAACGTTACTCTGGGACAAACATGATTCTTCTTTTTCAAAATATTTTCAGCTGTATTTGTGCATTTATTCTTTCAGATAATCTTTAGTTATATTTCAGTCAAACTCCAAAAGAAATTCTATTGGCATTTTGTTTAGAATTGCTTCAATGTTATAAGTTAATTGGAGGAGAGTTGCCATTGTAATATTAATTTTCCCATTCAGGAACTTGTCACATGTCAAGGTTGTTGAAGGCTTCCTGTATATTCCTCAGTAAATTTGTGGGTCCTGCATATTTCTTGTTAATTATATTATTAGATATTGCCATATCTTTGTTGGGATCATTTTCTCATTATGTTTTATAACTGGTTGCTCCTTGTAGGTTCAAGCTATTGATTTTTGGTAACTTTTCTGAACTCCTCCATTAATCCTCCTAGTTGATTCTCTTCTTCTAAGTAGACAATCATTTGAAGTGTAATTAATGATAATTTTCTCTTTTCCTTTACAATATTTATACCTCATATATTAAATAAGTGATGGTATTAATTTTGCTCTTATTCCTGACTTTTGAGGAATGTCATTAATATTTCATCAGCTTTTAATGTTAGCTGTTGGACCGAAATAGAGGTCTCTATCTGGTTAAGGAAGTGGTTTCCTGGTTCACATATATTAAGCATTTTACTGGAAGTTGTTGAAGTATATTAAACATATCTGGGAAACTAGAGATGATTTTATGGTTTTACTTCCTTGACCTATTATTACAACAAATCATATTAATAGATTTCTCAATGTTAGATTATTTCTGCATGAGATACATCCTATTTCATTATGGTGGGTCTCTTCCTCTTTCAGTATAATATAATAATGTTGAATTCAGCTCCTTACATTTTATGCAGGATAATTGCATTTATATTCATGAATAAGATTGGATGGTAGTTTTACATTTTTTAATTCTATTTTTATCAGCTTCAAAAAATCATGTTCTATGTTCTAGATTAGTATAGAGTATAGGAATAGCTTTTTTGAGGATTTGGAGGAACTCACTCATAGCACTGTTTAGGCTCCAAGCTTTTTTTCAGGGTAGGTGAGTGGGGGATTAATTTCTGAAAACATTAAAATTTTCTTCCATGACTTTGGCCTAGACAGGTTAACTACTATTTCTTGGGTATCAATTTAAAAGATAATATTTTAAAAGAAAATCATGCATTTTCATAGAATTTAAAAATGTATTAGCAGACTTTTACATATAATCATCTTATAATTAAAAATATTTTTCTCTATATTTATAGTTATAGCTCCTTTCTCATTTCTAATTTTTTGGTTGCATTTTTCTTTCTTTTATTAGACTTGCCAGTCTTTTAAAAGAACACTTAGCTATTTCATAAATTCTATTTTGTCTATTTTTTACATCACTAATGTAACTTTTACTCTTTATTCCTTCTTTACTCTTTTCTTAAGTTTATTTTGTTTTCTGAATGTTTCTTTGTAATTGATGACTTAGTTCATTTATTTTTATTTCTTTCTTATTTAATAATAGGACACATAAGGCTATAAATTTACCTGTGAGAACAGCTTTGACTGCATCTCAAAAGTTTTGGTATGTAGTCTCTTAATTGTTGCTATTTTAAAATAATGGATTACAAGTGCTGTTTTTATTTCATTTTTGATGGTGTTATTTAGGATAGTGTTGTGAGGTTTTGTTTTTGTGAATCCTGATTTCCTTTTAATAAAGAATAAATTTATTAATATTTATGTTGCTATTTTAATAAAGAGCTAACTTTGTTTGGAAAAAGTGAAGGTATCTGTGAAGTGGTCTTATCTGAAGTTATATGCAAGCATTACCTAGAGTTTCTTCTTACAAGATCCCCCCAGAAACATCAACCAGTGGTGTCTATACTAATTACTGACAACAGGGATTTTACACACTAATACCAATAATTTACTGAAATTGTGATTTCTATATAATGTCCTAGATGCTCATGTAAAAGGCAAGAAAGAGCTTTAAAAATGTTTATTGCATCCAAAATCCTCAGATAATATGGAACTTAAATGATCATCTAATAATTAGAAAAACTCATTATCAACATTTATGAACTCAGGAAGGATTTGAAAACTGTGAACATGGACTTTGTCAAAAAATTTTGGCATTAAAAACAATTTTTCTTTAGACTTGGAAAAAGTAATTTTTAAAAATTTATTTTTATAATTACGAATGTGATTTATGTACATAAATAAAATAAAAATTATCTGTAACTCTATCACTCAGAAAAAACAGTTAACATTTTGTTATATTTTCTTCTAGGACTGTTTCTGTACATTGCTCTTTCTTTCTTTTTGATAGAATTAGGATCATATTCTTTTGATCTTGGTTTTGTGTCTTCACTTATTATTTGTGAGAATTTCCCTATGAAATAGGAACTGGAGATGATTGGGGATTAATTTATTTCACTGTTAGCAGTAAGGATTGGCATCTTCCTGTTGTGGTTTCTACTGCTTAGACTGCTTGCTTTTCCAGCGTGGTCCGTGAAGACTCTCCTGGTAATCCTCCATGTAATTTCTTTGTTTCTTGAACTAGAATGAGTAGTTTCTGTCACTTGCACTCAAGAACTCTGACCGATACAGGGTTTTGTTTTATTTGATTGATAGCATTTTCAGAATTCTTGAGTTAAAAGAAATATGTGGGGCGCCTGGGTGGCTCAGTTGGTTAAGCGACTGCCTTCGGCTCAGGTCATGATCCTGGAGTCCCGGGATCGAGTCCTGCATTGGGCTCCCTGCTCGGCAGGGAGTCTGCTTCTCCTTCTGACCCTCCCCCCTCTCATGCTCTCTCTATCTCATTCTCTCTCTCTCAAATAAATAAATAAAATCTTTAAAAAAGAAAAAAAAGAAATATGCATGTGTGTGCAGGCATGTGCGCATGCACACACACACAAACACACACACTCACACCCATACACATTTGGGGAATATTGTCTATTTTATTGGCCTGTCTGGAGGCTCACAGACCAAATTCTCATACTGAAGGTTCTGAGAAGTTCTACATTAAAGAAAAAGGTTTGCTTTAAAAATATTTCAAACACTTCATTATGGAATACATTTTTTTTGTAGAACTGTTAATATTTTTTATAAAACCTTAGGAAATACAGATTTTATTTATTAGCTTAGCAATGTTTTTTTTTTAAAGATTTTATTTATTTATTTGAGAGAGAGAATGAGAGACAGAGAGCACGAGAGGGAAGAGGGTCAAAGGGAGAAGCAGACCCCCAGCCGAGCAGGGAGCCTGATGCGGGATTCGATTCCGGGACTCCAGGATCATGACCTGAGCCGAAGGCAGTCGCTTAACCAACTGAGCCACCCAGGCGCCCCTAGCATAAAAAACAAGTTTATTTTATTATTGTGTACTAAGGCGGTAGTCTGAGCGGGGTCTGAGGATCTTATCTCAAGATTGCCCTCAGACCCAGGTAAGAGAGGCCTCTGCTTTGGGCCCCATGCTTTACAGGACCCTGCTCTGTCACTTGTTCAGTTACTCTTAACTTTGCCAGGACAAAGAGTCTGGGGGAGCTAAGGGTATATACCCACCTGGACCCTGAGTCCTCTTCTGCAAACTACATTCTGGGTGCCTGTAACCCAAAAGTCTCAGTCCACAGAGCCTCTTTGTGGTATTTGCAAAGGTGTGGACACAGCTTGGTTCTGCAGGCTGGAGAGTCCACACAGGTGCATGTGAGGCCCCTCACGGTGGTGCGATACACCTGGGGGTGTGAGACAGGGACCAGTTATGACTAGGCCACCACGCTCCAGCATGGGACTCTGAGGAATCCAGGAATTCTTAACTTAAATGTAACCTTCTAGGAAATTATGAAGATACATGTCTTAGCATAGAACAATAGGACTCATTTAATAGTTTGTTGGTTTGTTTTGTAACTTTGGAAATATTTGGATGTCTGAGACATAAGTCTCCATTTTACTCTTGCCTGGCCCCTGCAAATATTAGGGGTCAGATTGGTGCTCAGAGGGCTAGAAGCAAAAGTTGTAATCCTGGGGGCAGTGGCACATTGGGGAAGCCTTGGCACCTCAGAGGAAAGTGGCCACGGAGTGCCACTAGGGTGATGGAACCCTGGGTGCCATGACTTTCAGCCTGATGCAGCCCTAAAGTTTGGCATGAAGCACTGGAGCCTGTCTTTGAATGAACCACAAGCTGGACAGTGAGTATCTCAGTAGTGAGCGTAGGCTGCAATGGGTTAAAGGCTAGATGCCCTTACTCCAAGTCTTAAGCACTCCAGAGGCCTCCAACAGCCTTGCCAACACATAATCCCCCCTCCCTGGTGAGTGGGAAGTTCAGAATCAGATTCAGTTTTACTTAGAAATTAAAGTAATAGCACCTCTTTTATACCTAAGTGTGGTGGTGTGAGAGTCACACTCACAAAATTGTAATAAGTGAAAAATGGTGCAAATAGAAGCACAGAATGTCTTGGAAGAATGAAACAGAGAGGGGCCTCCCTTGGTCTGGAAGTTAAGGTTAAGTTCTTGGAAGAAGTAACATTTAGCTGAGAAGTGGACAATGAGCATAGTTTTCAGGGACAGCATTCAAGGGAGGAAAAGAGCAAGGGCATTACAAACAGGAAAGTAGGCCATCTGGGGAGGTTGGATGTGGGAGAGAACATGGTGGATTAGAACTGAATGGAGGTCTGTGTGGTGTGGGAAACAAGATGGACAGTGTGGCCAGATAAGACTGGGGAGGAATGCAGAGGCCTGATCACATGGGGGGCCTGTAAACCATGCCATGAGCTTCTTCAGGAAAACAACCAGACCATGTTTTACCTTCAATGAGCTCATGGTCTAGTGGAGAAAAAATAATCCAGTAAGGAAATTATTAAACACAATGAGGTTTACTATTTTCTGGGACCATGGAAAAGGAGCACTTAAATATTACTGAGGGAATCAGAGAAGGGTTTGTTTTCAAGGACGTAAGTGCTTGAATTGAACCAGAAGGGTTGAATGGGAATTTCCCAGTGAACAAAGGGATGGTGAAAGAAAAAGAGAAAGGGAAAAGCAAGGGCACAAAGACTTGGGGGACAGACATCCATTCCTCTGAATGGAATTAGGGTGTATGCCTTGTTACATTGCTTGGATGTTTTCCTCTGGGTGATGGCAGGTATTTAAAGACTTACCAGTAGGGACATGGCATGATAAGAAAGATCATTCCAAGGACAATGTGGAGGTTAAGTTTGAGGGACATGTAACTGGTGCTGGAGGACATAGTAAAAATTTATTGCCAAAATACAGGTGAGAAGTGAAGTTCCTGAAAGAGAAAGTTGGTAGTAGGGGTGGGGAGAAGAGATGATTTGGAAATGGGAGGAACAAACAGGTTTCCTAGACCTTTGTGTCTTACTCATCTCATCTTGACTTCGGACAACCAGAATATTAAAAATAGGCCATTCTGTGAAAGAGCGAAGTCTGATGACCCCATTCACAGTCATGTATCAATGACTGATAAGTTAGATGTCCTTTCTCAGAGGACTTTGGATTTAAAAGAATATGCCTGGAATGGGCAATAAGTGTGTCGAAGGATGGAATTTCAGGTGCTTTGGATCTTGGTAGAAAGGTAATTATTGGATAGGGGAGGGAAAAAATCTTATTGCTTCCCTTACATCAGTGGCTCTCAGCTGGGGCACTTTTGCCCACCCAGCAGACATTTGGCAGTATCTGGAGACATTTTTGGTTGTCACAACTGGGGGTGGGAGTGTTGGGGTTAAAGGTGAGGGATGCCGCTAAAAATCCCATAATGCACAGGACATCCCTCCCGCCTCCCAACAAAAAATTTATCCAGCTCAATAGGCAATATTGCTGAGGTTGAGAAACCCTGCTTTAAATCATTACAATGGTGGCTCTGTATTAAGACTTGCCCTATAGCTAAGAATTACATAATTATTAGGTTGAACAATTACGACTCAAGGGACAAAACCATAAAGTGACTTCTATTATTGTCAGCTTTCCCTTTACAATGGTTCTGTGGGGCTTGTTCTTGTTCTGGCCTTGGATAAGAACTTGGGACAGTCATCATGAATTTTCCGTTCACTTTTATACAACGAAAATAGTCCTATATTCATTTTAAACCACAAAGTACATTCTCAATTCAGTAATTAAAGTGTCTAGCCCCTTGTAATAATCAGTAATCCAAGCTTGATTTCAAGTTGAGCCCTCCCCTAACACCTTCCCTTTAGGGTGGTGGAGCAAGAGGGTATGGCAGGCTTCTTCCCCTTTTCCAGGCTTGGTGCTTTCTCCTAGCTAGCCCAACCTCTGGGGTTGGTGCATGGGGAGTGAGGAGGGGGAGGGGGCCAGGAAAGTTCATAATGAGTTGAGAGTGTCATGAGTTGGTGTGGAATTTCCTGAGCCTGGCATGTGTTTAGTTGATTCTAGCTCCTTGGATATTTCTAGGGGCCTCTCACCTAGAATTCCCTTCTGTGAGTCATGCACTCTCCCCTCGCACAGGGCTTCTTGAAAAGCTATCCGTGGTGAAGAACCAGGATTTTGGGGTGTGGGAAAGGAAGGGAAAGGGAACAATAGTTTCCAGTTATTTCCAATCTGCTGAGGATGGAGGGTTTTGAACATATACAATAAAAATGAATTGCTAGTAAAATAAAATGAAAGAAAAAAGACATACAAAATGAAAGAAAGACATAGAAAATAAAAACACATGTTTTAAATGACCACATTCTACAGACATTAAGTTACTCTATCAAACCGCTATACAATTTTCTAAAAGCTTACTTTCGATTTCTGTACTTTTACAACATTGTAGACCAGTAGCAAGCAGTCTGTGGACCAACCCCACTTCTCAGACTGCTGAGCACCGATCTAAGCTCATTGCTTGCTTTTTCCCTAGTTGCCTGAGAGATGGCTTCATTTGGTTTCCCTCCTCTGAGGCATGGCTGCTCCTCACGCTGCCTGAATATCCTTCCTCTCTCATTCACATTGCCCATATCATTTGGTCAATGGAAAACATTAAGGCATCCCTTGCTCTGACATGGTCCCGGAGTGCAGATTACCCAGTGGGGCTGCCCCTTCTGGTTCACCCTCCCAGCTGCTAGCCAGCAAGTACTCTCCAGGTGTGGTCAGCAGAATAATGACACCCCTCCCCCCCGCCAAGACCTCCATGCCTAGTCCCCAGAATTCATGAATGTGACGTTACATGGCAAAAAGTGTTGGGCAAAGGGATGTGATTAAGTTAAGGATTTTATTTTTTAAAAAGATTTATTTATTTATTTGAGAGAGAGAGAGCGTGCGCACAAGTGTTGGGGGTGGGGGAGAGGTAGAGGGAGAGGGAAGAGAATCTCAAGCAGACTCGGTGCTCAGCATGGAGCCTGATGTGGGGCTAGATCTCCGGATCCTGAGATCACCACCTGAGCGGAAACCCAGAGTCAGATGCCTAACTGACTGCGCCACCCAGGCACCCCTAAATTACTGATTTTGAAATGGAGAGATTATCTTGGATTCTCCAGGTGGGCCCAGTGTAATCATAGAGATCGTTATAAGTGAAAGAGGGGGCAGGAGAGCAAGATGTGATGGCAGAAGCAGAGGTTGGAGTAATGCACCCACATATGTGGGCAACCTCTGGCAGGTGGAAGAAGAAGGAAATGGATTCTCCTCTAGAGCCTCCAGAAGGAACGCAGCCCCACCAACACCTTGATTTTAGGCTGAGGCTTCTTACCTCCAGAAAGGTAAGGTAATAAATTTGTGTCATTTTAATCCACGAAATTTGTGATAATTTGTTACAGTAGTCGTGGAAACTAAGCAAGACCCCAGCTCACTGTAGCCCCAAACTTGGGTGCTCTGTTCAAGTACCTGCCTTTTGTCTTGCCTTGAGTAAGATTTCAGTTTCATTTTTTTTAAAGATTTTATTTATTTGACAGAGAGAGGCACAGCGAGAGAGGGAAAACAAGCAGAGGGAGTGGGAGAGGGAGAAGCAGGCTTCCCGCCCAACAGGGAGCCCGATGCGGGGCTCCATCCCAGGACCCTGGGGTCATGCATGACCTGAGCCGAAGGCAGATGCTTAACGACTGAGCCCCCCAGGTGCCCCTCAGTTTCATTTTTAAGCAGCACAGTCCTTGGCTGCTTGGTGGAACTGCCCTTTAAGCAGTTTCATTGCTTGTTTGTGAAAGAAACCAAAAAACCAAAAAAAAAAAAAAAAAATTAAAGTCTCAACTTTGATGGCAGGGCTTAATGACCCGTTTACCCCTTTTGAGCTGAATGAAAAATATTCCCCAAATTATAAACCTCAAATTTGCAATTTTACTTCTATGCCACTCTTTAACAGCATTCATTGTTTCTAACTAAGAGGGATATGAAATTAGCAATTTAATTTATTTGATCGCTTTGATGATTTCCTTTCATTCAAATACTGTAAAGTGCCTTGTAGAAATCAGACTTCATGCAAATAATTAATTCTCCTTTGTAGGCTTTTGCTTGTAGTGTTAGCAGAAACCTGAAAATGATATATGCAAACCCAAGTTTCTTAGGATAAAACAACACTTAAAAGCCCTTGCTATTGTTTTACTCACCCAATTTTTTGCTATTCTATGATATATGATTCATCATTGTGCAGAATAAATTAAACACAATGGCCCTAATGCTGATCTTCTGAAGGCACTTTGGCTATTACGTGGTTCCATTTTTTAATTGGAAGTTCTGTATTTAATAAAGTTGGACTGAGTTTCAGAAAGAACAGTGAGGCTAAGACTTCAAGTTCACAGCCCTCAGAAAAGTTCCTATTCATACTTCATAATTTAGATATTTGCTGACTATTTAGAATGTAAGACAGAGCATTAAATTCAATAGAACGTCAGAAATTATTTCTCTTGATTAATTGCCCAGGAAATATCTTTAGGTAATTGGGTGATTATCCTCTCGAATATCACTATTTCCAGGAGCTGCCCGCGTCAGCACCATATCATATGTATAAAATCAAGAAACCAAAGGAAGAAGTAGATATGTAACTTGAGAAAATCCATTATGAAAGAACTGATCTTCTGGCTGATGCGAATGCTTTCGAATAATCAAACTGTTAAAACATGTTATGCTTTCTTTAAAATTTTTTCTTTAAGTGCTCTAGGTTCTTGTGTAATTTGAAAGTGATAAAGGAACTAAAAGAGGAGAAATGGTTTGCTTTTGGACTGTCACTGTTCTGGGGCCCCCATCAAAGAAACACAGTTCATTTTGATTGAACAAGTTAATAGAAATGAATGAAGAGAATTTAATTGGAAATGGAAAGAGTGTGGTTAGGATAAGCAAAAGATTGGGACATGGATCTGACATCTAAAACTTTTGGCCACAGACACTCATTTTATCATTTGATGCTGACTTCTTGGTTATGAATAAAATGGAATCCAAGGGACTCATTTAACTCTGTGTTCTTGGAAAACAAGTTAATAAAAGCAAAATGCTTACAGTATAATTGGGCATTGAAAGTCCAGCTACATTACATATTATGGTTAAAGACAGAAAGAAGGCTAATGTTGACAGTTGGAAAAGACAAACTGAAACCTTGAATTCATCAGTTAGGGTACTGTGTATACTTCTCTTTTCAAGACTAATCTTTTACTTGTTTTAGGTAAGAGTTTTTCCTTTAATTATTAGAAACTTGGAGTAATTGATAATGCATTTAAATATCTACTTATAGATTAGAACTTTGCATCCTTTTATTGCAGAAATGCAAGTCATCAACACTTCTCTAGGCTGAGACCAGAAACCACATTCTAAGTCATCCCTTAAATTAAAAAAAAAATTCTCTTTCTCATTAGATGAATAAATGTAACTCTAATTGAGGCCCACTGTTAATTGTCAGCAACATACATTGGTATTACTCTTTAAGTTTCAGCCTATATTAACTTTGTCCCCATTTTAGCTGTATTACAGAGGGAGAATTTTATTTATTTATATATTTTTTAAAGGTTACATTTATTTATCTGAGAGAGAGAAAGAGAGAAAATAAGCAGGGGGGAGGAGAAGAGGGAGTGGGAGAGGGAGAAGCAGGCTCCCCTCTGAGCAAGGAGCCCGATGTGGGGCTCCATCCCAGGACCCTGGGATCGTGACCTGAGCTGAAGGCAAATGCTTAACCGACTGAGCCACCCAGGCGCCCACAAAAGAGAGAATTTTAAAGATAATTGTCCCTTGTGTGTGAAAGTGATCCCTGGAATGACAGCTGAATCCACTGTCTCCAGAGAGTGTGTAGGCTCTGAGGAGATAAGCCCTGGTACTTTCTGGAGGCGGCTTGCTCCTCAGCATAGTCCATCCATTTCTAGATGAGTGTTTGTTTTGCACTTGACCCGCTGACTCTGGGGGCGGGGGTGAGATGTAGCGTCACTGGCCTTGCGCGCGATCACTGTGTTTTATCCAGTCCTCTCATCCATCAAGGGACGTACATTGTTGATGCTACATGTTGAGTTTAATTTAAACAAAAGACATTTAAAACTGTCTCCAGAAACCTTCTCTTTTGTCGTACTGCAAAGCCCGCGGGTCTGTCTCAAGCCACGGATATGCGAGGACAGGCTTCGTTACAGTTGTCAAGAGACACGAGGTGACAGAAGAAGGGGGGACGTGTGATCGTCAGGGCCGGGAGCACTGGGCCATCCAGGCTGAGAGCCAGTGCGCCTCAGGCAAGGGCGGGGCGACAGTTTGCTGACCCACCAGAGGCTTAGTCTGCCAGATCACCTGTGCCTGAGTAAGAGGATGCGGGCCTTGTCGCATCCGCTCACAAACTTGTCGGGTCTTGTGGAGGTTGGCTTCCAGGCCCTGCTGCGGCACAATGCGCGCCGTGGACAAGTTCTGTGAAGGCCCAGCGAGGTGCACGTGACTGGGGAGGACAGGCCTGTGGGAAGCGCTGATGGGCAGCCTGCTGCCTTCACGGGCTCGGCAGATGTGCACATGGCCAGGCTCCTTTGGGAACAGTTTTTGGGACTGTGAGGGGGCCGAGGATGTGGGGTTTTTCTATCCCTCCTAGGCAGCCGAAGTTCCCTGGTTGACAGTCCAGAAGGCAGTAAATCCCACATGGTCAATGTGTTATGGGTTGGATATTTTTTCAGAAATAATTATTTCAATACTTAAAGAAAAATGTAAGCCCAGGCTTGATGGAAGAGCTATCTGGGAAAGTTCATGCTGTTATGTGAAAGAATCCAGGCTATAATAAGAAACTTAAGAGAGTTTAAAAGAAAAGATAGAATTGTCTTAAAATATGCCTTGTCTGGAAGAAAGATCAGGTTGCTCTGAAGGTGGCCAGCTTCCTCAGGGCTCAGGAATAGGCCTAAAACTGACCAGTACAATCTCAATTCTTCATGAGATTTTTTTTGGTTAGGACAATAAATTTACTGGTCAAGAAAAAAAAAATTCCTCAAAAACATTACTCCATGATTCAGCATTGAAAAGTTACATACAAAGAAAGGAAGAGAGCAATTGGACATACATTTGATATCAGGGAATTGGGTATGTATTGTTAGAGGGATAACTGCAATTCTATACTTTCATACAAAGTAAAACCAAATGCTCTCAGGTACCTAAGAAAGATACTTAAGAAAGCAAGTAGACAAAGCTATGGTATGTTTCTTCTTTTGATATGAGCAAAAGGACTACCCATTGTAAGCCATGCAAAACCCCTGAAGGCAGAAGAATTTGTCACATCCTCTGGACTAGGTGACGGAATTTGAAGGTGATGGGAGAAGCTGCTGGGATCAGTCAGGCCAGGTGCAGGTCTGTTGTTAAGTCATCAAACATGAATTTATCAGAAACTTTCTGCTACCTATGAGTAGAAATTTCTTAAGTTCCAGCCATTTGTGATTTTATTGAGGGAGAAAATTAAAGTATGAGTTAAGTCAAAGTGGTTAGTAAGTGCTAATAAAACCCTGGTGTTCCTTGACCTGTCTCAAAATTATTCTGTTATTGCAAAGGTGCTAGAAAAGATCAAGATCAGGTGAGCACAGGTTTCTGGACACCTGTCTCTAAGGATAAAAATAATTCTTTCAATAAGTATAAAATACAAATTCCAAATGGTAAGAGAGCAGTGTTATTTATTTTTTAGGAGTACATAAAAGAGTGGCATTTTAGGTTCCATGAAATACATTAGTTCTTCCGGAATCCTGCGTTTAGCACAGCACCGGGCACCCTGGGGGTGCCCAGTAGGAGGTACCTGGCTGACTGGAAGGATGAATGGCAGTGGGCCCTGGCACTGGTCATATTTCTCATGGGCACTCAGATGGGTTAGCCGTGGCTCTGTGGACTCCCATTAAGTTTAGAATTTGCTCCAGTTATTCTACATACTAACCAAAGAGGGCTCATGTGCTTCGTGGGAGGAGACTTGGCTATGCAGAAGAAAGGAGAGACAATAGCTCTGAATGTGAACTCTTTCTGTTCTAGCACTAGCCTCGGGATGCGGTAGGACAGAGCACGTTAAAACCATGGGCTTTACAGTCAGGAGGCATCTACAGCTGGTACCACTGACTCGGTGTGTGGCCTTGATGGAATTACTAAGTCCCAGTAGTTTCATGAAGAAAATGATAATAAAGGAAGTCCTATGCAATGGGGTCGTGTGCTTAGCACAGCATCTGGCACATAACAAGTGCCCAGTGAATGCTATTACGAGTTTAAGGTAAAGACAGAAGGAATTATTGGTTCCCTTCTCTAAATTATGGGAGAGGAAAATGGATGGGAAATTATGTGAATACTTGTGATGAGCACCGGGTGTTGTACGAAGAGTTGAACCACTAAATTGTACACCTGAAGCTAATACTACACTGTATGTTAACGAACTAGAATTTGAATAAAAACTTTAAAAACCCTAATAAACAAACAACAAACAAACAAAAGAAAATTATGTGAATACATTTTGGCCACCAGAAGAGCTAAAATTATAAAAACTGGCAACACCAAATGTTGGTGAGCAGATGGAGAAACCAGAGCTCTCTTACGTTCATTGTTGCTGGAGGTGTAAAGTAGGAGAATGACTTTGGAAAAAAGTCTGGCAGTTTCTCATAAAACTAAACATTACATCTATCCAATGACCTGGAAATTTTACTGCTAAGTCTTTACCTAAGGGAAATGAATATGTCTACCCAAAGGCTTGTACAAGTATCTTCATATCAGCTTTATTCATAATAGCTCAATATTGGAAATATCTGAGATGTTCTCAAGAGGAGAATGGACAAACCATGGTATCTAGCATATAACATACAATGGAACACTACTTAGCAGTAAAAAGGAATGGACTTTGAGTACTCATGGAGACATGCATGAATCTCAGAAGTACCATCCTGAGAAAGAGAAGCTTTACACAATAGAACACGTCAAGTATGATTCCATTTTGAAAAAGTTTTAGAATAGGCGAAACTGATCCATGTTGTGAAAAAAATTAGAACAGTGGTTGCCTCTGGTGTGGGGTATTGACTGGAGAGAAGCCTGAGGGTGCTCTCTGTGATGATGAGAGTGTTCTAGACCCTGCCAGGGGTTTGGGTTAGACAGGTGAGTGCATTTGTCAATGTACAATAAGTGAACCCTAAAATGTGCGCATTTCACTGTATGTAAGCTTTATACCAAAAAGAGAAAAGAACTATAAACAAATATTGAACTCTAGTTGATGGTATGCAGGCTGATGTGTTTAAGAGCGAAGTATACTAATGTCTGCAATTTTGACATGCGTCAAGACAGTGATGAATGAGTAGAGGGATGGAGAGATGGATCTGTATGCTTTAACGCAAATGCAGTTAAAACGTTCACTGTCAGATGTAGGTGGGAGGATACAGGTGTATCGTGTACAATTATTTCAGCTTTTCTGTATGTTTGAAAAGTTTCAAAACAAAAGGACAGGAAAACATGGCATATTTACACTTGCGTAGTGGGCATGTTCCTCTTCCTGGAGCAGGGAGATCAGGGCATTCGTCCTCCAGTTAGAACTGGTACTGGTTAGCTTTCCTTCTTCTCCCAAAGTTTTGTTCTACTTGCAGTTCTTTGTTTTCAGGGTTTGATTTCTGGATATTTCCTACGCACTCTGCAGCATTCGAATGTTCTGGATCGTTTTGGCCTCTTAACTTCTCAGCTGTTACTGATGGCAGTTCCTTGGGCCACTCAAATGCCTGTCCTCAGTTGATCTCACCTGTTTCCCCAAGTCTGCATTCTCCCAGCACTGCCCTGCATGCTGCTTCTGCCCCCACAGCCCCCAGACGTCACCTAAGAGGGTGGGTGGAGGAAGAACCCAGTACTGCCTGGCTGCTTGGTCACTCCAATGCTACTTCTCAATGAATGTGTGTAGTGTGTGCTTGATGGTGTTCTACACAGTGGCATCTCTCCTTTCACTCTAGGAACTGAAGCCCCACAAGGAGGCTGTTATGTTGGTGCCGTGTTGTCTAAGGGATACCCATCTGGAAGGGGGGACATCTGACTTCCTCCCGGGCTCTTTCTTCCCCTAACTCGCCATGCAACCCTGGATCATTTACATCCTCGGCCTGGCCCCTAAATCTGTAAGATGAGGGATTGGATTAGAGACCATGCAGAGACTGCTTCAACCCTAAAATTCTGAGTCCAGGTGGTTAGATCAATGCCTAGGTGCAAACCTTGCCCTACTGCCTATTAATTATGTGACTTTAGACAAGTTGCTTCTGTTTTGTGAAGGCTTAGTTTTCTTATCTGCGAAGTAGGAATAATAGTAATAATAATTATTTATCTCTCAGAAATTTCCTTAAGGATTGAATTAAGTGAAGCATGGAAGGACCTTGCACGGGTCCAGGCACACAGCAAGTACTCCAATGCCAGTGGCTACTGCTGCCACTGTTCCTCCTTCTGCTCCTCCTCTTCCTGCTTCTCCTCCTCCCGCTCCTCCTCCCACTCCTCCTCCTACTCCTCCTCCTCTTGCTCCTCCTCCTCCCGCTCCTCCTCCCGCTCCTCCTCCCGCTCCTCCTCCTCCCACTCCTCCTCCTCCTGATCCTCCTCCTCCCGCCCCTCCTCCTCCTGCTCCTCCTCCCGCTCCTCCTCCTGCTCCTCCTCCTGCTCCTCCTCCCCTCGCTCCTCCTGCTCGTCCTCCCGCTCCTCCTCCCACTCCTCCTCCTGCTCCTCCTCCTCCTGCTCCTCCCGCTCCTCCTCCTCCTGCTCCTCCTCCCACTCCTGTCCTCCTCCCGCTCAGGAAGACTGGAAAGCTACCATCAAAACAGCTGCAAAAGTCTTCCAAAGGCTTCATGTTTCTTTTTCTCTCTCAGAGAGAACTTTACTGTTGTTTTTGTTTTTGTTTTTCAGTTTGAATAAAGTTAACTTAAATGTTTTCTCTCTGATTTATGTTTGGTAGATACATATTTGCAGAAACTTTAGGGGGTGTGCTCTTTTATTGTTCAGCCGTATTGATTTTTCCAAAAGGATATCATATTAAAAGTAAGTATCCGTTTTAATTCCACACTCTCTTCCTAATCTTTCATCTTCTGAAGGCAAAAGTCTTCATATTCTTTCTTCTGTGAATCATAGGGACTAAACTGAGAAAATCAATTCTTCCTAAGAAAGGAGAAAAAGAAGTGTTATTATGAAGTAAAGAATGGTCTGAGGATGGCGTGAGGAGATCAATGGAACCATCGGAGATATTCTTCGTTTCTAACTAAAAACTAAACCATCATCTCAGGCTGCTGATGAACATCTATCCCCATGGGAATCGGTTGACAGAAATATAGGCAAGTACCCATCAGCCTCAGCTCTCGGGATCTCCGCCTTTTACTTTCCACTCTTAAAATAACAACAGCAACTGAGAATATCAATCCCGTTAGATGAATGCAATTAAAAAAATAATTCTAGCGTAAGACATGAGCTACTTTTAGCTATCCAATATTCTATACCATTTAGAAGCATTTAACTAGAGCTTTTAGAAGCCAGAGGGTACAACTTTTAACCCAAAAGATGAATTATATTTATAACATAAATAATAAATTTTCCAGAATGGTGGGGATGTAGAATCATGAGTGAAAATCGGGTAGTAGTATTTGATCAGAAGCCCCCGATATAGACAACTTTGTCTTGAGGTAATCTGCTGTCTCTTCAAGGAGCTTGTGGGAAATGTGGGCACAGAGGACAGAAGACTGCAGATGTCCACCTCTAACTTTGGTGCCAAACCCTAATGTAAAACCTTCGAGTGTAAGATCCCCTTGGCCACCACCAGAGGCAGCTGTGTATCTCGCACATGGCAGGCAGGCTGAGAGTCTACTCTATCTTTAGCTCATTTCCCAGCCTCAGCCTCACCACCCATGGCAAGGAAAGGCCCGTTTAGGGCAAGCGAGCCGTTGGGCCCCTCTTTAGACCCTGTCAGCCTGGCCCAGAAGTTCTCTGGCTGGAAGGTAGGCTGTGTTTCAACCTGGGAGATACCCAGACCCCAAGGTCCCCTAGCACCCTAAATCCATTCGGGAGTAAAGCAAGCATGGGGTGCGGGTACCCAAGAGCCCTGCAGCTGTAGCTAGAGTGCTGGATCTCAAATGAGACAACCCCATGCCCCAGTGAGGGGGAGGTGTTGCAGCTAATGTATTATTAATACAGCTCTGGACACTTCCAGAGCTTACAGGTGAAGGCTCTCAGTGAGTCAGCTGTGAAAAGGGGAGCAGAGGAAGTGAAGCAGGGGTGAATCCATCCCAGGGGTGAATCTGTCTCTTCATTTTCATGACTTCCCCAGGAACTGGAGAGTGATGATGGCTGTATTCTGAAAGGGACCCCAGGAAGAGCCTCATAGAAAAAACTGCAGGTCTTCTCTGATCATCAGGCTGAGGAGGTATTCTTCTCTCAGCCAAAGATCTTTACTGACTTTATAAGGCTAAAAAAGACCACCTTATAGTGGTTACATTTAGTTACATTACATTACATTATAGTTACATTACTACTATTGCTAGGGTAACAGATTGGGAACATCAGCATCTTTTCTGAGGAGACTGACACAGGCATAATGTATAGGTTTGCAAAAGTAACAAATATGAGATATTTTACTTTTATAAAAGATCCAATATAGAATACCTGTAAAAAACAAACTTCCCAAGTGCAGTTGAAATTTGAGTCCATTTATCATCCAGCGTTTTAGGAATGAATGTATATCACTATGGCAGGAATTATTCCTATGAGATACTTCTTTTGAAAGCAGACTTTAAGTCTTGTTAAAGAAAAAAAAAAAAACAACCAATAAATCAAAATGTAGTATGAGTATGTTTCAGAGGTCAAATCACAGCTTTGGTTCTAACCACAGGTATAATATCTAGACCAATTTTCCTGGAGACCTAGTCCACCAGGAATCCGAATGAGGAGATCCATAGTGAGATTCTTTTGTCAAACCTGTTATAAAATGAGGGGGTTTGTGTTAAATCTACAAAGAGGAGAGGTGACAGAGGGATTCCCATATTATTCCCATAGTATTCCTGAAAGCTAAGTCCATCAATCTTATTTGTTGCCTACCCTCTGCTCATAATGCTAGGTGGTGGGAATAGAAGACAACCCCTCGTTTCAAAGAGTTTTAAGGCTTATTAAAGGCCAACCTTAAATGTGAAACTGGCATGGTTGAGAGATGGCCTCTAAACTCACTCACTAGCTGTATGACCTTATTTAACTTGCCTTTGCCTCAGTTGTCCCATCTATAAAATGAAACTAATGGCAGTTATCTCATACGGTTGCAAGAATTAAATGTGCTAATTTATGTAGCATTAGACTAGTTCCCAACGTAAGTAAATGCTCAATGAATGTTAGCAATTATTATTATGAAACAATTACACAGAGTATTATAATGCCAGTGCTAGATTATGAAGGAAGAGAGGTGATACAGAGGGTCCTGGATTGTGTTAAAACCACTGCCTGGGTAGAGCAGGGAGTTAAACTATTCATTTTCAGAAAGAAACTAAATCTTGCAGTTGTTAAGATTAAATATAAGCCTGTAAAATGAAGCATTTCCTATTTTATTTCTCAAGTTAAAGAGTACCTGCTAGAGACTGTGTGCTTTACCTAACCGCTGTCACTGTGAGAGAGGACATTCAAGGAGGACGAACTTGGTCCTTCCACCATGAGTATCTCAGGGTGAAGCCCTCGAGATCGCCGTGATGAAGGAGCCCTCCCTCGCATACCTCCTACTCCCTCACTTTCACGTTGGACACCCGGGGCTGGGAGCAGGTCTCTTTTGCCTACAGCAGATTGGGAACACAGCTTAGTTACTAATCCCTTTTATTCCAATTTTCTCAACAAAGACGTGTGGTTAAGTTTTTCTAAAAACTGTACCACTAGTTACTCTATGAGAACAGATGGGATAAAAGAAATGGGGGAAAATCCTCAGGTAAAAAGCAAAAGCCTGAAGATTTACCAGGTTAAATGTTCCTCTGGGTGCTATGAAATTTGACTTCCTAGCTTGCAGCTGACCGAGGGGTGAGAAATGGGGAGAAGGAGCCATCTGAGAAATACATAATGAGTGTTTCGTTTGTCGCAGTCATGGCATTCCTATAGTTACAAAATACAAGCCGTCAAAAAATATAGGTAGCAGTCTTGAGAAGAAAATGAATAGGGGAAAGGTAATCTTACCAATTCAAGGTACCTCAGTCACTGTCCGAGTCCTCCTTCCGCCGCTCCTCCCCTTCTCCCTGACTGCTTCCCTCAAGGGGCTTATCCACCATCCTGGCATCTGGGGAAGGCTTCCAGGACGTCTCATTTCTCTGTGGGCATCTCATTTTTGTGGCTCATCCTCTGTTCTCTTAGGCACAAACCATACATGGCAAGTTCCCCAGAAATTCAGTCTTTCCCTCTCCAGATCTGGTCCCAACCATGGCTCTCTTTGGGACTTGCTATTCTGACAGTCAGCCACCTCCTCCAGGTCCCTCCTGGTTCATCTGTGGCCTCAGCTCGGGGTCAGCTTGCCTGGAACACAATTACCCCTTCGTAGTTTTGCTGATTTTCAGTCCTCAGCTGCCTTCGTGCCTCTCTGGGCTTCTTGGCAGGCCCAGGAACTGAGGTGCGGGAGTGGTGTTTATCTCAGACCTAGCTGGGGTTCAGGGAGCCGGCTGCTGCTTCTACTGCCCTGCAGCTGCATGCTAGCCAAGGGTATGCGGAGCCTGCCTCCTTCCAAAGATGGGCACAAGCAGGGCACAGCTCTGACTCCGGGCTCAGATTCCCAACCTCCTGAAGAATTTCTACAGCTTGTCCCCACAGTGTTTACCAAGGGAACAGGTAGGGACGGTGTGTGCCCCCTTGGCCTTTATGAAATGGTTATGCACCGAACAACGGTGTCACATCTGAGGGAGCCCTATTCACATCAAAGACATAGATTGGTACATGGATTATGACAATTTTCTGGAAAATAAAAGTCGTATGTCTTGAGGGACGAGCACCTGGGACAAAATGGTGGTCCAAGTGCCTGGGCCAATATGGAAACCCTCCTCCTCTTTCCAAGCTCCTTTTCCCAGCCCATAATCTCCCCTTTGTGTGGTAGCAAACTGGCTCTTAAATCAGCACACATCCTTTCCCCTTTCTCTGCCTTAATGTTACACCTAGAGTCTCTCAGCCTCGCTCTTGGTATTCAAGCTTGAAATCCACCCCCATCAGCCCCTTCCCTCCCAACACTCTTTCTCACAAATACCTGGCTTTTAAAATGAAAAGTCAGAGCTTTCAGAGCTCTAATTTGGAATTCAAAGCTGGAGATTTGAATCTGTTCATGCTGAATTTCATGATGGATAAAGGAGAAAAATTTCCTGGGGATGAAAGCTGGAGGACCACTTGGTTGAGGGGAGATAAAGAAACCATCATGGTTCTCTGCACTTGCTGAGCCAACAGAGCCAGGAGAGAAGGACTGAGAGAGACACCATCCAGGGATAATGGCAAAATGCTAGTGGCTGGTTGGGATGGCAGGAGAGGGGTCCTCTGTGCTGTCTCACTAGAGTTCATTCAGAGTGGGATAGACTTGGACCAAGGATGGAGAGCCACCACAATGATCCGATCTCAGTTCAAGTTCTGTTTCCACCCGTCAGGCTTGAGACACGATCCCTGGCTTCTGTATGAGAGGCATGGCCATAAGAAGCGAACTGTTTCTGAGCACAAGTGTGAGCAGCATGAGATGCGGGGAGAGACAGCCACGAACAGAAACAGATGGAGCTTGTTAGAGCTTCGGAGGCTCACTAAGGGGCACATCAGATGTGCACACAGTGTAGAACAGGCAGCAGGCTACTAGTGACCCTGGTTTCCTTCTTGCTTATCAGAAACCACATTGCCAGATGTGTCTTTCTCGAAGGGAGGAGGGTGTGAGATAATCACCTCTCTACGGTACCTCTGCACGAGCGTCCGGCACCAGCGCTGCTCGGCTTGCAGCCTTGGTTTGTGAAAAGCATGGTCCTGCTTCTAGGTTTCTGTTTTCTCTGCTTTGCTCTTACCCGAGCAACCACCGACCGCACAGCTGAGCCACATTCCCTGGCCTTACCGCCCTCACACACCAGCCCGGGAGGGAAGTGAAGTCTGAGAGCCTCATTATTACCTGTAGCTCCAGAGAACTACAGAAACCCGCTGTGCTGCCACTAGGTTTGCTGTATGGTTATAGCAGTCTTTTTAAGAACATAAGATTAAAAAAAAAAAAAAAGCGCGAAACAGAAGAAAACCTGTATTTTAACTACTGTTTCTGCAATTTTTATGCTATAATCTATGGAAACAAGCGGTTAATCACATGATTTTAAAGGTATGTTTTTTAAAGAGTAGCTAGAAGGTCAAGGTTAACCTTCTCTTCTCCTGTATTTAGGAATGCCAAGTGTATGATGAACCATCGCAAGTACAACTTCCAGATATTGCTGTCATCTGAGGTCATGTCAGCGGAGTCCCTTATTGGTGAATGCCCTCAGGTGGACTTGATTTTATTATCCTGGTAAATGTGTCGGCTTGCTTGCATGGGGAGGAGAGAAGGGAGAAGGACTATGTATGGGGTGCCTAATATGTGTGAGCTGCTGTGTTAGGTGCTGAACACTTGTTAGCTCATTTATTACCCCCAATAGTATTGTGAAGTGTGTGTAACTATTGCCTATGTTATAGGTGAGCAAAAGGACGCTCTGAGAACTCATGACTGGATCAAGGTCACATAGCTAGTAAGTAGGATTTGAATCCAGGACTGTCTGACTCCAAAGCCTGGGATAATTTATCAAGTGTGTGGCCCTGGGTGGTTCAAAGGGACCAACCTTATTCCAGATTCTAGTATGTAGTGATGTTTTAGCACAACTTTTATTTTTTTAAAGATTTTATTTTTCTTTAGTTGAGAGAGAGCGAGAAATAGCACAAGCAGGGGGAGGAGCAGAAGGAGAAGCAGACATCCCCCCTCCCCCCCCAGGGCCCTGAGATCATGACCTGAGCTGAAGGCAGAAGCTTAACCGACTGAGCCACCCAGGCGTCCCTTCACTAATAGTTCTTACACAGTAGAAACATATTTAGTTTCTTCAGTGCAACATTTGTAATGATTCTCCCACAAATCACCTCTCAATCCTGTCAATTTGTATCAGCAGCAAATGGTCGGCTTTGAAACATTACATCATAAAAGGACACACATACTTAATTACTCAGGGAACAAATGCTATCCACTTAAATGAACTTTGATAATATCTTTCTAAACAGATTAATAGTGATTTATTATTTGGTAAAAATTTGTCACAAAACAAATGAACTTTGATAATAACTTTGATAGCATTTATGTGTCATCTTTGTAAATGAACTTTCAGAGTATTTTTTCTTTTGATGTGGATAATGTCACTTGTAAGTGGCTGTGCCTTCAGAGAGATTTGTGAAGGCAAATGGAGAATTGCAAGTTATTTCTGTGCATGACCTGTAAATTTTATCTTTGTTCATTCATTCTTTCATTCATCCAGTTAGTTATTTTATTTTCAAAGGCAATCATGGTCTGGAGTACTGGCTGGAAGTATAGTATAAACTTTAGTTAAATAAGCAAGCAAAATATTAGAGCTTTTCTTATCAAGTGATTACTATTACCATGTTAAGCATTTTTGTCTCCAAAGCCAGAGACGTCTAGAGGTTGGTTACTAAGATCTAGATCCTGGTTCGTCCACTTCCTCTATGACTTTGAGTGAGTTATGCAACCATTCTGTGCCTCAGTTTCCCAAATAAAAAGGGTGACTCCAATTCATGTGTGTAAATTAAGTGTGTTGATCTATTTAAAAGCTGGAGAAGAATGCTGGTGCCCAGCTGGTGCTCAATAAGTGTTAGTTGTTGTTAAGAACTGGAGGACGAATTCATTGCTCTGGGACTTTTTTGAAATTTCTTTGAACTTATATTCTGAGATTACTCAGCCCAGAATAGACCAGAGATCTGGTCACACGGTGATGCTCTTACCTACTGTAATTGGACCATCACTTGGGTGCTGTTGAAGTGTTTTTTCCTTAGCTCAAGATTATCAGGGAGAGGGGCAACAAGCAGTCCATGGGGAAACACAGACCCGTGGGCTCTCTGACGATGAGACACTTCCCAAATGCATTATTTATACAAAGCGAAACAGTGTTGGCTATGGACAAAGCAACACTGCCCAGGTGGGTCTTGAAACAGGGTGTCAGGTTATCATTCTCTTCACCTTTCAGCATCTTTTTGTGTTGATTTTATATATAATGTCTTGGTTTCTCATAGCACCCATTGGAGGACTGGAGAAAACTATGTGTTCCATATTCCCGGAAGCAGAAATCTTCTAAAAATGACTTTTAACAAAGGAAATTATTGTATGTTTAATGTACTGAGTGACCAACACGCTTCTTAAGGCACATACCGGGGAGAGAAAAGTCCCATTTTCTGACAAGAAGGGCAACAGTTACACAGCTTTCCACAGAGCAGTAGGATACCCACAATAAACCATTTCATTAAAAAATGTTAAATACTTTACCTGTTGCTTAGTTTAAATAAGAACATATGGCTATAGTCCATCTTGAACATACTGCTAGTAACTAATTTTAACATTATTATTCATTTTTTTTTTATTGTAACAGAAGGAAAAGTTTCTGCTCTTCAGGTTTCATAAATGTGAAGACCTAAAGCAGGTCAGAGTCCCCACACAGGCTTTTCGCATCTCCTGCACTTATACTCTGTCTTGAATAGCGACACCCCAGAACACGCAGGGTTCCCTCTTCAGCTGCTTGCACGAGAAACAAGAATCTTTGGGGCGCCTGGGTGGCTCAGTTGGTTAAGCGACTGCCTTCGGCTCAGGTCATGATCCTGGAGTCCCGGGATCGAGTCCTGCATCGGGCTCCCTGCTCAGCGGGGAGTCTGCTTCTCCCTCTGACCCTCCCCCCTCTCATGTGCTCGCTCTCTCTATCTCATTCTCTCTCTCAAATAAATAAATAAAATCTTTAAAAAAAAAAAAAGAAACAAGAATCTTAAAAAAAAAAAAAAGGGGGCTCCTGGGAGGCTCATTCGGTTAAGTGTCTGCCTTCTGCTCAGGTCATGATCCTTGGGTCCTGGGATTGAGTCCCGCATTGGGCTCCCTGCTCAGTGGGGAGTCGGCTTCTCCCTCTCCCTCCCCCACTTGTCTCTCTCTCTCAAATAAATAAACAAAAATCTTAAAAAAAAAATTAAAAGAAACCTCAAACCCATGGTTCTTGGCCTTCCTGTCCATCTGCATGGCAGTGGTCCTGCATCAGTAGGTCCTAAATTTGCAGTGTTCTGGACAGAAACCTCACCACTCTCCATTCCTTACAAAAATAAAAGTTAGGGGATGTTGTGAAATTTTTCTGAAAGCCTCTCAGAATACAGGATAGAGCTGATAACTTATAAGGGATGTATTAACCTTTTTTTTTTTTTAATGTTTCATTTGAAATGTGGTATCGATGTATCTCATGTTCTTTCTTCCATATTAGCAAATAAATTATTTGCTATCTTGGTTTATCAGTGATTGTACCTCAAATTGTATCTCTATAATAGAGAGAGTTCATCCAATCGTGTAGTCTTCTAAGATTATAAACTAGACAAGTCTTATGGTTCAGTTTAATCTAGTAAGCATTTATCCATTATCTATAATGTGTTATGTGGTGAGGGGATAAGAGAAGAACAGGGCGTATCCTTCCTTCCAGGGTTTCATAGTGTGGTAGGCAAGAGAAATGTGAAACTCTTAAAATAATTCTTTTTTTTTTAAGATTTTATTTATTTATTTGACACAGAGAGACATAGCAAGAGAGGGAACACAAGCAGGGGGAGTGGGAGAGGGAGAAACAGGCTTCCCGCCAAGCAGGGAGCACGACCTGAGCTGAAGGCAGATGCTTAACGACTGAGCCACTCAGGCGCCCCTCCTAAAATAATTCTGATACGTGGAAAGTTTTGATAAATGCCATAACAGGGTAAAAAATTATAATGGAAAGATTATATGATATACTCTAAAAACGAATGTTTCCAATTAATTTAAGATGTTATAGTCTCAAAATTGTAAAGCTAGAAGGATGTCTAGAAATCATCTAGTTTAAATCCCTCTTGTACATGGTGAGTCTAGAATATCTTGTCATACCAAACAGTAAGATGGCTCTCAAAGACTACCCCGGATAGTGTCAACTTGCAGAGGACTCCACTGGCCAAAGATGGGACATTTGAGGTTAATTAAGGATAAGAAACTCAGTGAGTTGGAACTCACATAATATGTTTAAATTAATGAGCTCATAGTGATGTAAAATTATTGATAATATTCAGAAGATGATGGGGAGCTGATTAACTATCTTAGAACTTTTTTTAAAAGGGAAACAAGCATTTCTTACACAAACTATATCAGTGGTTACACTGGGTAACTAAATAGTAGATGAGTTAAGCATGTTTATAAAAATATCCTAGCTAATAAATGAAGATAAAATGTAGAAGTGGAATACCACCATTTGACTACTCCCAGTGAATGAATGGATCTGGCAAAGAGTGTCAATGGCTGTTAACATCACAAAAAGAGAGATAACATGACCACTTACAGACTTACCAAAGTGATTGAGCCTGAGTCTGACCAAGCGTTTGGATCCAGCTGCCATATGCAGGACATATAGAGGACAGAAGAACATGTTGAACTGCACCACGAATGTGGAGCCAGCAACACCCAGATGGTGGGAAACCAGGCCAAATGGTATGAATTTTCCATCGGATAAAATGTGAGGAAAAAAAAAAACAGAGGGGAAATTCTGTAGATTAAAAGAGATTTAAATGACATTTAAAAATTTTGAAACTGGGCAAGACTAAATTATTGAGTCTAAAAAAACCAAAAAGAAATATAAGGTAGTGATAACTAAGGGAAGAGAGAGGTTACTTTCGGAGGGAAGGAGGTGGCTGTGTTGGGGTAGGGCATGTGGATGAGCTACTGGAGTGGTTGGTAAAGGGCAATTTCTTGATATAGATGATAGTTACAAGAGTGTTTATGATATTCATTAAGCAATGCACGTATGTGTGGTTTTCTGTATCTGTGTTTTATTTTACAATGAAAGGGTAAAAGGAAAGTCTAAAAAGCCTAAAGACTAAGCCAGTCCATCAATCTCAGAGTGTTACTTTTCTCTCTAAATTTCATTAGGTCTAATTCTCAACATCTAAGCTCATGTATAAGCTGGGCTAATAAATAAGGGTGATCACGCATCCAGTTTGCCAGGGACAAGTCCCACATTTGTCTGTAGTCCTGGAGTAGTTATTAATAGTGTTGCCTTTCTTTCTCAGAAGTGTCTCAGTTTGGACAGTAAAGTATATGGTCACTCTACTCATAAATAACACTCTCTCTTTTCTGTCTAGGTTCAGACCTATTGAGAATAGTCCAGGAATCAGACTGATAGAAAGCAGAATGTCAGCTTAATAACTGATAAAGCTGTTGGAGAATATAGCTCCAGGTGTTGCTAATGTTTTTGTTTGGGAGTAGGCAGGTTTACCACCTAGCCACAGGCAGCACAGAGCGACCTTGCTGTCGCTGTTCTTCCCTCCCACCCATAGCGGGGCCTGTCCGCATCTTGGAACAGCAGAGGAACTGAGAAGGGCCAACAGTATTGCTCTGATGGTGCTTCCTGAAGTTCTTTGGTGTTTTGCTTTTTGCTTTTCATTGACCCGAACACTTTTGAAGAGTATTGACTTGTTATTTTGTAGACTGTAACTCAATTTGCATTTTTCTGATTTTTTCCTCATGATTAAATTGAGATTATGCATTTTTGGCAAGAATACCATGTGGATACATGATATTGTATCTTTTTCAATGCATCATATTGAGAGGCACAGAGTATTAATTTGCCCCATTACTGGTGATAACTTTAATCACTTGTTGAAGGAGAAGGTCTGTCAGGTTTCTCCAAAAAGTTACTCTTATCCCCATCGTAAATAATACAAATCATATGGAAAGATAGATACTTTGAGACTGTAATTATCCTAGCTCTCATAAAATTTTCACCTACAAATTTTAGCATTTGTCAACAATTCTTATCTGAAACAATTATTACTGTGGTGTTTGCCAACTAGACTTTCTATTTTCATGATTCCTTCAACCAATATTTGTTAGTTGAAAATCTATTGTATGGAAGAGATTTCTCTTCACTTAATGTATGTATGTGTTCAATTTATTTATATCACTATGAACTCTGGACTTTTATTTCAGTCCATGGATTATAACCCAATACTCTCCTTTTTTGTTGTTGTTGCTCAAATTGTCTCAGATCTGACTATTAGGAGCCCCTTCAAGTTGGCTACTGTGTCCTTTTAACATATACGAAGTTGTTCCTATTTGAGACTAAACTGCGAAAAATATTCCCTTGAATCCTGAAGATATACAATTCCAGAGACTTCTGGAGGCTCACTCCTGCCCCTCTGGACATTGGTTCTGGGTCCATGACAGCTCCTCAGAAGAGTAGGCTATGCCAGAGGTGGAACTCAGGTGAGTCCCTCTTTCTTTCTTTAAAAAAGATTTTATTTATTTATTTATTTATTTATGGACTGTGAGCAGGGGGAGGGGCAATGGGAGAGGGAGAGAGAGAATCTCAAGCAGACTCTGTGCTGGGCGTGGAGCCCAATGCGGAGCCTGGCATGGAGCCAAATGTGGAGCCCCACCTGAGGCTCCTGGAGGGGCTTAGGGTCAGCTCCATCTCACGATCCTGAGATCCCAACCTGAGTCGAAATCAAGAGTCGGTCCCTTAATAGACTGAGCCACCCAGGTGCCACAGGTGAGTCCCTCTTTCTAACCGGCCATCTCATCTGCCATAGAGTTCCCATCATTTCATATGTATGGAGATCTTTCCTGGCTCCTTTCAATGCCTCTGTAACTATGCAAAGTGGGTTCTTCCTTTGGTGCACTTTCCATGGCTGGCCTGGCTGTGTGGGACCCAACATAGCCTCCTTTGCAGGATAGCAAGAGGATGAAGCTTATAACATCTGCTACTTCTTTGCCTACAAGTTTTTCCTAAAAACTTTATTTTGAACTTACATCATATAATGTCCATGCCCTGTCCATGCCAACTGATCCCCTAAAGCAACCCTATCATTTAGATCTATTCATGTAATAAAAGTTGCCCCGTGTACGGCGCCTGGGTGGCTCAGTTGGTTGAGCGACTGCCTTCGGCTCGGGTCATGATCCCGAAATCCTGGGATCGAGTCCCTGCATCAGGCTCCCTGCTCGGTGGGGAGCCTGCTTCTCCCTCTGACCCTCTCCCCTCTCATGCTGTTTCTCTCTCTCTCAAATAAATAAATAAATAATCTAAAAAAAAAAGTTGCCCCATAATGAAATTAATTATTATAAGTACCTCACTAGACGTAAGCTGTGGAAGTTTTTACAACATTACATATGACATTTTGTATGAATTTACAGTGTTTCTACATTTTAATGGCATAAAAATGAACTACTACTCAAACATAATATTATCAAAGAGTGAAAAATGGATGAAAGTGACAGTAAGTCAACACTTAATCCAAGTACAATGTACAATAAAAAATTACTCTGTTCAAATCAAGTTTTGGGAAACTCTAAAACTTGGATTATTTTAAGCATGGGCTGTTAAGAAGCAGATATCAGTACAAAATTAATTGTTTTTATGACAAAATGTTTTGTTCAATTTAATGGTTTTTAATTTTTCATTGTTTATGTAATGGGACTTCACTTTTTTAAACAAGAATTGTTTAAGAACTGAGAAATAATTCTTATTTTATGATATTCTTACAGTCTTATAAGAATATTCATATTTTGTAAAGATTTGCTTTAAGTTTTTACACAATGATGAGCTGGGTGACTTTAGACAAGTTTCCAAACTTTCATGAAGCTTATGTAAAATGGCAATGTTTGTAGTACCAGATTGGGTAATATTCACAAATAGCTTGGTATGGTGAGTAGACCATAATGAACCCTCTGTAAGTGTGAGCTATTACCATTATCTGAAACCAAACAATTGGGCAGTCATTTAATTATACATTTAATATCATTCTGAGACTGTTGGAATGAAAGTGATGCCAACGAAAATGATCAATAGTTTAGTGGTTTTACAGAAACATGGGACAGCCTCTATTTCCATATATAAATGAATCTGAGATTTTAAAAGCTCCCTGCCTGGGGCGTTCTCAAGTATCCTGCCTCTCATCTATCGTAAAGAACTCAGCTGTAACCACTGAGCTGAGGCTGTGGATTCATTAGTGCCTGAAAAGCTGATACTGAAAGCACGTTATGGGAAGAACATTGTATTGAAGTAGAGTAGAACTGTTGAGAAAAAGGTGTTATCTTTTCTCACGCAAAGTTTGACCACTTGAAGTTCAAATGCATGTGGGTTGATTTAAAATGCCTGGTGGTGTCCTTTGAGTGTTTCTTAAAAAGGCCTTTGAAGACTTGACTTTAAGCTCTAACTTTAGAGCCTGTGGAGCCAAACAGATGTTTTCGTGGACTCAGGGTGAGTAATGTCCTCGTGTAACCTGGGTCATAACTCATCAAATATTGCTCTAGTGGCCTGGAAGAGGCCATATATCTCTGAGTATGCACTGGGGATGTACTTTAATGCCAGAGGATCTGGTTCAGTAACCAAAAACGTATTTAGAGCTTAAAATGAAAATCCCAATGGGAAATCCATGCTTTAAAGAGGATCCTTCTTAAATCAGTTAACCATTAGTTCTCAAGGTTGATGTCAGCTGTGCTCAGGACAAAGCTCTTGTGAGAACAGAATTATTACTAGTTTTAATTTTTCAGCAAATCCATTAGCAGCTTTGTTCTAATAGTCTTGATAGCAGCTGAGTCTTGGGGGTATGGCTTGTTTTTGTGTTGTTGCATATGGCTACAGAGCACCTGTTTTGGTGTGTTTTTGCATTTTTACATGAATTGCCTCCAGTAATTACTTTAGTGGGATATTGCCTTGGCTAGCTTAACTGCTCTCAGGATTCGAAGCATGGACTAGGCAAGGCCAGTCTAGCCTCCTTGTTCTTCTCCCCACAAAATGATCAGACTAGCAGTTCAATTAAAAAAATGCTAACTTTTTAGCTTACAATTTCTCCATCATATATACTTGATCACAGGGCTCAGGGTTATTATCTTAGGGTAGAGAAAAGTGCAGAAGACAAATTCTTGACTTCGAATTTCCAGTAGTGCAGTAGTTTTTTGATATCTACAACAGAGTGAAGGATTTAAATTGCAGAAGTTCAGGTTTTTGAAAGAGAAGAGGTATTTTGAGATCCAGAGGGCTAAGAGACTGAAGGATTCAGAGCACAAAGTTCATATAAGAGACAATAGATTTGGAAAGACAGCATGAGGGTGACAACTAGTTGTCCTAAAAGGCTGGGTGGGGGGTGCTGATATGTTTCTAGGAGCAGGGATGCCCCATCCCAGCCTCCATCATGGACTAACAGCAGTAACAGTACCCAACACATCTAGTACTTAACTATGTGCCAAGCATTACTCTAAGTGCATTTCTTTTAAAATTCATTTACTCTTCTCATCAACCTTATGAGATAGATCTCGTGTTTCAGATGAAAAAACTGAGGCACAGAGTGGTCAAGTGATAGACCCAAAGTGACCGTGTCAGAGCCAGTGTTCGTATTCAGCAGTCTGGCTCTGGAGTCCTTGTTTAGCAGTGACCAATCCCTGGGTGAAGATATTAGACAGCTCAGCTTGGTTTGGAGAGTTCGCAGGGAAAGGAAGACGTGTGCCTCACTTCCTGCGTGAAGCCGAGTATGTAGCAAACCTCACGAACATACTGAAGCATCAGCAAAGCAGAGAGAGCAGCTGGCCCAGTCTAGGTGAGAAAGGTTCTGATAGTTTGGAGTCTCCCTAAGCCCAGAGAAGAGCCCACAGTAATTTTCAGTGTCCCTGAGGGGGTTGTGGACATGGGTGAGAGAGGTTGGTGACGAGGGTTTGGTGTAAGCAGGAGCAGCATGGAAAAGCTGGGGGCCGTAATGCACACTTGCACAAGGGAAGGGTATGCTGTGGAAATGGTGGCCAATTACCCAAGACCTGCAGGTGGGGGTGCCCTCAGCGGATGCCAAGGGAGGAGCTCCTCACTCCCCAATGCCTGACACACAGAAACACACAGAACTACACTGCCATTTCAAGAGAATGAAGGGAAAGCCTGAATTTGTCTGATTTTATCCATGAAATGACTGAAGAATTAATAATTTGAATTAAGTTAGGAAGATTAACTTCCTGCCACAGAGAAGACTGGGAGCTTGAGATAAAAGTTCAGTTCAGTGGTAGGAAAAGTAAAGGTTGTATTTTTGCACCCCTGATTATTGGCTTTGTAGAAACTGTATTCAGTATGATTATACTGCAAAATCATCTAAATTCAACACCAGAAGCCACCGTATGAACTCTGTCACGTTTTCAAATAGAAAGTCCTTGGTGTTGGGCCTGGTTTGACGAGATGGACTCTGAGTCCCTGGCTTCACATTTCTTGTGCAGACACAACTCCTTGAAAAGCAATTTCCACTCAATTGCATTTGCTTTTCTACAGGCCAGAAGAAGTTAAGGGAAATGAAGGACGTTTCGGTGCCAATGTTATATTGGTTACTGATACCAAATTATTTCTGTATTAGAAACACTGTGGTCCATATTGCGGCAGTAAAAGTACTTCGCACCCGGCTGCGGATGAGGCTGGTGTGTCAGTTTATAGACCTTGTATTCCCCAGAGTGCCTTGTAAGTCTGTGAGTTGTTCCCAAGTGCTCTATTTTACATTTGGATTCCTAGGAGAGCTGGAAAATTAAATGAATAAGCACACACACATGTGAAGAGGTACCTGGTTAATTATGCATCACAGGAACTAGACATGCTCCATTTCTTTTTTCTGTTTCTTTTATAAAGCGCTTTTTTTTTTTTTTCTGGTTGAATTTTTGCCAGAGGAACAAAAAATGGTTTTATTTTCTGAATAGAGGTGAACAAAATACTTCAGTAAGAATTTATTGGCCTTGGAAAGAAGTTTCAATGTCCAAAGTGGGTCTGGGATGGGCTCCTAAGCAAAGAACAAGCAGATTCTTACAGTTACTGCAGTCAATTAATGTTTATTGAGAATCAGCAATGCAAAGGACTCCGTTCTGGGTTTAACACACACTTATGTCTTAATTTTGTCCCTAGTAGATAATTGCATTTGAAGTCCTTTCTGTAGATAAGCCCGTCTTTGAACTTAATGCATGGTCCTTTGCTAAATCAGTCTGCTGCCCAGGAGCCCAAGAGGCTCTGAGTTGTTCTATGATTCTGTGCTTCGATTTTCTCCTCGATGCTAAAATGGAGATAATATCTGCCACAGACACGTATCACAAAGATGTTCGAGTAATTTGTGAGCCATTACCTGAAAAGTACTTTAAGTATCTTAGGAGAAAAGAATCATCACATGTAGACCAGCATTTCGTTCCCACATCCGACTAGGAGAGATTTCACTGGCTCACACGTCCCCCCAGGAACAGGACAGGAAGTCATAATTCTCAGGTCTCTGAACACACCCTGTGTTTCCCCCCATCTCACCCTAACCCCTGGAGCGCCAGGGCCCAGGAGTGCAGGCCGTTCCACCTGTGACATGATCTGTATCAGTTCTCTTGTCTGTCTGTCAATTTAGAAAATGTAATTCACAGGATTGCCATATGGAATAAGTAACCAGGGTTCCTGCAAAGCCTTTTGCAAATAAAAAATGCTACATGTAAGTGAAGAATAATACTCAAGCACATGCATTTTCAGTGCAGAGATATGGGTATTTGTCTGTTCCACCCTTTATTTGCAGGAAATGAGTTTGTTGGTTGAACTAAAGCCGACACAGCTTTTAAGACGACAGCTGTGAGATACTTAAAAACATATGCTGCTTCATACTGTTTCTGCTTGACATTGCCAGATTGAAGACTTAAAATGAGTTTCAAAGAATTTCCAAGGTATTACATATTTTGAAGGCTTTTTCATAAAGGACACACTTTTTTGGAAGTATAATTGACAGAAACATTATATTAGTTTTAGGTGTACAACATAATGATTTGACGTTTGTATACACTGTGAAGTGATCACCACAGTAAGTCTAGTTACCATCTGTCAGTACACAAAGTTACGCACTTTTTTTTAAAGGACACATTTATTAAGCCTATTTGGCCAAACCATCTCTATGATGTGCCTGCTGTGGAAAATCCTCCCAAAAGAACAGTGTGTCTCGTGGGTGACCAGAATTTCCCTGGACATGTAAGGAAGTCCTCAGTCTACAGCAGGGACCCCTGTAATCCCAGACCAGAACAGGCTCCCCAAAGTGGCACAAATCTGAACGTTGTTAGTTTGGTAGGCCATGGCTCCTTTTTAATCCCTTTATAGTGTTGTAAACACAATATTTTTTCCATTTTTTTTCTTAGGAGTTGGGGCATACATTACCTGCATTCTGGAGAGCGAGTCAATGCCTGAGTGTCATGGTTGCCTTGTAAATCCTGAAGAGCAGACCATCATTGCTAAAGAGCAGATATAGACTGGTGTTTCTTTCCTTGTGTGCTTTCCAAATTCCCCTCAAGTAAAGCCCAGTGTCACTGGGGAAGATATCTTTATTCCCTAACTCTGAATTAGGAGTGTGGCTGACATATCATCGGAGCTCCAGATGAGTAATTTTTTTGGTCATATGTAGATGGAGGTTCCCTGACTCTGGGGAGCCAAAGTCCTCCCTGGAGGTTCCAGGCCATTCTTGCCAGGGTTGTCCTTGTTGGAGGGCTACAGCCCTGAGCCTAGAGGGGAGGTACTCATCCATCAGTCACGGTAATATGAAGTCAGCAGAGAATGAAGGGAATGAAACAGCAAGTGAGGAGGCAGAGGGGCAGGTAAACTGGGGTGCCAAAGCTGACATCAAGGTGTGATCAAATGTGAGGATGGGAGAAGACCCTGGGGACTTGGTGCTGAGCCTGGGAAGAGGTGTGGGTACAAGGTATGGGTACATTGGTCCAGTGAAAGAATAGACATCGAACACATTAGAAACATGGTCAGTGGTGGGAGAGGGAGATGGAAACAGAAATAGGGGATAGGGACAAAATTCAAAAGTAAAATGGAAGTGAGACCTTTCTTGGAGCCGAGGAAAATGATGTGTCATGAACTATGGAGTATAATTAATTCAATCCTTGGCTCCTGTAGTTGAACAAGGACAGACAAAACAACTTTGAAGAGGTGGGATTCTGGCCCCTGGATTCTTTTATATGCATCTAGGAATGTTCCCCATGAATGGGGATTTGACATTCTGAATTCTGCAGCACCAGATCTCTCTTGAACTCCTCCACCACTATCTGGCCTTTTTTCCCTCAAAGCATAGAGGGGAGGAGTAAGAGGCAGAGGGAGAATAGATTCCTTACCCTTTGCTCCTTCCTCTTTTTTTTTTTTTAAAGATTTTATTTATTTATTTGAGAGAGAGAGAATGAGAGAGAGCACAAGAGGGAAGATGGCAGAGGGAGAAGCAGAGGGAGCCTGAGCAGGGAGCCTGATGTGGGACTCGATCCTGGGACTCCAGGATCATGACCTGAGCTGAAGGCAGTCGCTTAACCAACTGAGCCACCCAGGCGCCCAATGCTCCTTCCTCTTTTTAATCTTTCTCCCCTCCAACTACCCCTGCTACAGTCTCTCCCAAGTAGAAAGCATAAATTCTATGCATAATGCATACGAGTGCATGAAAACAGATATTGGGATGGGGAGACAGTCTAAGAGAAGGGGGAGCAGAGATTTGACTGCACTCAATATTGGAAGCTCCACTAGGCCAGGGAGGAATATTGTTGAAATTAATTGGCATATAGATGGACAATTGCTGGATTCCACCATGCTTCTCTCTCTCTCAGTCTCTCTCTCCTTATTTGACATCCTGTGACCTCTGTGTGAAGATGGGCCTGCAGGTGGCCCTTGCTTTGGTCCCCTTAACATTTTGAGGCTGAGGGAAACCAGGCTGGTAAATTGAGTCATCTCCTCACCAGACTCAAGAAAAGACTTTCTGTGTCTCTTCTGCGCAGGCCCAGGCCTTGAGTGACAGGGCGAGTCTCTGAGATTCTCACATTGTCCAGGCAACCCAACAGGCAGCTCCTGAGTTTGGGCTTTTGAGAAAATGGAGTGGATATTTGGCTTCTGGGTCTTTGGCAGCACCTTACCCAGAGGCTGGTGGCTGCCTCATGTCCAAGATCCCTTGATGAGATCTGGTAGGCACAACGAATGTTTCAGAGAGTATGCTGAAACTACTTAAATAAACTTATCCAGCATTGAAGAAATGCTCATTCACAGAAAGGTAATAGGCTAATTATTCTCAGCCATTTACAGAAAGGGCAGATATGTACTCGACAACATTTTGTCAGTTATTGTACTTATTTAATGGTAAGAAAATAATATTTCTTTTAAAAATACCTTACAATTTTAATGGTCTTTCCCTGAATAAGAGAAAAACTGTATAGCTAAGATTAACAGGCACATCTTCTGTAGAAATTTATAACTGGCAAAGCATTTTCCAATATACCATCTTGTTTAGTCTTTACAATGGCCCTGCTTGATGGCAGGGAACAGGGCTGCTAAGGCCTTTGTCCAGGGTCATGCAGCCAGCAGGGAGCAGAGCAGGATCATCAGCTTTCAAATCTTATTTTGTGGTTCTTTGGAGCATCTTAAACTCAGAATGAACTTGAACAAGGTGAATGTCAAGTCTTCAGCTCTTCCTAGGCTTCTTAAGCTGTTACATGCACAAATTATGGCAGTTTGAGCTCCTTTCATTTCCTTTGGGAAACTCCCCACCATTATTCTCTCTCGTTCTGTCTCTTTCTCTCGCTCTCTTTTTGTAAGACTTTTGAGAGATTTTTATAGTTTTGTTTTTGAGTTATTTGGCAATGAGTAACTTGTTTAAAGGTTGGCTGTGATGTCTTAGCGAGCATAGTGAATATACTCAGGAATCCCTGTAAGTGAGAAAGATCTATCCTACACGTTGTTTTCAGATGTAATAAAGATTTGAAGTATATTGGATTCAGTAATTAACAGAACCTATGCAGGCTATATACAGTAGCATTTATATGTTTGCTTATATTTATATAGCTATATATTAAGCACTTATTTTGCAGTTTCCTTCCATATCTTTATAGGGATCACATATTTTCATATGTCTTCAAGAAACACATTTTTAGTTTTCTCATCTTTAAATTAGATATAATAATAGCATCTTACTCAGAGTTGTGATGAAGATTAAATCAATTTCAATTAATAAGGTTAAAGCTTTCAGAACAATACCTAGCACATGATAGTACTGATTAGTTATTATTATTATTATTCCTAGTAGAAAAAAGAGCTTTCATTATATACCTCACCACAGAACATATTTGTAGGGAGCCACTAATTCGACAATTTGAATCCTAATATAATCCATGCCTACTAGTTTATGCTGAATATCCAAATAACTTTGGAACATAGCTCTTAAGAAATGATACGGTTTAAGAGAAGAGACTGTATAAGGTAATTACAGTCAAATATAGCAAGGATATTAATGGGAATGTATTAATGAGAGGCAAAAATCAGTGCTTTCCAGTCTAGTAAAATGATTAAGAGCATGGATGTCCTGTTTCAAATACTGGCTTTGAGTTCACTCTCTATGTGATCTTGGGTAAGTTATTTGAGCCCTGGAAGCATCCCCTGCTTTCACCCACAAAGTAGAGATATTAATAGTGTGTACACTGAGGGCCGGGGAGGAATAAATGAGATGGTGCCATAATGCTTAGCCCAGTACTTGGCGCAGAGTGATGGTCAAAGTGTTGGCTGTTAGAATTATGATTGTGAGCTCAGGGCAGGAGCCCAAACAGCCGTAATACTCATTTATTGCCTTTATATCTCTCACATGCCAGTGTTTTGCAACCCTTAAAATCCTTGCCCATGGTTGATTAAAAAAATCACATTCTTTGTCTTCCTTTTTTTTTTTTTTTTGAGATTCTAATACCCATCTTGGGTGAGCCTCCATTTGTGAATCAGTGTATATTCTGCATATTTTTTCCAGCCAAGCAAATGTTGTCAGGTGTTGGCTTGCTATCTATAGTTTCTATTATGAAAAAAAAATATGTAAAGACACATATATGTAAATATATATGATATACATATATACAGTTTCTGTAATATAAAAATGTAATATTGAATAAATTATAAAAACTCTAGAGTCACGTTTTCTGATTTCTCTAACCAGTTTGAAACATAGCCTATCTTCAATAGAGGACAAAGTGCAAAAGTTAGTTTGTGATATTATGATTGATAATAAGAAATATATATTTGTTCTTCATCCCCATCCTAGCACAGAGCATCTAAAAGGCTTGGAATTTTCTAAGCTTTGATAGCCATAAAGGTGTCTTTTGTTATGTTAATAAGGTGACTTTGGGACCCCCCACCTAAGGATGAGGGCTGGTTGCCTGTGGATCCAACCTTGTTATTAGAGGATTGGAAGCAGCTCTGGAGATTTAGTTCCATTGCCAACGGTCAATGATTTAATCACTCATGCCTGTGTAATGAAGCCTCCATAAAACCCCAACAGAATCAGGTGTGGAGATTTCCTGGCTGGTGAAAGCATGGAAATTAGGGGAGAGTGGCACACTTGGAGAGAACATGGAAGTTTTGTGCCTTTGCCCCACACTGTGCCCCATACCTTCGTCCATCTGGCTGTTCCTGAATTATATCCTTTTATAATAAACCACTGATCTATTAAGTAAAATGTTTCTCTGAGTTTTGTGAGGGAAGGGGTTGAACCCAGGGAAGGAGTTGTGGGAACCTCTGATTCACAGCCAGTCAGTCACAAACACAGGTAACCACCTAGATTTGCAGCTGGCTTCTGAAGAGGGTGGGAGGTAGGTAGTCTTACAGGACTGAGCCCTTAACCTGTGGAATCTGATGCTCTCTCTGAGTAGATAGTGTCAGAATTGAGTTGAACTGTAGGACATCCTACTGGTGTTTGAGTATGTGTGTAGAAAACTCCCTTCTCTACATTTAAATTGGGTCCTAGAATACCTTTTAGTGTTTAATTCAGTTTGCTACAGGTTGGGAAAAAGCCCAAGTTTTCCAAGGCAATTTACTAGTTGTCTATGCAAAAAAAAATATATATATATATATATATATATATTTTAATGCATAACTAATACTGTCATAAATCTCTTGTTTGAACACTTTTGTCAAAAGTTATCTACTTTCCTTTTAAGAGAAACATACCTGCCCTTCATAATTAATTTAATTTCTATTAAGTATTTTTCTTTTCTCATCGTAATAGTTTTCTATTTCAGCCCTAACCTCTTTTGTTTAAATGTGAAATTTGTGAGTCAAATATGGCAAATGGTATAAAAAGCAAAATTATCTTTAATTCATTATTCTTCAGTTTTATTCATTTCCATAATAGGCTTCATGGTGGGAAAGTATCGACTTTAAGTCAGTTAATTTAGAAACTTTTTTAAGAACTGAAAATCTGAAAATGGGGATAAAAGAAACAGGTAGAGAGAGCTGTACTGGGTAGAGATTGGTCTACCACCCCTGGGAGGAGGATAGGATGGGTAAAAGTGCTCTGGAAAGGAGGAAAGGGTAAGTCATGGCTTCATGCAGTTGCGTGGGTAGAAATACAGGAATGTTGGCATTAGAGGCACAAAAAGCATAATTAGATCTCAATCACATAGACCTGGAGATTTTTTTTTTTAAAGATTTTATTTATTTGACAGAGAGAGACACAGTGAGAGAGGGAACACAAGCAGTGGGAGTGGGAGAGGGAGAAGCAGGCTTCCCGTTCAGCAGGGAGCCTGATGCGGGGCTCGATCCCAGACCCTGAGATCATGACCTGAGACGAAGGCAGATGCTTAACGACTGAGCCACCCAGGCGCCCCTAGACCTAGAGATTTTTTTTTTTTTAAGATTTTATTTATTTATTTGACAGGGAGAGACACAGCAAGAGAGGGAACACAAGCAGGGGGAGTGGGAGAGGGAGAAGCAGTCTTCCCACAGAGCAGGGAGCCCGATGTGGGGCTTGATCCCAGGACCCCGGGATCATGACCTGAGCCAAAGGCAGACACTTAACCGACTGAGCCACCCAGGCGCCCCGACCTGGAGATTTTTAACCCACATCAGTAATTCCGGAAAATAATCAAAAGTTAAAAGTGGCTGATTGGTTTCAAGAAGCCCTCTCTGCTTAAAAATCACTTTTGCACTGATGTTAAATATAAAACTATCTCACAGCTCTACATTGGTGTGTTTCTGAACCTCTCCTTAATATATCCTAGACCATAGAAAGATTATCTGCTCATGAGCTTATCTACAGATTTTACATTTATTGGCTTTGGCAACAAATAGTTTTCTGAAAAATGAGTGGCGAAATAAATTTTTATAAATGAAATATATATTTTTTAATACTAGAGGAGCTCTCAATTTAAAAGAACTCAAATAATTATTCTTTGATTTGATAAATCTGTAAGTTCAATTATACTAGGTTTTTTTTGAGCTCTGGGGAGAGAGGGTTAGAACAGAAGATTGTCTAAAATGGTCATAAACGGGCGTTGGGGGAGGCAAGGGCAGACTATATACGTATTGGTTGGCAAATGCACAATATCTCTGAAGGATTCACAAGAAACTGGAAACATCAGTTACTTTTGGGAGGAGAACAGGATGGATGGGGAATAAGGATAAAGAAGATTTGTTCATTATAAATCCTTTTGTGTTACTTGAATTTTGAAACTTGTGGGTATGTTACCTATTTCCTCTCCTCAAAAAAAGATAAGCGCTGTCATTTTACTTTGTGAAAAGATCAGTCATTCATTCATGTGTAACTACTTTTTAGGTGTCTGTCTTGTGCTAACCATTGTTCCAGGCACTAGCTTGATCCCAGAAGACTTTCCTGAGGAGGTAGCATGTGAGCTGGACCAGACTGTGCCAGGCAGAGGGAGTAAGTACGGAACACCCAGGAGGGAAAGGGGCCTGAGGACTAACCATTTTTGAGTTGGTGGTTACTACGTGTGTATTTAAAGGTGTGTGTGTATATGTATATATTCATGGCTCTGACTCTGATCCATGTCAACCCTACTGGGGATGGCAGGATCAACACTTTACCGGGGTGGCAGAGAGTTGTGAACTATAAAACCACTTCTGGATTCTATTTTTCACACCCCTAGGGTTTGTCCCTCCATGTAGCTTCCATAGATACCACAGATAACATTAGGAGGAGCACGTTAGATCTCCTCTCACAGAGGCAAGCCTGAGGTTTCTTCCCCAGTAATCAGAGAGAACATTCAAGAAAGAAAGAAGAAATGAAAGTTTTGGCCTCACGTTTGGCATCATCCGTACAGATCCTGCCTTCGCAGGGGGAGGGCATGGTCCTCATGAACAAGAGGACTTTGCAGAGACTTAATGAGACCAGGTGGGCTGTGAAAGTAGCTTGTAAAATAATGCTTGAGGTAGTGATTTTATTGTCTCCCCCCAACCACCAATTCTTCTTCTTTAGAGTAGGTCATGAAGAGAGCCATTTGATTTTTTATATTTTTTCCTGTTTGTTTTAATTTAATTTTAATTTTTTTTAAAGATTTTATTTATTTATTTGAGACAGAGAGAATGAGATAGAGCATGAGAGGGGGGAGGGTCAGAGGGAGAAGCAGACCCCCTGCCGAGCAGGGAGCCCGATGCGGGACTCGATCCCGGGACTCCAGGATCATGACCTGAGCTGACGGCAGTTGCTCAACCAACTGAGCCACCCAGGCGCCCTAATTTTAATTTTTAAGAAAGATTTTATTTATTTGAGGGAGCGCATGAGAGAACACAAGCAGGTGGGGGGCAAAGGGAGAGGGGTAGCAGACTCCCCCCCTGAACAAGGAGCCTGACTCTGGGATCGATCCCAGGACCCCAGGATCATGACATGGGCCGAAGGCAGAGTCTTAACCGACTGAGCCACCCAGGTGTTCCTTTTCTCCTATTTATTTAGCAACTTATCACAGGTCAGGTACTGCTCTAAGTGCTTTATATATTAATTCATTTTATATATATATTTAATATATATTTATATATTTAACATTCTTATTGCTAGTCCCATTTCACTGACAATGAAACTGAGTCAGAGAGAGGTTAAACAACTTGCCCTTGATCACACAGCTGGGAGGCACAGAGCACAGGTTGGGTTTCAAACCCAGGCAGGTTGGTTCCAGAGTCCATGCTCTTACTGATTATATTGGCAAAGGAATACATTTAAACTTCCATATTTTCCATCTCAATTGATTTCCATTCAATTTGAATAGTGATGTAAACACTCTTAGAAAAAATAATTTAATAATGAGTGCCAGCATTTAGATGATATAGTAATTAGAAGGGAGATGAAGAAGGAAGTTTATTAGCTTGTATGTTCAATCAGAAGATTTGACTTGGCTTAGTTCAATTTTCCAGAAGAATAAAAAAAAAGGAAATTAACACATTTTATTGCACTCCTCTCTTATTAGATAAGCATGTTAACATAGTACAGTTTTATCCTTTTTGGATAAGAAGGTTTAATAGTTAAAGGACCATGGGGCGCCTGGGTGGCTCAGTTGGTTAAGCGACTGCCTTCGGCTCAGGTCATGATCCTGGAGTCCCGGGATCGAGTCCCGCATTGGGCTCTCTGCTCGGCAGGGAGTCTGCTTCTCCCTCTGACCCTCCTCCCTCTCATGCTCTCTCTATCTCATTCTCTCTGTCTCAAATAAATAAATAAAATCTTTAAAAAAAATAGTTAAAGGACCATGAAGTTCATCATACAAGTATGACGGAACAGCAAACAAAGGGTCCCCATTCAATAGCCTGGCATTTGTCTATTCTATGGGACAAATTTTACCTTATTGCATCATTACACTTTATTCAGGCATTATTAGCAAGTACAATGGTCTGTAAAGAAAAATTAACTTTCAATAAAAATATCAGGAATGAAGTGAAATATGGGAAATTAATACTCTTGATGCTAGGATCCCTAAAATGTCCCACAAAGTTCTAGTAGTAAAATTTCTTTGAAATCCATGGTGCTGCATGAGAGGGGTTTTGTGGAAAAATAAAATGGAAAAGATATCCTTTCGCCCTTGCTCACTGTGGTACTTATGTGGTTCCTCCTAAATGCCTGTCCGTTTCCTCATGCACAGATCTAAAATCATATCCTTTCTCATTTAACTATGCAGAATTGAGAAAATGCATAATTTATGAAATCATTCACTAGAATGGCAAGTGGCCCAAGCTGTGTGTTTCTAGAGCTGAATTTTCATTTCTTGCACCAGAATAATGGCCCATGACTAGAGGTCTAGGGCGACTACTTTTTCCTCAGACCCTGTTCCACATCCGGGAACACAGTTTTGCCCTAAGATGTCAGTAGGGCTGGCAGTTACCTTCGGGTATTAGCTTGAGAGTGTGTTGCAGACACCCATTCACACACACACAAACACACACATCTCCAGAGAGCATATCTGGAGGTGGTTACGCCAATGTAGTAGAGCCCTTTGGCAAACTTTGTCCTGTTTTAAAGCTGTGTTGTAAAGAACAATTACTGTAAGCCCAAGCACAATCTATTCCTCTTGAAAAGGATTCATCTATGAAAATATTTTGGGGGGCTTAAGGACGCATCTTACAATGCATAGTTGAAGTACATTGTTTCTAATGATAGGTAAGGAATCATGATGCTCATGTCACTCCTCTCTCCAAAATCCTACAACTATTCTCCATTTCGCCCAGCATAGAAGCCAAAGTCCTCAAGGTGGCTGACAAGGGATCCCCTTTTCATTTCCCCATCTTACAGCCTTTACTCCAGTTGTTCCCTGCCTGGAATGTTCTTCTCCTTGCTTACTCCCTCCTTCCATCAAATCAGTTCAAATCCCTCTTTCTCAAAGAAGCCTACCTTGACCCACTTCCCCACCCCTGCTGTCCTGATCCCATCTATGCTGCCTTTTTTTTTTCTGTTATATTTGACACTTTTACCCTATGATATAATTCACTTATTTATTTTATTTATTGTTTACCATTTAGCTCTTTTTTTCTAAAATTGCAAGCTTCATGAGGACAGGGATCTTTTTTTTTTTTTTTTCCACTGATGAATCTCAAGGGCCTAGGAGTGCCAGGTGCACAGCTGTTGCTGAGTAAATATTTGTTGAGAGCATGATTGAATTAACTGAACATTCATATCACAGAAACAATCCCAAGCTCTACGATTCCCATTTTCTAGACAGGAAAACTGCTCAGACTGATTAAGTGACTTGTCCGAAATAAAAGGAGTTACCAGGGACAGGATCATGACAGGTCTGCCTACCACCAAAGCCAGTGTGTTTTCTTCAGCACCAGAATCACAGCCTTTGAAACAGAATTATAGCTGATATAAACAGACTGAGTTATGGTTTGTCATGACAGGACAGAGGCAATTCCACACAAACTGAGAGAAATTAGTGGTTTTGTGATTCTAGGTTTGAATGCGACCTTTTATGTAGTTTTGAGGTCTTGGGCTGTGATTGAGAGTCAGAGAGAGGGATGATTCCAGAAAGCTGCATTTCAACATTCTCAAATTTGCCTATGAAATAAACTAACCCAGAGAAGAAGGAAGAGAGATTAAGTAGATACAGTTCAAAAAGGATCTGAAGTTAGCAATATGATGTTCAGGTTAATTTTTATTTTTAGGGTTCTGTTCACCTAATGTGTTAGAAATTTCCTGGGGAATATATGAAAAATATAGATTCCTAAGCTCCACCCCAGCAGCACTGGTTTAGTAGATCTGCAGACCCAGAAATCTGCATTCTCATCAAGTTCTTCTGTGGTTTTAAAGCAGGTGACCCAGAGATCACAGACAGAAATTTGTCTCTAAGTTTCGTAAGCGGAAAAAAAAAAAAAAAGAAGTAACGTTAGAGACTTATCAAGTCCCAAAATATTCAGGGTTTCAATTTTAATCTTTCTTAAAAAAAAAAAAAAAAAGGAGGAGTCTGTCATATTAAGACATTCAAATTGGCTTAACTGCTCCCTTAAGGCACCTTTGCCATTTGGCTGGTTAGTGATTGGAACCTACTGACAGGGGTGGTGAGTGAAATGCATAGTTCTTAGGTGCAACATGCCTTCTGAAAATATTTGTTGACTTGAAATGCAAGTGCTCTGTAACCTCCCTTGAAGAGCTCTCAAGAAATAAAATATAACAATTAATTCTCACTACTATAGTTAAGTTGAAATGTTAATGTCTTAAGCATCCATATCCCCAGGCTGCTCTCTCAAGTTCTACAACTTATAAAGACCCTAGAGTGGTAAGGTATTGAATCAGTGCCTTTCACATATAGAAAATTCTTCCTTTTTTTGAAATCTCTTTTGTTGTCACCATGTAGTTGGGAGATGTACTTCAATGAAGACATGATTAAAATGAAGCCTAATCAATGAGTTTGCTAGTGGTAGTCTCCTATTTACAGTGAAATTCTGGTCAAAGCCCCACAGAGGCAATCTCATTGCAGATAAGGGTATGGCTGGCTGCCTGTCTCAGGTAGAACCTCATGGTTTTCAGTTTTGGAATTATATTACTCTAGCCCGGAGTAAGATCTTCATTTCAAAGTCATGAAATTGAATTTGTCACTTCATGAAGTTTAAGTGGTCTTGGGGTTGATTAAGTCAAACCAGATTCATAGGATGTTTTATTAACAAATAGGAATCCCAGTTTACCAAATTGCAGTGGAAGGGCCACTGACTCTTCTAGCTGGTTGAATGAGTAGTTAGTTCATTCATGGATAGTATGTCATCTTGATGAGCACAGAGTTAGAGGGAGGAAATAGGGTGCTGCTAAAATGACATTTAACTTAGGTTAATATTAATTGCTGTGTTAGGTTTCTCCAGGTTAGGAATTTTTGGTCTAAATAAGTCCTGATTATATTTAGGGCACGCTCTTCTCTATTTTGAGCTGCTCACATGTATTTGTTTTGATGACTCCATTTATCAGTTACTCCAAACTTTTATTACACCACTTCTTAGCAACATTTAACAATTTATCTTACTGCTATATTTTAGTGAGTTACTTTCTAATTTTATTGGCAAACTCTGTCTAAATCATTCATAGTAATAATGACAACACATGACTTCATAAGGGACCTTAGGAGTGGACACCTAAGGATATCTAGCCATTAGGGGTAGAATCTAGACTAAAACCCAGTTCTCTGATTCCTAGTTATGAACTCTTTAATTCATACTGCCCCATATTCCTATGGCTAACTGAAGATATGGGACCAGTTTTCAGCTGTGGAATTGAGTACAACTAAGTAGCTCACCTAGGAAGAGGACCTACCATCACGATCTCTTTAACACAGCATTTTAACCAACCTCCAAGTCTGAATGGGTCATCTCAGATTACCAGTTCATTGTAATTATTAGAGGGATGAGGGAGCAATATATGCTTTGTGTAGACCTCAATCTAATTACTACAGATACAGAAATTTGTCTAAGAATTTTCAAGTTTTTGTTGCCCAATTTCTTGGAAATTTCAAATATTAGTAATTGGCTTGGGTTTTGGAATTATTTCCCTCTTCCGTCTTAGAACAGCACTGGCCCTTTTGAAGGCATATTTTTAGTATTGGTATAGAATTTCCAAGTTTAGTCTCCTTCAAACAGAAAGAGAACCATTACATTTCTTTTTTTTTTTAATTGGGAAAAAAAACTGTACAATGGCTTTTCATGTCCCTATAATTTGAAAATAACTGAATTTTTCAAAATAATATATTTCCTCATATTTCCTAGTACAGAGAACATATAATATAGGTACTTAATAAGTATTGTTGAATGAACAAATATTTATTTTGGCCATTGAAAAGGAGTATATGAATTATATTACTTCTTACTCCTTTGGTAGCACCGGATGAACATAATGACTCTCACAGATGAGAAGCCAGACATCAAAGTGGCTGGTTGTACTGTAGAGCCTGAGACCCAGGCAGAACCCTAGGTGTTCTAGTTCCTAAATCGCTAATGTTCCCCTAATGATGAGTCATGAAGATCTCTGATACTTTTGGTAAAGAGAAAATCATGACTCTCATGCAAATATAAAATGAACATATACCAAATATTTTATTAAACTCATTAATGAGGGAACCAGTAAGATGTTAAAACTGGTTGAAAGAACATTTGAGTAGCCAGGCATTTATAGGCAAAACTAAGATAAGATTAAGGGGTTATATACAAAACTGGTTAATATCCAACAGAGCCATAAACCATAACCTGTCTGGTTACCTATTCTACCAAACAAACAGCTACAAGTTAACCTGTTCCTCTACAGAGTCATAAACTGGCCTAGACAATAAAAAGCCAAGCCCAGCCCTTTACCGAAAGGGTTCCCAGTAATCTCTTTTTGCCTGTTTCCAAGTTTCAGATAATTTTCTGACACCCTGGCGTGCCAAGGGTTTCTTACCATCACCACTGTCTTACTGCCCATACTGCTGCTTGCACTGATCCTTTCGTCTTCCTTTTCTTCTCCCTTCTCTGTCTCCAAAATATACATTTCTTTCTAATTGATCCTCTATTTAAGTTTTGTCTTGGGTGAAAATAAATTGTGGCATTTATCTGTGACTCCCCGTCTAGTCCATTGATACTCTTTTCTTTCTTTCATCCCTCCATCTATCCATCCACCCATCCTTCTATTCGTTTCATTTTTATTAATCAATTCTCACATTTATTCAGCAGGCATCTGCTGAACTTCAGTTGTCCTTCAGATAGCATATCTATGTCTTTTCTGAATTCAAGTTTATAAAATAGTTGGTGAGACAAGCCATCAATTAAAATTTTTTCACAACAGTTATTTTGTTTGCCAAGACTAAAACAACAGTGTTTTAATCAAACATTTTTTCAAAGGCTACCTGGTCATCCATGACTCTAGCACGCTCCTGTATGAACTTTTATCAATAGAAAATTACCACTCTGAAAGCAGTGCTCTAATAAAGACAGAGTTTGATTTGAAAGTATTAAATTTTGCCCAGTGAGCTATATATCAATTCAATTCAACAAAAAGAGAGTCTCTTATGCCCTGGAAACTGGATGGGCATTGGGCATATATCTTCACAGAACTCTGTTAAAATGGAAATCCTCCCCTGAGAGACATACATTTTTAAGTGCTGGTAGTCATTTCAATTTTAGTGTAAGTTTTCAATCTTTTCTTTTCTTCTTTTTTTTTTTTTTAAAGATTTTATTTATTTGACAGAGAGAGACACAGCGAGAGAGGGAACACAAGCAGGGGGAGTGGGAGAGGGAGAAGCAGGCTCCCCGCTGAGTAGGAAGCCCCATGTGGGGCTCGATCCCAGGACCTTGGGACCATGACCCGAGCTGAAGGCAGATACTTAATGACTGAGCCACCCAGGCACCCCTTCAATCTTTTCTTGAGAGTAGATTGAAATAGAGAATGTAAGGGTATTTGAACACCCAAGAGATAAAAAGAGGCACTCCCCTTGAAACAATATAGTGAACAAAATGGATGATGGAATTTCAGTCATTAAGAAAACTAATTAATTAAAATAAATAAATAATAATAAATAAGTACATTTATTTTAATTCCAGTATAGTTAACATACAGTGTTAGATGAGTTTCAGGTGTACAATATAATGATTCAGCAATTTGACATATTACTCAGTGCTCATCATGATAAATATACTCTTAATCCCCTTTACCTGTGTTACCCATCCTCTCACCCACCCCACCTCCGGTAACCATCAGTTCTCTATAGTTAAGAATCTGTTCCTTGGTTTCCCTTTTTTCTTTCTCTGCTGTATTTCTTAAATTCCACATATGCGTGAAATCATATGGTATTTGTCTTTTTCTGACTGACTTATTTCACTTAGCATTACACTCTCTAGATTTATCCATGTTCTTTAAGACTGAAACAAATATGTAAAACCAGCTGTCTTCTATTGAGTCAGACGTTGAGACTTGGAAAAATCTAAAAACTCTACTCTTCTGAGAGAGAGATATTTGAGTAAGAACCAAAGAGATGAGAGAAACTGAAGAGAGAGGAAAACCAGATTTAAGAATTGCTATATACTGCATAATCCTATGTGTTAAAAATGCAATTAAAAGTAATTCTTTAAAAACAAAAAATAGATTCATCCACGTTCTTGCAAATGGCAAGATTTCACTCTTTTTTTATGGCTGAGTAATAGTCTATTATATGTACACCACATCTCTCTCTCTCTCTATATATATATACCACATCCATTATATATATACGTCTTCTTTATCCATTCATCTTTTGATAGACACTTGAGCTGCTTCCATATCTTGGCTATTTTAAATAATGCTGCATTAAACGTAGAGGTGCATATATCTTTTCAAGTTAGCATTTTCATATTCTATGGGTAAATACCCAGTGGTGGAATTACTGGATCATATGGTAATTCTGTTTTCAACTTTTTGAGGAATTTCCATACTGTCTTCCACAGTGGCTCGGCCAGTTTGCATTCCCATCAACAGTGCAGAGGTTTCCTTTTTCTCCACATCCTTGCCAAAACTTGCTGTTTCTTGTTTTTGATTTTAGCCATTCTGACAGGTGTGAGGTGATATCTCATTGTGGTTTTGATTTGCATTTCCCTGATGATGAGTGATGTTGAGCATCTTTTCACGTGTCTGTTGCCCATCTGTATGTTTTTGGAGAAATGTCTATTCATGTCTTCTGCCCATTTTTAAAATGGATTATTTTATATTATTTTTGTGTGTGTATGTGCTGAGTTTTATAAGTTCTGTATAAATTTTGGATACTCTTTATTGGGTATGTCATTTACAAATATCTTCTCTCATTCAGTAGGTTGTCTTTTAGTTTTTTGTTTGTTTCCTTTGTGATGCAGAAGCTTTTTATTTTGATGTAGTCCCAATAGTTTATTTTTGCTTTTGTTTTCCTTGTCTTGGGGACATATCTGGAAAAATGTTGGTACAGCCAATGTCAAAGACATTACTGCCTGTGCTGTTTTCTAGGATTTTGATGGTTTTAGGTCTCACATTTGTCTTTACTCCATTTTGAGTTTATTTTTGTGTATGGTGTAGGAAAGTGGTCCAGTTTCATTCTTTTGCATATTGCTGTCCAGTTTTCCCAACACCATTTGTTGAACAGACTTTTCCCTATTGGATATATATATATTTTTTCCTATTGGATATTCTTTCCAGCTTTGTTGAAGATTAATTGACCATATAATCATGGTTTTATTTTTGGGATCTCTATTCTGTTCTGTTGATCTACATGTTTATTTTTGTGCCAGAACCATACTGTTTTGATTATTACAGCTTTGTAGTATATCTTGAAATCTGGGATTGTAATACCTCCAATTTTGTTCTTCTTTTTCAAGATTACTTTGGCTTTTTGGGATCTTCTGGATTATTTGTTCTAGTTCTGTGAAAAATGCTTTTGGCATTTTGATAGGGATTGCGTTAAATCTGTAGATTGTTTTGTGTATGTGGACATTTTAACAATATTTGTTCTTCCAATTCACGAGCATGGAATATCTTTCCATTTATTTGTGTTTTCTTCAATTTCTTTTATCAGTGTTTTATAGTTTTCAAGTATAGGTCTTTCACCTCCATAAGTTTATTCCTAGGTATTTTATTATTTTTGATGCAACTGTAAAAGGGATTGTTTTTTAAATTTCTCTTTCTGCTACTTCGTTATTAGTGTATAGCAATGCAATGGATTTCTATATATTGATTTTGTATTCTGCGACCTACTGAATTCATTTATCAGTTCTAGTAGTTTTTTGGTGGAGTCCTTAGGGTTTTTTTTTTTTAATTTTATTTATCTGAGAGAGAGAGAGTAAGCATGAGCAAGGGGGAGGGGCAGAGGGAGAGGGAGAAGCAGACCCCCCACTGAACATGGAGTCCCACCTGAGGCTTGATCCCAGGAACCTGAGACCATGACTGGAGGGGAAGGCAGACGCTCAACCAACTGAGCCACCCAGGCCCCCCTAGGGTTTTCTATATGTAGTATTACGCCATCTACAAATAGTAAGTTTTACTTCTTCCTTACCAGTTTAGATGTTTTTTTATTTCTTTTTGTTATCTGATTGCTGTGGCTCTCCCACTTGATTGTGGTGAATGATTTTTTAAATGTATTGTTGGATTCAGTTTGCTAATATTTTTTTGAGGAGAAATTTCAGTCATTCTTAAGATGTGTGGGAGGGTTGAGGGAGTTAGTGTGGAGAAAAGAGGATTTGTTAGTTATTTGTAGGTTGGTTGGTTGGTTGGTTAAGGAGAGAGAGAAAGGAATAGAAGTGAGAGAAGGACATTGCAGAAATTCCACCATACCTTGCCATAGCTCTCTGGGTCCTGGTTGGGAAAGTGGGTAGGGCAGGTGGAGGAAACAAGTTCTAGAAATGCAAAGGGTCTCATTGTCTTAATATAAATTGGCACTAACCTAAACATATCAAAGAGGTTGCAAAATAAATCACTTAGGAGCCATCTTTGAGAAGCCAGGTAGCTCAATCCTAGTTAAGGACAAAATTTAGGAAATCATATTTTCTTGTCAACCTAATTAACATATGGCTGCTTTCAGCCCTGGCTTATTTGGTTTGAAGCAGCTTGGTGATTTGAATAGTTCTCGTTAATGAAGAAGTAGACTGCATGTATTAAACATTTAGAGTTTCCATTATTGGCCTTCTGTTAAAATGTTCCTAATTTTGCTCCTGTGGGAGAGTATGTCAGGAACTGGGAGGACGAAGGCGGGGAACTAAAGTCAGGTTAGCTTGGGAAGATGAGCTTGGCAATCTTTGCCAGTTTGTTGGTACTGCCAAGAATTAATCCTATTCTCAGGGGGGAGTGTAGGTTGTTTTAGGCTCCATGTCTTTTATTCATATGTCTTGAAAATAAGATTGACTATAGGAAGCTGTAGCTAGGATAATGCTGCTCAAGAGTCATGCTTAGTAAATGCTTTTGGGAAATGAAAATAAACTGCAGTATTCACTTTATCTGTCTTCTTCATTTGAATATACTTGTGATTAAGACTTTGGGTCAGGTAAATTTAAATATCCAGTAAACAATAGAGTGTGATTTAGTAGAAAACCTATTACCTTAATTTGAAAAGAACATTGCATGGAATAATTTATGAATGCAGAGAAAGAAATCTACAATACATATATATTTACATGTAAATATATATATATAAATATATACCAAATATACATATCTAAAAATGTAAACATAAACACTCTTTATATGAGTTCTGGGTTGATGTGCAAAGGACTTGGCCAGGGTCAACAGGCCAGTCTTCTAGTCCTGTCTCTTCCTCTAACTCACCAGGGGATTTTGGGCAAGTCCTTGCCCTGCCTTGGGCATCAGTTTCCTCACTGTGGTTAGAAGGGTTCAGACAAGATAACCTCAGCAGCTTTTTCTACCTTGGTGATTCTATGTTTGGCTTAAATTTGAGTACTTTAGAAACAATGCTCCTGTGTTTTGGGTGACTTTCATTCTGTCCCTTCATACTGAAGCATCCTTCTGGATTCCCTTCCTGCCTTATCTCTCACTTTCTTTCCACTTTTTATTTTCTTACCCCTTTGTCTTTTCTCAAAGCCCAGGTGAGAGCGGTTGTCTCAAGGAGACTCAAATTTGGGAGAGACTCAAATTTGAAGAGACTCAAATTTCTTCCCCCAACTCTTACGTACTTTTATAAAAGAAAATCTTAGACCTTATATGCTTAATTTTAGCTTCAGAAATGAATGTATGAGAGTGTATTTTTCTGAAAACAGTTCCTCAGAAGGAGCTACACTGGCAAAATGGCTGGTCTTGTCAGATGGTAAGATGGCCGCCTATACATACTGCTGGTTGGGTACAGCACCATCCTTAAGACATGCTCGTCTATTTCCTGGGGAGTTTACAAAATCCTCACCTGATTAGTTTGGAATTCAGCACCGTCTACTGTCTAAATGTCTTTATGGTGAGACCCTGAGTGTACCTGTAATGTTTCCTTACTAGAGGGGATGTTTTGGCTTTGAATGGTGTGGGGGAGGGTGAAGCCCTGCTTCGCTTGTGGCCAGAGCACCATTCAGCGACATTCAGTTATCTCTGGGAGTTTTCCTAGTCAAGGCACTGCTGTGACATCGTCCTCCTTAAGCTGTGACAGTGACGGGATCACACTTCAGAGTTTAGCAGCTGGAGCCCTACACATGCTGCTAAAATAGTATCAGAATTGAGGTGAAAAGCTTAATTTTAGGCTTTTGAGAGCCAGGCTTTCTTTTTTCTTCAAAGTCTGAGATCAAGTTGTTGCTTATCATCTTTTTTTTTTTCTATTGCTGCCAATGAAACTCTTTACTGTCAATCATTAGGATGTAATAATATATTTACAATATAGATTATTGAAACCAGTTTAACATAAGTCTCTCTTTGTACTGATTTTATATTGTAAGATATTTTCAATCCACAGTTTATATGCAAAGATTTTAAATTTAGTTCAGATTTGGTGGTCATGCTAATGTCCAACTGGAAACCTTAGACTTAAAAAAAATGACACTTGCATCTAGGAAGAATTTACTGACAAGTGTGCTATGTCATAGCCTGGTACATCATATACAGATTTAACCCAACTATTATGGTTTGACATAGGGACATGAAAACTTTTTTTCTATCAAGGGTCAGAGAAGGGGAAAAAGCCTATTGAAGGTTACATAAATTAAAAATAGTGACCATCTGTTAAGGTTTTAACTTAGCACAGGGAACAGGAAATTCTATTCAGGAAGCATAATATATAACAGATACCTTTTTATTTTGTAATAAGGTCACATAAAGAGTAAGGACTGAAGGAGAGAGAAAAAGAAAGATGGGAAGAAAGGAAAGTGAACAGAGAAAGGGTAGAATTAGGAGGTGAAGTTTGAGAAGGCTGGAGAAGGAAAGGAGAGAAAAATGAGCGGGTCCTCCAGGGATGGAGACTTTCCATGGGCCCATCTGAATACCCCTTCCTGTTCTCAGCAGCTATTAGCACATCCTTGGGGAAAGATTACTCCTTCTCTACCTCTTGTTTAAGTTCTCACTTTTCATATCCCCTTATGGGGACCTGGCCCTGCTCACCAGCTATTATTCTGGGCACTGTTCCCTCTCCTGCCCTTCCCAGCCCCACTCTTCAGGTCTCACTGTTCCCCTTTGCTTTTGGGCAGCCTTCCCGTCTGCAGCCCCTAGTGTTCCCACCAGCCTGCATACCTGCCTCTGCCACCACTCTCTTTTCCACTCAAACAACTGCACCCAGAACTTGCCCCTGGAAATGCTCCTGGATTCTGCTTTTCTATCTCAGAAGAGTGAACTGGGAATTCCTCCCTCACTTCTAATTTAAGGCAATAAAACCCCAGATGGCTAGAGTCTTTCCCAGAGCCTCATTTTCCCTCCTTTCTCTCCTCCCCTCTTTGATTCCTTTACTGCTTTCTTTCCTGCCTCCCTCTTCTCACTTGAAATGTGGAAAAAAAAGATTAGGAAGTGCAGTAATTCTTCCAGAAGATGATCATGTTTTTCACTCTTCTTCCCTCCAATGAAGTTACCACTAAGTACCCAAAAATGGAAGAAATGTGAAGGAAGGAAGAAAAGGAGAAAAAAGAAAATAAGACTGTTTAGGTACAGGCAGGACCTGTATTAGATGCTTTGTGACCACCCAGAAGTAAAATAATAAAATTAAAGCTGTTAAAAAGCAATGGAATCCCGGCCAACTATTGTTTCTCTACCTCACAAACTATTTTTTTCCCCATTAAATGCAACAATATATTAACACTGTCAGTTGCAGAATTTATAAATTTATAAATGGTAGATGCTGTTCCTTGCTTAACAATTGCTCTGAGTGCCTGATGGAGTCATAGGCAGGCACATTCAAAGCTCTGCAAGCCTCACTGTGATGAGATCTTCAAAGCAACAACTCCTGTAGCAGGCAGACTTCTAAGATGGCTCCTGAAGATTTCTGCTTCCTGGAGTTTGTGCCTTTGTGTAATCACCCCCTTTCCTTTGAGTGGGGGTTGAGTCACCCGGTGACTCATTTCTAATGAATAGAAGAATAATGGCAAATGTGATGGGATGTCACTTCTAAGATTAGGTTACAGAAAACTGTTACCTCCATCTTGCTGGCACTCTCCTGATTTCTTTCTCACTTGCATACTCTGATGAACTAGTTGTCACGTCGTTGGCTGCTTTATAGAGAAGTTCATGTGGCAGGGAATTAGGGGCGGCCTCTGGCCAACAGCCAGCAAGGAACTGAAGCTCTCAGTCCAACATCCCACAAGGAACTAAATCCTGCCAACAACCACTGAGTAAACTTGGAAGCAGATCCTGTCCCAGTCAAGTCTTGAGATGACTAAGGTCTCAGCCAACACTTTGACTGCAGCCTTGGGAGGGAGCCTGAGCTGGAGACCTATGTAAGCCAGGCTTGGATTCTTGACCAATAGAAATTGTGAGATAATAAATGTGTGCTGTTTAAAGCTGCTAAGTTTTGGGGTGATTTGTCATACAATTGTAGATACCTACTATGCTGTCTTGTAAGTTAACTTTTTTTTTAGCTGGGTTCCTTTGGTCTCTCAGTACATCTGGGTGAGTTTCATGATTTGCTTACCATAAGACACATTTTTGTACCTAGGAAATAATATTTTAATAAGATTCTTTTGGACTATGGGACTGTGGGGAAGGGAAAGCTGTGTTTCCTATAAGCTCTGGAACATACTCTTTTGTTCTCTACCCATCCTTCCTAGACCAGCTTGGTCCTCTCTTCTCAAAACCTTCTCAGACTCCTAGAACACCCTATTCTGACCTATATAATTTAGCTGTTGATTGTTGTACATTTTCTCTGTATTACTACATATCTATCAGGCATATCTCTTATTTTATGATGTAGTGGCTATGACTTCATTTAGTTCCCTGGGCCAAGTGGGTAATCATGAGTTACTTGATTATTAGCCTTGGAAAGAATCAGATAGCTTATCTGGACTCATTACTGAGTTCATGTTCATGTGTATACTTTTGTTTGGTTATTACTTCCTGGTCAGTTGATGATAAGTAGCAAAGCAAGCCAAAACATCCTGTCACTGGAAGTCTCATGAAACGAATGCTCATTTCTGACATCAAATTATCACAAGAAGTCTTTGTTATAAATTTAAAGCTACATGAAATGTAATACAAGTTGTTTCTTGGACAATAGCAACTAGTAGCTAACATTTATGTTCTTTCTATCTGCCAAACATTGTTTTAAGTGTTTTTCCCATAAGAACACAGGTTTCTGAGATTCAGATTAAAAATTTAATGAGGGCGCCTGGGTGGCTCAGTTGGTTAAGTGACTGCCTTTGGCTCAGGTCATGATCCTGGAGTCCCCGGATCGAGTCCCACATCGGGCTCCCTGCTTGGCGGGGAGTCTGCTTCTCCCTCTGACCCTCCCTCCTCTCATGTGCTCTCTCTCATTCTCTCTCTCTCAAATAAATAAATAAAATTTTTTAAAAAAATTTAAAAAAATTTAATGAATAATTAGGGTAAGGTTTAGGTAGTTTTTAAACCTAAAGAACTGAACTGTAAGAACTCAAAATCACATTTGGGGTTGAGCTATATCCAGCAATTTTTACAAAGTGATTTAAAAATATGATCTCTATTAAGCTTTCTCTAGTGTCACCTTTTAGCCTTGGAGGGCACTAAGGTGGGTGTGTGATGGGTGGTGGTAGGGGACTGGGAGGTAGAGGTGGTGCAGGTGGTGGTGATGGAGGAGGAGGCGGTGGAGGGTAGCTGGTGGTCGTGGCAGCTACAGTGGTGGTGATATTGCTCTTGATTCTTTCCAAGGTTAATAGCCCAGGAACTCATGATTACTTACTATAGGTGCAAGGACTCAAATGAAGTTGCTATTACACCATATGAGAAAACAGTCCAGCTTGATAGAGATGCAAAAAGAGAAAAAAATGCATTAATATAAACCACCAACAGCTAAATTGTGCAGGTCATGTTAGGGTGTTCTAGAAGTCTGGGAAAGTTTTTGAGGAAAAGACAGGACCGAGCTGGTCTGAGAAGGGTAGGTGGAGAAGAAATAATGAGGGTGTTTCAGTGATAGGAAATACAGATTCCTTTCCCCAGCTAGTTCAAAAGAGTATTTTTTGATACTTGAAGGAGGTCCTCTAAGAGGACGTGAGAAGCAATTCTCTCACCAGTAGCAGTCCCCTTGGCTTGAAGATGTGTCCGGTCCCAGGGAGGGAGGAGGCAAACACTGTAATGCTGCTATCTTTTCCTTCTCTCAGGCCAGGTTATGCCAGAGGTAGGGAGCATGGGGCTTGGGAAGGACACGGACGTGGCGCTATGCATCTGAGTGCGCAAGTGTTACTAAGGAAGGGCACGTAACCATGCTGAAGTGGTTCTTAGAGACGCAGGGCTATTTCTCTCTTGTGTCTCCTAGGTTTAGTGGGGACACACTTTACCATGTCCACATGTTGGTGAAATCTGAAACCGGTCTCCGAATGCAGAGGGCAAGGAGGCCTAAGGAAGAGGCAGACCACTCCATATTGGTAGGTGGCAGGCGTAACAAGCAAGGGAACTTACTTATGAGGCTTGTCTTGGGTGGCTACAAGACAAAGAGATCTCTCTGCCTGCCCACCAGAATCTTAACAGTTTATACAGTGGCCCTAATGGGGTTCAGTCACGTATCCAGTCCAGATGGTCTCTCTCTCAAGGCTATATCCTTGCAACAGCTGCTAGCATGGGAATAGTAGGCAAAATGCACATTCCAAGGACAGGAGAAAGGGTAAGGAACCACCGATTGCCTGGGTCCAGCTCATGGGTCAACAGCAGTTAGGTCTTCTCCATGACCTCCTCTAATACCACTTTATTAGAATAACAACTAAGTGCTATAACAAACGGATCCTTAAATATCAGTGATTCAACACAGTGAAAGTTTCTCACTCACTTAACAATTCAGTGTGGATGTTTCTGGTCATCAGGCAGCATTCCTCATCTTGGCAAGGGCCCTTCCATCTTGAGCAGCCAGTCTTAGGACCGTGAAAGTCTCTGCCTCCATCTGGAAGAAGGGGAAGGGGGGGTGGGGTCGGTGGAAGCTTCTCCTTCTCAATTTCCTCAGCCTAGAAGTGGCGTGCATTGCTTCCATTCATTCTACAACAACTAGATATGTGACCCCACCTAGTGCAAGAGATGTGGGGAGATGCAGTGTGTGTGTGTACGTTGTGTGTGTGTTAGCCCCTTCCCAGTGACAGCTCTACATTATTGATAGGGGAGTTGAACAGATGGCTCTTTTCCATACCCACATACAGGTAAAAAATTGAGGTGCAGAAATGTTAAAAGGGCAAGAGGATATGATTTATCAATGGCAGAGTTAGGAATGAAACTCAGCCTCTTTTCTTTCTCAGAAAACACTGGGTGGAACCTCCTCAGTTTAAAAAAAGTTGTAAAAGAGAGAACAGGATCTGGACAGCATGGGCTTCCCCTCCTCAGGCTCCTGATTTCTAAGATTTGTCTCCTTAGGCTTTGTAAGTAACTTTTTACATATTTAAACATGCTGCCTGCTGGTTGCCTGTGAGGAGAATGATTTCCTGAAAGCAGTGGATTTCAAATTTTAATGAACATCATCAGAATCACCTGGAATGTTTGCAAAACATACAGATCCCCAGGCCTTATCTCAGTGAGTCTGATTCAAACAGCTCTGGACTGGGCCCAGGAATCTGTGCTTATATCTGGCTCCCTGGTGATTCTGAGGCAGGTGGCCCAGGACCACATGTGGAGAGACATTGCCTTGATCCTTGTAAAAGTGTTGTGTGGTTTTCCTAATGGCAGATGTTGCAGATGCTGTAACCTGCTATATTTTCTCAGCCTTCTCGATTAAACACTGCTTGCCTATTCACTGCCAGCCCCTGCATTTCTTTTCTTTCTTTTTTTAAACATATTATTTATTTTGGACAGAGACAGAGAGCACAAGCATGGGAAGCAGCAGGCACAGGGAGAGGAAGAAGCAAGCTCCCCGCTGAGCAGGGAGCCTGATGTGGTGCTTGATCCCAGGACCCTGGGATCACGACCTGAGCCGAAGGCAGACGCTTAACCGTCTGAGCCACCCAGGCGCCCCGCCCCTGCATTTCTTTACCAGAGGGCTTTACTTGGCCTCTGGAGGCTGGCTGCCACCCAGGTAGTAGGCTGAAATTGCCAGAAATTAACACCATCTGTGAGCAGTTCTTACCAACACCTGATAGGAGTGGGTGTATGGCTCCCTCGCCTCTGGGTTGGGGCAACTCTGCTGTGTGTTCTACCCTAGCTTCCAGTTACTCACTGGTAGTAAGCTCCATGGGCCCATAGTGGCAAGTGGCTTGATAATGCACCCTTTACTGGCTCACTTCCCCACCTGACTACTGGGACTTCCTTCACCCCTTAAGTAAACTACTTGCCCTTGAATCCTTGTCTCAGCCTGTTCTTCTGGGGGAACCCAAATGAAGCCAGTTAGGGATTCATGTACACTGTGCCATATGTATCCTTTCAGAAAATCCCTCCCATGACTCTTACACACAGGTGTGAGCTGTGAGGGTGAGGGGCACATCACTGTCACGAACCTCATTGGCCCAGTCAGTTGCACACGTCTGATCTTGCTTCCAATAGCCAGTGTTTTAATAAGCTGAGCAAAACCAACAGGATACACTTACCACCACTTGCAGATGGTTTGGCAAGAAAAATATTGTCTTATTTTCCAAAAGAAACAAATCCCATTCCCACTTTTCCCTGTCCGTTTTGCTCCATGTGGGAGCTTCATGCTGTCAATATTCCTCCTGGGTGAGTAGCCTGCAAAGGTTCCGAGTCTTAATGATTACCCCAAAGCAGGAATTGTGGCATAAATCTCCATGTGTGGAATACATATCACAGCTTGAGTTAAATGGACCCCAAACATATGGCATTGTTTTTTGCATTTTCTAACACATGGACAGTTTCTCATATTTTAAATCAACTGAAAATCAGATTATAGGCAAATCTTGGAGGATTAACCATCAGGAAATATATTTGGTTTGCATAAATATTTGGGGTGGGATGGATGATGAGGTCAGACACCTTCTGAAGATATATTTCATATGGCAGTGTGATAGCCCGAGACCAGGTGGATGACTCTGGAATTACCTGCTGTCTGGACTGCCTGGGCTTTAGACACTCTCCTCTGACACAGGCTGCAGCAGAGGGTGAGCCAGAGGTGTGGGGTTTCAGCTTGATGAATAGGGGTTGGACAGTCTAGTGCCTTTTTTATGTGAGTGTAACTGACAGGGACCAATGACTCGTGAAGATGATTTCTTTTCCTCTGCCCTGATGTTGCCATCCGTCTGGGTGGATTATAACCCGTGTATGAGTTTATGTCACTTGCTCTGGGGCCACCAGATAAACTCATTGAAAACACTCCAGAATATGTGTGATGGGTCTATTCCCTATTGACCAGATTCCATGTAGGACTGGGATGATGGTCCCATTGTGAGTTTCAAGAATTAAAGTTGATGTAAAACCAAACATGAGAATTAAACTTTCCCTCGGGGAGATCAGTTCTGCTCATCTCTCAGAGGGCCGCACCAAAAGAGGCAGCGATGTGCCTGGAGGACACCAGTTCTCCGCAGGTGACAATCCATATGGAAAGGAGAAAAGCAGGCTCATTAGGCACTTCTCCCCTGAGCAGCTCACTTAGCCTTGTCAGGCCTCCAAAGCCCCACTCAGCTATGCTGTCCTCATTTCTGAAATGGGCCTGCCCGAGTGCCAGCGTGCTGCCCTCCCTGCTCGCCCTGGAGCAACAATCTACCTACTGGGCCCACAGCTTGCCTCTAGCAGACCCTGGAGATCATGGTGTGGTCAGCAGCTCTGTGGGCTCAGAGTATTTTCAGGCTTGCTATGCCTGTTTCCTCCTTCATGTCTCCACTCTCCAAATGTATTAATGCATACATAGTAAAGGGTTTAGAAAGAGACTCAGACACCCTGTGACCTGTGATAACTGCTAAGACATACACCACTGGTCTACAGTTTGGGGTGGCACTCTATCTACTACAGAAATCAGGCTGCTGAGTGAGAAATCACACTTCTGGGAGAGAAGAAGGGAGCCCTGCCAGTTGGTAAGAAAGTCTCCCAAACTTCATGCAGACACATGACTGATGAGCCCACCCAACCCCTAATCTGATCTCTGCATCAGGGGTTCTCCTAGCACCTTCTCTGCTCCAGGCTGTGTTGCCTGCTGGTCACTCCCTTCAAGGCTGTGCTATACATTCATAGTGGATTGAGGCTCCCTATCTAGGAACCTGAGGACAGGGGACCCAGTCTATTTTATTTCTCCAAAGCCTCCTTCTTCCCTCCCGGTGGTTGTGATCATAAAATGATTCTACAATCAAGTAGCCCTCATGGGAAGATGGGAGAGGGTAAGGGAATGAGAATGGGAAAAGAAAGGAGTGAAAGGGAAAGAGGTCTCCTGAGCTGGAAACCTGTTGATTCTTCTAAGGGACAAAGAGGGTGTCTTTACGAAACAGCTGTCTCTTCAGTGGAAACTTCACACGCTGATGCCAGTTTTGCGGAAAGCACCAAGCCCCTGGAGGAAGTGTGTGCGGGGTTTGGAAGCCAGACAGCTCTGGTTTCTGGCTCTAGTACTTTGCAGCTGTGTCTCTAAGCCTCGGCTCCCTCCTTCATCTGTAGAGTGGACTTAATTTATTATTTTCATCACCTCACAGAGTTGGTGTGAGAATTAAAGAAGCCTGAACAGGATAAGCACTATACAGGGTAATGCAAGATACCTGTCATGATGCCCGTGACGTTCATTACGCTTAGGAAGTTGAAATTCGTTGCGGAGATGCCGACTGGGGGAGGCGGAGCTGCCTTGCACGGGGCGCGTCCTCCCCTTCTCCATCCTCCCCATCTCCCACCGGCTGTCCGCCAGTGCCGCCGCGTTCCCCACTTGGGCGGCGGGGAGGGGCGCCCGCGGGCTCGCCGGCTCACCTGGCGGCCTGGGGTGTGGGCTGCAGTGGCGCGCGGCCGCCTCTAGATGGAACTTTCTCACCAACACAAGGCGGCGCCGGCCGCCGCTCCCCCGGCGCGGGGCGGCCCGGGCTCCCTCCCGCGCGCGCGGGGGCACGTGCGCGGCGCCGGGGCGATAACTCGGGGGAGGGCCGCTGCACTGTGCACGTAGAGCCCGCGGGTTTCCCTCGGCTGGGGGCGGAGGGGATCCCGAGGTTCCCCCTCAGAAGCCGAGGAGCCGCGCGGTGCGGGTCCTCAGGAGTTTCCCGCCCCGCATCTGCGGCTGCTAGAATGGGCTCAATAGCACGACGGCCCCCGTGACCGCAGCGGGACTGTCCTATGTCCATGCTCGCGCTCCGGGGGCTCGGTGGAAGGCGCCCCCCGAGACCCTCGGGAGCGAGGGTGGGGGACACAATCGCCGGAGCTGCGGGCAGGACAGATGGCCGAAGAGCGGCGCCGCGTGAGGTAAACTTCGCAGGGGAAGCGCGCGGCTGGCGGGCTTTACTTTGAGCATCCCCGAAAAGAAAGCGTGTGGCGACACTTGCCATCGACCATGTATTCTTCACGGTGACCCTCTTCGGAGCTGTGCTCCTGAAGGAGGACCCCAGGCTCGCGGTCCTGACTCCCGGCTCCGCGTGGCCGTCGTGCGGCGCCTTCCCGCGCGGGTCCGGGCTCGCCAGGCAGTCGGGGCTGCGCAGCTGCCCCACAGCCATATTCTTCCTCCCATCCGCCCGCACTTCTTCCTACCCTTCCCGCCACTCCCCATCCCCCGAGTCTTTGAGTCCTCCCTTTTCTGCTGGGGGCGGGGCGGGTGCGGGGGGGGGGGGGGCCTTTTTTTTTTTTTTTTTTTTTAGACAGAACTATTGACATTTCTGGTCCCGGCGTCGCTGCGGGCTGAAGCGATGTAGCGCGGAGGGGAAACCGTCGGCCGAGCGCCCCTCTCCCTGCCCGCGCCAGGCTGGCTCAGTGGCACTGAAATCCAGGGGCTCCGGCCCCTCGGGGTTCCTCCTCCTGCTTCCCGAGGTGACTGGTTGGCGCGAAGCGATTGGCGATCCCGGACGCGATCCCGGCCTTGGCTCCCCGCGCCGCGCGGGGTGAATGGCCGCGGGCGGAGGATCGGGAGGCGCCGGGTGCAGACCAATCGCGGCCGCCGGTGGGAGTATTTGTTATTCACATGGAAGACACTTGGCGCCTGCCGGGCCAGCTCAGCCCCCTCAGCCCAGAGACCAGCCACAAGTGCGGCCGCGGTGCTTGCCTCGCGCGGCGGCGGCGGCGCCGCTGACATGGAGCTGCGGGCCCCCCGCGGGCTTCCTCACCGCGCCCTCTGCGGGGAGCAGGGTAAGACGCGCCGAGCCGCAGAAAGAGGAAAAGCGGAGCAAGATGCCGAACCACCGGGAAAAAATGCCCCCATCCCCAAACTCCCCCCCCCCAAAGGTTGTGCTTGCGGAAAAAGGAGAATTCCTCCTATTTTATTCCCCTTTCCGTTTTCTTCTTTAAAACCGTTCAGTGGACAGCCAGGTGCACCGTTTCTTCTCCGATCACTTCAGTGATTTGTTTTTCCTGGGCACAAGTAAATGGCCTTGCACTCCGGAGTCTGGGAGAGAACTGGCGGGCGGAGGTGACGGGAACGGGGGGCGAGGGAGAGTGGGCACCAGGGGGCGAGGGGCTGGCCGGGCATTAGAGCTTGATTGGGTGTCTGTTGATTTTACGTTGCAAAGGACAAGGCAGCCACCCCTCTTGTCTTCCCATGATTACATTCCAGTGAAGAGGTTCAGAAAGGAGGAAGGCTTAGCTTGGAACTCCCAAGGCTTGGAGATGTGATCCCCCAAAAGTTTAGTCGGCGAGAGACTGAAGGGTGACGGGAAGGGGGCAGGAGCGCCTAGGGTGCTCTGATGGGGCGTGTGGCGGCAGGATTTTAAAGCGCTCTTCCTTGGATTGCCTGCCCTGGGTGACATCCTGGACCTGCCCTGGCGGAATCCGGACTTGCCCCGCCGAGATGACGAGGTACCTCCGGTCTGCAAATCTAACGGGAGGGATTTCCGAAGTTAGAGGCTTCCGGGATGAGTTGGGGTAACCCCTGCCTTCTTGAGAGCGGGGCTGGATGAATGTCTAACCAGGATCTAGGGAAGACGGGAGTCGCGGGAGAAGCCTGGTGATTTGGGGGTTCTCGAGAACCCCTCCATCCCTGCACCTCTGCTTTGAGTTTGGTATTCTCCGACTTAGCCCGGCGAGTTTGGGATTTCCGCACCCCCCCCTCCCCTTGTGGCTTTTGGGAAAACACTGGAGTTCCCTGTCCTGTTGGGGGTGGGGGAGAGGAGAAATGGTCTCAGGGATTTTGAGTTTAAAGAGCAAAGGCAGATGCGCCCGACAGCTCCTCCTTCGAAGCACCTGCGGTCAGAGTGGCCCCAGTTTCGGGCGGACCGGCGCGGGCGTGAGCGCTCGGGGCAGCCAGGTGGGGCCGGGGCGGAGGCGCTCCCGGTCCGGCAGCGCTCGGAGGCTGGATCCCCGGGCGTGCGGGGTAACTGGGGCGGCACTGGAATACCCCAGCGGCGCGGGAAAGGCGAGAGAAACCAGGTACTTCTAAGGCCCTGGGTTCTACCCGGAGCCCGGGTTCAACAACCGAAGGAACTGAGAAGAAAAAGGAAGATGCAGCAGGAAAGAGGGGAGCGGGAGCGGGGGCGGGGTGAGTGGCTGCCGGGCTGAGATAGAGGTAGAGATAGAGACAGAGGTAGAGAACCCTCTGAGCCACGCGGATAGCGAGACCATCTGCTCTGCCAAGCAGCTCGGAGATCCTTGAGGTTCATACAGTTGGTGAAAATATAACCGAATCAACCAAAAACAAAACCCAAAGCAACAAAAAACCCGTCTGTCTGACACGCTCCCTTGGTGCAAATAAAATGCAGAGGGGTGTGCAAGTCGCCCAACTGTGCAAGACGGCATCCCCACGCTTCCCCGAAGAATTGTTTCCCTCGTGGCCCAAATTGCAGGGCCTGGGGTCAGAGTGTCTGTGCTCCCAGGATGGTAGGGGTAAAAATAGACCCACCCGCCAGCTGCAGTCACCCAAGCCCCACAGTCCCCGAAGCTAGTCCTGCTGGGGAAGGGAATGCCCTATTTGCCATTTGAGGGTTCCTACAGACCTGACGGCATCGGAGTCTCTCGAACACCCAGGAATACGCTACCATCTCGGCTACTATCGCGATTGAGTACAAATCCTGCCAACTGACAGAACGGGAAAACAAGGCTGGTGGTGGAGATATTGGCAAGAAATATAAAGAGTAGAAATGCATTCTGATAATAGCTTGTATTTTGCTTGAAAGAAAAAATAAAAAGGGAAAAGAGCCACCAGCAGGTAGATCTTGGATAAACAGCTTATTGCACTTGACTGTAATTTCCATTTTCCGTCATGAAATTGTTTGTCAATAATTGCAAATGGCTACAGAAACCACTTTAGTTTACCTTGGTCACTTGGTTGTGGATAATGTCTTGAAAAATCTTAGCTTGGAAGTTCCAAGCTAAGCCTTCCTCCTTTCCCCCTTGAAAAATCTGTAGAAGACAGAATCAGCTGTGTGAAATTCATTGCCCAGTTCTTGAAAATATATGGTCTGATAATTTTGAAGAGAAAAGCCTTATCCATCAGGGAAAATGAAGTAAGGATCTTAAATGCAATTTTCTTATTTCGGAGTCAACTACGGGTTGCATCATACCTGAGATAAAGACAGCATTCTTGCTTTTAAATCAGGGATATGGGGAGCAATAGCTCAGGAGAGGCTCTCGTGGAGAGGATTTACCCAGAATAAAGAAAAAGATGCTGAGAACACAGCTCTGTACCGTTATTTAGGCTCTATTTGTTCTATTTGGTTTGTGCTGGCTAGTTCTGCCCTACCATGCTCTCTTTGCAAATTATGACTACTTGAATAGTTCTAAAAACATCTAAATACAAAAGGAATAGATAAAAGGAAGAGTTGAGCTTCTGTAAGTGTGACAGAAAGTTAGCATCCTGGAGAGAGAATGCTCTTTTCATACTTAGCTGAGCAGGTTAGAGCTGCTAAGGGGCTGGTTTAATTGGTATTTATGCAGCAAACAACAGGCTGACATTCACGTTGGCAACACTGTGTGCCAATCTTTGTGTAAGAATGTTCCATTGTCTTCAGGCATGAGGCACAGTGCACTGCATACATGAGCTCGCTCATGGTATCAGTGATGTTTTTCCTTCCAAGTTTTTTTCCTACTGTCTTCCTCTTGTAGTTAGAATGTCCAACACAAAGAGGACCTTGCCTTTAGTCAGGGGACTGGAGTTCTGTTTCAGTGTCTTAAAAGGAAGATGCTGCATGGATTTATCTTTTAACTGGATCCATAGCAAAGACCCAGCCACATCTCCATGCCTGTAGAGTAGGCTGGCTTTCAAAGGTTCAGGAAACTATTGCTGTTTTCTTGGTAGAATCTGATTGGACATCACGGGACTCACACATGTAGTTTTGTCAGGAGGGACGGTCATTCCATGTTGTTCCAGGAGAGGATGTGAACAGTCAGCTGAGTCATATTGTTTCTATCAAGAATGGGTTTTCTGTACCCTAGGAATTTAGATTTTATTCCCTTTTCCTTTCCTTTCATCCCTTACTCCCTCCCTCCTTCCCTCCCTTTCTTCCTCCCTCTCTCTTTTCCTTCCTTCCTTCCTTCCTTCCTTCCTTCCTTCCTTCCTTCCTTCCTTCCTTCCTCTTTCCCTCCCCCCTCCCTCCCTCATTCCTTTCTTGGCTCAGAGAGATGTTTTCTTTGATTTTCATTTCTACTTGGTGCTTTGACAAGTTGTGATGAACTCACTGACTAAGGACCTTGAGCATGATGTATTCTTATCCCAGGACCTGCCTTCTGAGTGGTAGGCATTGCTGTTGGAATGATTTGAGGGACACTGCTGAGAGGCTACTGATTCATGATAACTCCTGGCTTTGACCTGTTACATTACTAGTCTAAACCACTATTAGATACATTTCTTTGGTAAAGAAATTATGGATCTCTTGGAAATTGTCTTATAAATGCAGATGTTCCAGTTGGGGGATGACACCAATGCATCTTTAGGTTTTGATACCTGTTAATGAATTACCTCAGTCCCTGGGGAGTGCCAAGGTAATGGGAGAACCAGGTCTTAAAGAGTGTGACTTGTAGGACACATCAGCACTGAGGGAGGGAAGAGATACAGGTCTGGGGGAGGAAGGAGCAGGTGAGCACAAGTGGGAAGATATAGGAGAGCCCTAGAAGAGTATGTGGAGATTATTGAGCATGTGTGTTGCCAATTTTATACTTTTCCAGGCAAGATTATGTCTAAAGATAGAAATCTACCAGCTGTTTGTTGGCTAACTTTTCCAGTGGTAATGACCCTTTGTGGTAGAAGCTTTGCATTATATCTTGTATACAGCTGAGGAAGGTTTCCTATTGTCCTCTTTTTACTGCAGAAGAATATCTTATCACCACTTCCTTCAGAATAGCTCTTTGGATGCTCCAAGTGTCCATGACCTTCATTCTCCAGGTCAGATGCTGCACTTGCATTGACTTCCTCTGGGGTCCTTCTTTCCAGTTTTCCTTCAGTCTCCTTCGATTCCTTAGACATGTGACTTGTTAGGGTCTGGCTGGCTCTGAGTATGATGGCAAAATGTTTTTTTAAGGTCTTCTAAGCACAAAACACTAGTAAAATATTTGAGTTCCAGGACTGGTTGTTAAACTAAGAGTATCCCTGTACATTCTTAAGCACTTGGCAGGTTATAGAGTACTTTTACCTACAGTATTGTATCATTTGACTTCACAGTCTTGGGAGGTGACCAGAAATCATTCCTCAGTTTAGAAACAAAGGAACTAGTCCCAGGTGAAGTGACTTGCCCAATGCCATATGGCAAGTACTGGGGGGAGTGAGATTAGAATCAGGGACTTCTTGAACCCCAGGATACAACACTCATGTGCACATTATCTGTTGTGGTCTCCTGAATTTAAGGGGCATGGAGTGAGGGAAAGAACATAGCAGTAGTCCTGCATTTGAATTCTGGCCCAAGATGTTGGACACATTCATATCATCTTTGTTTTTAGGTTCCTCATCTCCCAAATGGGGGCCGTGATACCAATCTTACAGGTGTGTTTTGTGAAGGAGATGAGATCACGTGTGAGGCTCCAGGTGTGCTGTGGGCATTCAGCAAATGTTGGTTTCACTCTCTTTCCCTCTTCTTGTATGATACATACTATAAAAGTGGCTTCTCATTACTTTAACCGTGGTCTTTTTATGCAATAGCTATGTTATTGGAAAAAGAACTGCACAAATTGAATTCCAAATCAGATTGCATTTTAAATGCATGGGGGATTTAGCTATTTAAAGGAAACCTGTGGTGAATTCTTTTGTAATGCAAACAATCACCATCTAATTTATCTGTTTAGTAAGTTGAGCTTCTCATGTATCAGATTTTCTTTTTTTTTCTTTTTTTTTTTAAGATTTTTTATTTATTTATTTGAGAGAGAGAGAATGAGAGACAGAGAGCATGAGAGGGAGGAGGGTCAGAGGGAGAAGCAGACTCCCCGCCGAGCAGGGAGCCCGATGCGGGACTCGATCCCGGGACTCGATCCCCGGACTCCAGGATCATGACCCGAGCCGAAGGCAGTCGCTCAACCAACTGAGCCACCCAGGCGCCCCATGTATCAGATTTTCTTAATATGGGGCTTGTTTGTACAGAAGAGCTTTCACAACCCTCTCTCACTGATGGGAAAAAGTCACTCAGCTTGCAAACAAAATCAGTTATTTTGTTCAGCTGGCAAAGCCTTGCTCTGGTGTTTGAGCATAATCTCATTCCCTTATTATTAAATAATAGAATCTCAGAACGGGAAGCTGGAAGATACCTTAGAGATCATATGGTCCATCTCACTCATTTCACAGATGAGGAAATGGAAGCACACAGAGGTGAAGTGACATGTTCTATGTCGCCAGCCAGTGACCGTCAAACAAAGATCCCATTCCAGGCCTCCGTTGCCAGGGGAGCTCTCTGTCTGGAACCCATCCTCACTCTGGGACACCCCCCGCCCAAGATTCCAGGGCCATGCACATATGTTGTAGCATAGGAGACTGTAGACAAATGTGATGCATTTTCCAAAACAACCAAAAAGAGCTGCAAGTGTGGGCAGTTTCAGGTGAAACTGCTATATTTGCAGTTTTGAGTTGATGACAATATTCAGCTTAACCTTTTTGTTAAACTGCTGAATGAAATCCAGCCTAGGGATGCTGTTTGGTCTTTTTATGAGGGAAAAAAACCCCACAATTCTTGGCTAATGATATTCCTCAGTGAGGATTTTACCATATCATGTCTTAAAAGCACTTGCAAGTGCTGGAGGAAGACCTGCTAACAGACCTGAAGGGCCCTCTGTGGGATGGTGGGTTTGTTCTGGCCAGGAAACCTGGTTTGAAGCAGGGGTTTGGACAAACTGTATTTGATATCCTCAACCCTTTAAGGGATTTGGAAATTACCCTGCCCTAGAAATGCTCCCAGATTGTCTCCTCCTAATTGGTCCATTATTTTTCTTAAAGAGCTAACTGTTGGGCGCCTGGGTGGCTCAGTCGTTAAGCGTCTGCCTTGGGCTCAGGTCATGATCCAAGAATCCTGGGATCGAGCCCCGCATCGGGCTCCCTGCTCTGCAAGAACCATGCTTCCTTCTCCCTCTCCCATTCCCCCTGCTTGTGTTCCTGCTCTCGCTATCTCTCTCTTTGTCAAATAAATAAATAAAATCTTAAAAAAAAAAAAAAAGAGCTAACTGTTGAAGACCTACACATTTCTGAAAGATTTCAGTCAAGGGGAAGGGCTTTCATACTCATGTGTCAGCCAGTGTCTGCAGCACAGGACTTTCTGAAGGACAGGACCCATCTTGGGGGCCTGAGGATTTTGACTTTGGTGCCATTTGCTAGTTCAGGGCTTTGAGCCATACTCAATCTTTCTGGGCCTTCTTTTCTTATTTCTGTAAGAGCTAGTGATGGGTGTGTGAAAATTCATGTGCTACTCTGTTACATACTTGGGTCTTTGGTTTAGAGAAGGTATGTAGAAAATAAAGAGAAGCAGAATTCTGGGCCCTGGCCCTTGAGGAGCTGTCCTTACTGCTGGCCTTTTAGGAAACAGAGCACTCTTAGGAGGCCCCAAACTCAAGTTCCAGCCGGAGGCCTCCTCCCCACCCACCCCGGACCAGCAGGGACTTTTGGTGAAGTGCTAATGATGTAGGATGTTCCTTGTACCTAAAATGGGCCAGGAGGGAGTGAACCTGAAGGGCTTTGAGGGTTAACGGTTAAGCCTCCTCACAGGTTGTAAAGCCCTTGTTGTGGACTCAGAAATAGTGTGAGGCATCTGCTCCCCTCTGAGGCTGATTTCAGGATTGCAGACCTCACACCTCCTTGAAGAAGTCCATCAGCACAGGCGAGGTTTGTACCCATTCCCAGAGAAAGGTCCATTTGAGAGAAAAACTGTTTTATTCTAAGCCAAGCACAGAACACGAAGGAGAGCTATTTAGTTCTGTCGTATGAAAAGGTCATTATTTCTTTAAAACTCATTGACTCCAAGTAGGATGAGTTTAGATTAAAGCTTACAAGAATTGCATAAGAGTAAGATTAGGCAATGTAAGATTACACAATGAAACTGAATTTATACGGTTTTCCACAAACTTTGAAATTTATTTGTCCTTAAAATTTAAAAGGGAAACTAAACCTTTCAGTTGTTGAGAGTCTGACTTTTATGATGTCATATCAGATTTTGAAATAACTGCAATGTTTCAGTATTTTATAAGTAGTTCTGATTTTAATTTAATTTTTAAAAAAGGTTTTTTTTTTTTTTTTAAGATTTTATTTATTTGACAGAGAGAGACACAGCGAGAGAGGGGAACACAAGCAGGGGGAGTGGGAGAGGGAGAAGCAGGCTTCCCGCAGAGCAGGGAGCCCGATGCGGGGCTCGATCCCAGGACCCTGGAATCATGACCTGAGCCAAAGGCAGACGCTTAACGACTGAGCCACCCAGGCGCCCCTAAAAAAGGTTTTATTTACTTATTTGTCAGAGAGAGAGAGAGAGTGTGAGCGAGGGGGAGGGGCAGGCAGAGGGAGAAGCAGGCTTCCCGCTGAGCAAGGAGCCCCGTGTGGGACTTGATCCCAGGACCCCAGGATCATGACCTGAGCTGAAGGCAGACTTAACTGACTGAGTCACCAAGCCGTCCCCTGATTTTAATTTTAAAGTGACAAAATTCAGTAAAAACCTCACCAATTGGGCAAATATAGAAAAAGTTGCTCTGCCTTAGTGTGAAATGAGTTACAGCCTGGATTAGCACTGACTGCTCCTGTTTACTGAGCATGTACCCTGAACCGTGCTGTGCCGTGTGCTTCATGGCAGGCTCCTGGTTCCGTCATCCCTTTACAAACAAGAAAACCAAGCTTTTGAGAGGTTGTGTACCATTAATTCTATGTTGCAGGGGAGGAAACTTGAGCAAAAATTCAAGTGAGCTGTCTAATCAATAATAACCAAAATGGAACCTCTCTCATTTTCCATTTAAGTGCCTTCATCCACTAAATAAAACGAATTCTTGCCTCACTGCTGCTCATCCCCAACCTTTCCTTAAAGCGCTAAAAGGACCTATGAGATGCTAAATAAACTAAAAAATTATTACAAACACAAATACTTTTTTTTAAAAGATTTTATTTTATTTATTTGACACACAGAGAGAGAGAGACAGCTAGAAAGGGAACACAAGCAGGGGGAGTGGGAGAGGGAGAATCAGGCTCCTGGCCAAGCAGGGAGCCCGATGCGGGGCTTGATCCCAGGACCCTCGGATCATGACCTGAGCCGAAGGCAGACGCTTAACGACTGAGCCACCCAGGCGCCCCATACAAGCACAAATACTTTTATAAGAAACTCAATTTTATTAATTCCAGGACTGTACAGTGAGTGGAACTAGGTTAATACCACATGAGCAGGGAAGGATGATTTGTAATTAACAGATGGACTGTTTTTATGTTTGTATAATTAAAAACCATTTATTCTTTTAAGTACTTAGGAGTGGCTTGGTGTAACGAAGAAAGGCTGGTCTTTGGAGAACAACAGGTGTCCTTCCCCTTCTCTTTCCCGTTAAACATTTTTCCTTCACATATCCATTTATTCTGCACTCTGTCAGAAAGGATATGCTGAGGGTCAGCCTAGCCGTGTGGACTTGGTCTCAAGCTCTGAATTAGTGGTCAGAGTTAATGAGGTTTTACTGTCTTCTAACTGGTCTTCCTTGTGAAACTCTAAAACATAATCGTACATCTCTTAATGGGTGGTTGATATAATTTATGGTCCATCACTTAAATGGTTTTAGCCGGAAAGTCAAGTTGACTTTCTGAGTGTTTCCTTTTGTGGAATGCCTGGGGTCAGGCTATTGTCAACTCACAGATTTTCTGAGGGAGAAGCAGCTGCTAGGAGAATTGAACATGAGGGAATGTCAGTCAAGTGGTGAGAAAAATCAGAAAAGGACTAAATATTTGGGGGCAGAATGGAGGGAATCTAGGGCTTAGCCTGTGGCAGGAGGCAGGGAATGCTTGTCATGGGCAGAATAGAACCATCTCAGCAGAGTGGGCCATTGGCTGTATTTCTGAGTATGCGCCAGGTGTATGCTCAGAAATCCAGGGCAGTGAGCTATGATGAGCCAGCCCCCTTTTCTAATCTGAAAGTGAAAAAAGTACAACTTTCTCTGAAGGCTTTTGGACATATGTTCAGTTATCCTCTAGGGAGGCAGTATCCTTTCCTTCGGGACAGGGAGGATGGAATGAAAATTTTATGAACTGGAAATTAAACAAGTGAATGGAAACTACAACCAGATGTTCGTTGGCTAGGTTAGAGGAGAATTGTCCAAATTTCAGGTTTCAAACCCATATATAAAAATAGGTTAGAAACAAGCCTTAGATGAACCATCCTGCCAAAACAAGTTGGTGCTGTTTATTCGCTTAATTATAAGTGCGTCTCAAATATCAGATTGTCTTATGTTAAACCAGTTCTTGCTTTCAGTTAAGCCTCCTCAAAAGTCCTTTGAAAGAACCTCATGAAATTCTTTGAGATTGAAGGTCCTAAACTTTTTCTCCAGATTTGCTAGTTAGACGTTTTCATTTTAGGTTATTTCTAGCCTTGATGAAATAACTGGTTTCCCCCCTGAGTCAGACAAAATTAAGAAGCTCTTCAATTGATCTCCAGCTCTGATTTGCTCCTCGTGATTCTAGGATCAAAGAATGTTTACTTTCAGCACTGTGAGAATACCCATTGCTTCCACCCCAACAAATTCATAGGAGTATCGTCACACATAACCCTCCTCATGTGTCTCATTTTCAAGTCTTTGTTTTGTTATCAGAGAATAATAAGATAATTTTTATAAAATAGCTGACATTTTATGTTAAATCTTTTCACAAGCTATAAAACGTATACACTTGGGGTCCTTGGATTGACTTCCTTCCTTCCATCCTTCTTTCCTTCCTTCCTTCCTCCTTCCCTCCCTTCTTTTCTCTCTTTCTCTCCTCTCCTCTTTCTTTCTTTCTTTCTTTCTTTCTTTCTTTCTTTCTTTCTTTCTTTCTTTCTTTCTTTCTTTCTTTCTTTCTTTCTTCCTTCCTTCCTTCCTTCCTTCCTTCCTTCCTTCCTTCCTTCCTTCCTTCCTCCCTTTCTCTCTCTCTTTCTCTCTTTCTTTCGTGATTGAGTAATCACTTTTCCCCACTGGGAAATCTGAGGCACCAAAAATGTCATTAACAGATGACTGGCTTGTTGAATACATCACAGAAAATAAACTTTCATTATGATTTTGTGGACAACGTTTAAATGCTAAATTCAGACAGCCATCAAAAGTAAAAACAGATTTGAAAAGAAATAATGCCATAAATCACAGGATTTTTACCTGCATGGAAATTGGATTTACTGAAATAAAATGGTAAATAAAAATACTTTGTGGCTTGGGAGAATCAACCTAGTTTCTGATACTTTTCTGTTTCTCTTGCTCCCAAAGTGTCATCAATCTCTCTGTTTAGATGCAGTGCAGCCAGGTGTTCAGAATCATAGGGGGACAAAAAAAATTAGTTTCTTACTGAATAGGGGAAATGAACAAACAAACAAAAAAAGAGGTTGGTATAAACAGGGCTTAAAAATATGAAAAATGTAGACCCGTTGAACTGAACCATTTTTTTCCCTTCCCCTGCCCCCCCCCCCCCCCCCTCTCTTTCCCCTCCCCCCCCCCCCCCCCCCCCCCCCAGGAATAATTCTGCTACAGGGCTGACTTCAAGGACGTGAATTGTTGACCTCATCCCACCTTCAGAACCTCAGCTGTTATTCTAATTTTTGCACCATTCCAGGCAAGTTGACTTTATATGGAAATAAAATGGAACCTTAGGGGTCTGATGGAAATTCACTGTGACATTCAAATCAAGAAAACTTCCTGAAACCCACAGAGCCTTTTCCCCCATGGGCCCTGATGGTAGCCTCCAGAAGGTGCAGCCTCTGGTGGTCCCCCTTCTTCTGTGGCAAGAATAAACTCTGGGTCTTGGGTTGCAACACCACCTGTGGAGAAAATGGTATGCGAGGGAAAGCGATCAGCCTCTTGCCCTTGTTTCTTCCTCCTGACCGCCAAGTTCTACTGGATCCTCACAATGATGCAAAGAACTCACAGCCAGGAGTATGCCCATTCAATACGAGTGGATGGGGACATCATTTTGGGGGGTCTCTTCCCTGTCCATGCAAAGGGAGAGAGAGGGGTACCTTGTGGGGAGCTGAAGAAGGAAAAGGGGATCCACAGACTGGAGGCCATGCTTTATGCAATCGACCAGATTAATAAGGACCCTGATCTCCTCTCCAATATCACTCTGGGTGTCCGGATCCTTGACACATGCTCCAGGGACACCTATGCTTTGGAGCAGTCATTAACGTTCGTGCAGGCATTGATAGAGAAGGACGCTTCCGACGTGAAGTGTGCTAATGGAGATCCACCCATTTTCACCAAGCCTGACAAGATTTCTGGTGTCATAGGTGCTGCAGCGAGCTCCGTGTCCATCATGGTTGCTAACATTTTAAGACTTTTCAAGGTAGGTAAAGGCATTGTCTTTCTGACCATTGTGAAAAGACAGTAAGTTGTTCTGACTCCAACCACAGGTTTAAGAAGAAAGTGAACATAGTGAAGATGTTCACAGACCTTCTCAGGGTCACCAGGTTCCTCAAATGGAGGATTCTGTGACAGGTTTATACATGTGTTGATTTAGTTAGTTTAGTTAGTTTGGATTAATTATGACTTTTTTTCCCCCCCTGAACAAACAGGTGATAATTTCTGTGACATGTTGAGTCCTTAACATCTTGGGATATCTTCCATATTGATGCTCATTGTAAGTCAGAGCAAGTGTTTTTAGAGAGTATAATGAAATCTTAGCACATTTTTCATATAAAACATATCTGTGGTGTTTGAGATATAAGATAATTTACTTGGTGAAGCTTCTTTAAAGTGGGATGCTCTCTTATGACAAAAGTTCCTGTGTGAAGAAATAGTATTTATTACTAATATGTAGACGGGAGTGACATCCTGGGATATAATATGGCCATAAAATTTTTAGGTTTATAGTAGCTACAATAGAGCAGACCCTCATTAATTCAGACTGCTCTGATGCAGACTTGGAATAATTATGTATAATTCTTACTGAGTTAAAAGTTCAAGTTATCAGGATAATTCAAGACTTTCTGATACAGATTTGATGATCTACTACCTATAAATTGCATGAACATATTGAATAAAATTGACAAAATAATGTATGGAATAATAAAAGTATAAAGTGCCATAAAAATAAGGTTGTTGTGACTCACCATCTTTCATTAACTTTCTCATTTTGTTTGTTAATATCTATTATGTAGTGTTCTATAATAGATAATTTTTTAAATTGAAAATACTTTTCACTGGTTTCTTGGTGGGACATGACTTTTCCAATTTAATTTGAATTAATGAGGCTTTGTTTTATATTGTGAGAAACTGTTCCTGTGCCTATTAGATTTAAAAATATTAAAGGAATATGGGAACGTTGGACAGGTGACAGCTATAGTGACAAAAATGAACAAATTGATGGAAAACTTCACAAAAAAGATGAAAGGAATTGAATCAAGGACTCTTGGTTTGGAAGATATCTTGGGGCATCATGTAGTCTGGCTCACTTTGTATGCTGGAATCCTCTTTGTAACCTACCCCTAGGTGGCTGTCCAGCTTCTGTATGAATCCCTTTAGTTTAGAGGACAGAATGCTAAGAGGCAGCTTAATGACTATTTTCAGATTGATGAAATTTTCTGAAATGAGGATGCTGCTGAGCAGAAGCTCTCTGTGTCTAAGGGGTATTGAAGAGGCACAGAATGCTGGAGACATTTGGAAGGATGTTAGGAAGAGCCTCTTGGCAATGAGAAGGACACAGGATTAAAATAGGCAGCCAAAGGTGCTCTAATTCATCATTTCTAGAATAATTTCCCTTGGGCTAGCTGACCCCTTGCCTGGAGACAAGATGAACAACAGGATTTTCCAGATGTCTCATCACATCCTGGGATCAAGAATTTCTTCCACAAGTCTCAATTCTGAGCTACGTGCCATTTTGTGCTCTATGATGGTATCTAGTTTCAGCCACTTTCCCACCATCTTTTTCCTCTCTGACTTGATTTCTTTTCCTGCTTGCTCCAAAGCATCTGTTCTTTTCTGTTCTTAACTCAGTGACTGTTGCTCAACAACACCCACTTTTCTTTAATTTTTTTAAAGCTTTTAATTCTGTTAACAGTGTTCTGTTAGTTTCAGGGGTACAATATAGTGATTCAGCAACTCTGTACCGTTACTCAGTGCTTATCATGATAAGTGTACTCTTTAATCCCCATCACCTATTTCACCCATCTCCCTTCCCCCTACCTCCCCTTTGGTAACCATCACAGATAATTTATGAGCTTGTTTCTTGGTTTGTCTCTCTCTCTCTCTCTCCTTTTTCCTTTACAACACCCACTTTTAGAGAAGAGGGAAACCTTCATGAGGATCTTCTCCCTTCCTTCTGTTACCCTCCCCTGTACACCAATTCTGGTTCCCATCAGTCCCATAATAATTCCTATGAATCCCTCTCCTTCCTATAGTCTAGTGGCCAGCCAAAAGTAGACATGGATTTGAGGAGTGGAGTATTGGTGATAATTGCTTATTTGAGCTTTTAAAAGCATGTTTACATTAGTTTTATACTAATAGAATCAGCTTATCTATAAAATGGGGATAAAAACATTATGTTAGGTTTTTGGATGGATTTAATGAGAAAATGCAGGTGAAAGTTTCCACCAGTATCTGCCCATGCCCTTCAACTCCTTGAGCTGCCAAAGGGACCTTCAGGCCACCTGAAGGGTGGGTTTGGTTTTTATGTAGTCTGGATCTGGCTTCCCTCTGTTCTGTTCTTCAGTCATTGACTGGCCAATTCTCTCTTTACTCTCTTGGGTAGTTCTGGAGGGACCTTATTTGTCCAGGTGGAGGAATTACCATTGACTCTTTGGGCAGAGCTCAGTGTTGCAGGTCAACCCCTAAGACAGTGGTCAGCACATGAGAGGGCTGTTCTTGCCACCCTTGACCAAATCACAGAGAGTGGGTGACTTTTAGTTAGTAGGGGGTGTTGGCTATGGTAAATATCATAACTAAAATCAGTACACTGGCACAGAGTGAGCATTTATTGTGTGGAAGCAAGTGTATTTATTAACCAAATTACTGGGGCTTGAAAAATGTGTGTCTTTCAAAAGTGAGAGAGCAGAGGTGCTTAGCCTATCTTTCAGCTGAATCTAGAACCACATGAATGTGAATTTGATAATGATAACTTTTATTGTTTTGCTACTTTAATTCATTTTGACGATTTACCACTCTGCACTGGTATTAATCATGGAATGATGATAGTTATTCTTGGAATAGAAGATGTTTCACTTTATGTGTGAATGTATTCTGTTTAAACATGTATGTTTGGGATTGCCATGAAATATAAGAATAGTTAGCAAAGGAATGTTTAGCAAATTAATGCATTGCAGATTGGCTTAAAATTTCTTTTTGAAAAGTAATAGTGTGATTAAGCCAAATGCTAGGACTTCAATAAAGGTGAACATTTAGGACAGTTTTTGGAGTTTGGGCCCCTTCAGGATAGAATCTAAAAAGATGCACAGATATCAATATATTGCCACTTTCCTAAATTAATGGAGTTAAAAGAAGGTAGTGCATCTCGGTTTGAAAATACACAAACAATTAAAAGTGATGATAAAGGATAAACAAGGTCTTAATTAATGAATTTACTCACTGTCCTTCTCAACAATAAACATTAGTTGAGGTCTTTAGAGTGTAGCTGGCATCTGTTTTAAAATTCTATAGAATATACTTGTGCAAAAATTGGAAGTACTATCCAGATGTCTTAGTTCTCTTTTTTTGGACAATGCTGCTATAGCTGCCTGGCCTAAGTTGTATAGGAGACAAAGGCCTCCAGGCATCTCTTTCTTTCTTCAGCCTTGTTCTTCCTGTGGCAGCTTCTCCTGCCCTGTCTCCTTCTATGTTCTAATCGAAGCCTGGTTTCAGGAAAGGAGCTCTGTATGATCAGTCATCTGCATGGAGTATGTCTGTGTTTAAATCAGGAAGATTCTATTTTCTGCAGGATCCCTAACAGTGGGATGCAATGATTTGTGTTTGTGAAGGGGATTCAGGCATCAGTTGGAGAGGTTCATTTAGCTCCCGCAGCAGAGACTACACCTCGTGGGTGGCCACCTCCTTTGCCCAGGAGTACAGCAGGCTCTGCTCCTCTCGAGCGGGAAGAGTTGTCATTCTATTTTTGCTTCTCTTCCTATCAAAACCCAGAGACAAATGAAAAAAAGAAAATCAGCCTTTTTAACTTAGGAGGAGAGTTGGAGAGGGGACTAGAGCTAGAAGCTGTCCTGTGGCTTCTGCCCGTAAGACCATGGATGCTCTACTAAACCAGTGGTTTTCATCCCCATGAGGTGGGCTTCATGCCCTTCTCTCTCTTATTGCCCCAGTGGGGTGTGTTGGCTTATCAAAATGACCTCAGAGGCTTTTCAAATGACAGGACCCAGGATGTGAGTATGTGTGCCTCCCCCAGCTCCCTGGGAATCATTTCTATGGATTGAAGTGTTTCACATTTCTTAAGTGTGTTGGGAGTGAAAACAAGTTGGAGAGCCACAGATGAGGACTTTAAGGATCTGAACTTTTTAGAAGCACGGCTGTGCCTTAAAACACACACATGTCATAAATGGGTTAATATGAGGGCAGTGTGGTCACTTAGGTGACTGTTTGATCCTTACAGCAAGTTAATGGTTTTAGATAATAGTGGTATCAGTTAGGAGATTGTGACATGTAACTGCAGAATAGCAAACCCAGAACTGCTTCATCCTACATATCCAGAGGTGAAAATGCCACCCCAGTGGCTCTTGTATTGCAGAGACTGATGAAAAGAGGGGCTGAGCTCTCAGAGATTGTGTAGTTTAGAAAGAATTAAAAAAGAATGAGGGGGCCTTTTGGAAATGTTGACTGGGAAGCCCATAATTTAAATTTTTTAAAACAAGTTTGAGGAATTTGTGTATGTTTTATAAAGAGCTCAGATTTTTCCCTTTTTCTAGAACATATTCCACCCCCTCCTTTAAATTAGAGCAATTCTGTTCCTCAAAACACTAATCATATACTTACTTTGAGCAAGGATTGAACATTCTAAGTTAAAAATAGCACATAAATGCTTGGAGGTAACCACTCACATTAGTGTCCATATAGATGCATCTGGGTCATAAAAGGACAGTGTCAGATATAATTTCTCTCTCTCTTGTTTTTCTAGTTAACTTTACCTAGAGAATGAACTTTCTACTCTTGAAGGATAGGGGTTAACTAGTTTTTACTGTATATTTCCCAAAGCAATCAAATGAGATGTAAATTGTGGGTGGGATAATTTCTTTACATGTGGCAAGTGGTCCAGTTATAAATGGCTAAGATTGACTTTAATGTTAAGTAACTGAAGGACAGTGAAACATCCCATTACTCTGGAAGTCTTCACCTACCTTGCTGTGTTTACAAAGGTATGTTTCTTTTAAGAGACTCTACTAATTGTAGCAACCACTTCCATAAAGCCAAGCATTTTTGTGAGTTATATATTGCATACAGTGGACTTTATTAACTGTAAACTTGGATGAAGTAAATCTGCCATATTCAGGCTCATCTTAGTTAGATGGACAGATATATGAGCCCAATCAATAAACTCAGCAGGAGGTAACATTTCATGTTAAATATTACTTGATGGCAAATGGATAATGGCAGATTGAAAGATAAACTCCTTAAGTGAATCCTTTGCCACGGTAGCAAGCTCTAATTTAACTTTGTGAAGAGCCCACTCACCTCAGATGAGAGATGAGGGGTACTCTCTCGTAGTGGCTCTAAGTGGGAGTATTGGGGAAGTGGGCATTGTCTATGGTCACTGGCACTTAAACTTATAGCCAGATATAAATATTTATAAAAAAATATTTAAATATAAAATATATATATGTGTGTGTGTGTGTATATATATGTATATATATGTATATATATATGTATGTATATATATATGTATATATACACACACACACACACATATAAAATGCAGACTTGGTAATGTCACTTCCCTTAACATTCTTTAATGGCTACCATTAACTCCAGGATGAAGTCTGCCTCTACTTTGGGAAGTCTTTTCTTGCTTCTCTTGATGAAATTAAGTTTCTTTGTTACATGTAACAGAGCTCCACTAGGGCAGGATAATATATGAGGGCATGTATCTCTTGTTTGTTGCTGTATTTCCAGCACCTGTCATGGACCTGTCTGGGAATCCAATAAATGTTTGCCCAATGAATGAATGAATGAATGAATGAATGAATGAATGAACTGTATCTCTCTACTTCCTCCATCTCTACTCTCCCTCACCCCAATCCCAAACGTTGGAGATAATCTGTGTTGGGTAGATAGGACAGAAATGCAATTTTATTTATTTTACTTTTATACTCTTTGAGAATAAGGAACAGAAGGAGGAAGAAGGGGAGAAAGAAGGAGACATAGTATATTTCGGGAGTTACTATTTTCATGTGCTTCCTCATTTTCCTACAAATTCACATTTTCTCTAAACAGATTTTTAAAATAAAAAAAATAAGTAGAAGACATGAGCACATTCTCATTTTGAAAAGTTTAAGCAATGAATAAGTAAATAGTGTAAAACGGAGAGACCATTTTAATAAAATTATATACATGGACACATAATTTTATTAAAAGATCTATGTCTCGTGACTTTTTTCATGTAATGATATATCCGGAGACATTTCCATGTTGGTTAATATAGTTCTATCTCAGTAATTTTCAACCCTGACTGCATGTTAGCATTACCTGGATAGCTTTTAAATAAATATGGATGCTCAAACTATCCAAGACTGGTGAAATTGGGGTGGAACCCTGGTATTGGTATATTTTAAATAATCGTTAGGTGATTCTGATATTTGTATAGGATTGAGAACTAGGAAGCTTTTTTTAAACAGCTACTCAGTTTTTGATTATTAGAATAGACCATTATTTATTTCATAAATTGCTTAGTGATAGATTACTTCACTTTGATTTCTTAAGATCATTTATCATATGAAAAAAAGTTAAAACAATGCTAGAGGCTCATCTAAACACATTAGCTCCAGAGTGAAAAATTTGGTATGATAGGGCTCCTTTATGGAGTAACAAAGGGGCTGAATTAATGAATTACCAAAACACCTTGCTATAAGGCAGACTCACACATCACAGACTGTGGCTCTTCATGACATGAAGTAACTTAGAGTCAGTTTAGGGGTCATGTGCTCAAAACACTAAAGAAGCATCATGACTCTTGTTGGGTGAAGCAGATTTTTAAACTTGGGGAACTTAAATTAATCTTACTTTTCCTTAGCCGTGAACAGTCTGAAATCCTACCATGAATACTGAAGATATCTTAAGAGCTTACTTAGTGATTAATGCCTATCTTTTGAGCGTTTTAAGTAATGAGGTTGTTTTGAAAATAGTGAGGAGTCTTTCCAAGAGAATGGCTTGTGAATGGATGCTATTTATTATTTTTTCTGTTCGTGAATATTTATTAAGCAGCTCTGATATGTCAGGTTAAGGTTCATCTTCACTGTGGGGATAGAGAACGAACAAGGAAAGTCTGTGTCCTCAGGGAGTTTACATTCTGGTAGGGGTAGAAAATACAAGGTATACAAACAAATGGAGACAGCCAGTGACAATGTCATAAAATAAAGCAGGTGGGCAAAGACAGGGCATGAGCTTGGGTGGCAGGGAAGGCCTCTCTTTGAGGTCATGGTGGAATGATAGGACAAAGCCAGTCAGTAAACAGCTAGGAGAAAAGCATCCAGATGGATCTTCCTTTTTCCCAAGCTCCCCTCAGCCCAGGTCCGGGTCTAAGAGTATTGCAAAGGAAACCAAGTTCTGGGGAGTGATGCCCTCCCCTCCCTTTATTATGGAGATTTTCAGAGCCAGGATAGACCTGATACAAGAGACTGGGATGGGAGAGGATCTGTATGGCCCCTTTTCTCCTCCTGGCTGTGGTGCCACAGGCTTCCTCTGGCCAGGGGCACAGGTCTGACTCCCTGTTTTTTGAGAAACCTGGCTGTCTCCCTCACTCAGGTGTTCTTCAAGTCTCAGGCCAAGCCAGACCCCAGGGCTGAGCAAACAGGTACGACAATGCCCTGTGCTCAGACAGGCCTCTTGGTGCCCCAGGAGCACTGCCTGTATGGGTGGGGCTTCCTGACCATCCTTCCTGACTTGAAATCCAGGTCCTTGGGAAACCCAAGGGTGGGACTGGCCGTCAGGATTTCCGAGAACATGACCTCACCAAAGAGGCTGACCCCCTTTCTCAGCAGGCTGGACAACACATTAGGAAGATGTGAACCTGGGATGTTGCAGGAGGGAGAGGGTAGCCGTATGGCACAGCGAGACTCCCAGGGCAGGTGGGCAGTCAGGGTTGGAGGTTTCCGGGTCCCTTCTTCCTGGCCCGGTTCACCATGTAGTGGGTAACTGTGACCAGGTGGACGACGCTAATGAGAGACTTGAGCACCATGATAAGGGCAGTGATCCAGAGGCCCACTTGGAAAAACCCACAGAGCCAACTAAAGGTCCCTCAGAGACATTGAACAGGTGGAGGAGGCAGTAGAAGAACTCATTTCCAGCACAAGGGATAAACAGAGTAGGCTTGATTACGGGCTCGAGCAGCATGCCCGTGGAAATCGTCCAGAAGTCCGCTGAGCAAGTAGGAGGAGGAGGCCCTGAGGGGGCAGCAGGGCATGAAGGAGAAAGAAACCATGGCGAAGGCAATCCAGGCATAACCTTGGGTTGGACGTGGCAGTCAGGGTGGGATCAGAGAGCCCGCCCAAGGCCCCTTGCCCTCCCATTGGGCCCAGAGCCACAGGCAGCACTTCTTGATGAGATTAGGCACAAACAGGAAGATGTTTTCGCCGTGAGGCCTCACCCTCCATCCCAGTGCCCCAGGCCATGCCAACAACGTGCAGGCCTCTGCCGCCCCCTGCCTTGGATGTGATTTATTTATTTTATATTTTTAAAAGATTTTATTTATTAGAGAAGCAGAGGGAGAAGCAGACTCCCTGCTGAGCAGGGAGCCATAAACTGGGCTCAATCCCAGGATCCTGGGATCATGACCTGTCCAAAGGCAGACGCTTAGTGGACTGAGCCACCCAGGCGCCCCTGGATGCGATTTATTTTTAAAGAACTCATCTGAAAACCTTTCTAGAGCATACATATATATATATATATGTATGTATGTATTTGTGTATATATACATACACACACAACAAACACATATGTAAGGAAAGTCCTGTGCTCTTTCTACTCATTCACCCTAAAAATTGTGGTGGTTGGTTTTAAAAAAAATTTTTTATAGACTTTATTTTTTTAAGGAAGTTTTAGGTTTATAGCAAAATTGAAAATGGCAGTGGTTTTATTTGGTTTCAGGACAGGTTTCTTCCCAGACTCTTCTGAAGATAACTTTTTGCAACCAAATGTGTACTTTTTGGGGAAGACTTAGAATCCAAAGGCTGTCCCCTGGCTGCTGCCCAGTAGATCTCCAACTTTAGCATGCATCAGAATTACCCAGAAGGCTTGTTAGAACAGATTGCTGAGCCCACCTTCAGAATTTCTGAGTCAGTAGGTCTGGGATGGGGTCTAAGATTTTGCATTTCTAACAGTTCCCAGGTGATGCTGATATTGGCTGTTTTGCAGACCACACTTTGAGAACCACTGCTCCGTATACATCACTTGCTGGCTGGCTTAGCAAGTCAAAGTACACAAAACAAAAATGAGACTGAACAATGTTCTGTCTGGCAGCAGACTTTTTTCTTTTGACTCATGCCTGGTTGGATTTCTGTTCATATTGGTCATAATCACAGCAGCTGCTGTATGGATCTGTTTTTAATTGTGTGCCCTTTTGGAAGTTGTGTTCCTTATTAAATAATGCATAGCTCAGGAGTAATGACCAGCATAATGGTCACTTGAACATGATTCCTAAAGCAGGGTCCCTCAGATTACCACTTTTACTCATTTTTACTACCTGTGACTATAGAGCAGACTGATTTAAGGAACTTAGACTGTAAGATACACTTTAACTGGGAATTGAGAATAGTAAAAGACTAAAGAGCCTATGATTTGTCTCAGCTACCAGCAATTTGTCTTGAGAAACCATGACAGCTACCTCCCGATTCCCATTATCCAAGGAGATTGCAAATAACATCCCACAGCAGTCTTAATCAATAGAGGGTCACAAGAGGCCCTTCTTTCCCCATGGTAGGGGGAAAAAGGGCCTATTTACCAATTTAAGTGATAGAATACACTCTCTGGCAAATGACAGAGACATCTCTTTTAGCTGTAATTAGGGATTTTCCTTATCTCTAAGCATTCTTAATAACAGAAATATACACATAATCTTTATGTATTTTAAGTACATAATGAGCACCAGGCTGATGGGGTAGGAAGGAGTCCTGGGATAGCAGCATCCAAAGCCACCTTTATCTGTTTCCAGAAAGAGGCGAATCTCTGCTGCTTTACTCCATTAGGCTCAGCAAGCTAATGGGCATGTGTTCTCAATATTGGTCATTAGTCTCCTTCCAAGACTCTCCTAGGCTTCCCCCCTGTGCTTGGGAGACTGGGTTCCTTGGTATAACATAGTCCCAGATCGCTTGGTTAGGCCCAGCTCCCGAGAGGTCACGGATCTGTCTCTGTGTCCCCCACACAGCCATGCTAGGCTGCCTGGGGATGTGAGGATGGTGATGTATTCTTGCTCCAGTTTCTCGCCTTTGCTTCCTTTCACATAGATTGAGATTAAACTCTAGCTTTCATTAGTGCTTGTACTATTTCTCACACTTTAAATCTAAGTATTTACATTGTGGCAATTTTATAAGAGTTCTCAAAGTAGTTTATCATCTTAGCTCTGAGAATGTTTGAATTTTATAAAACAAATGGCATTTCATACTTAGGAAGATTTGTGGTGCAGGTATTTTGGCGTATAGATATTTATCATCAGGAGCTGTCTTCAAATTATAGATTATTATAATATACTTATCTAGTGGTGCTGATACTCTTTTGAGTAAAAGAGAGTAATATGCATTATATGAAATAGGTGAAGCTCTGAAATCAGACTGCCTGGGTTCAAATTCTGATATAATGTTTACTAGCTATATTCCTTAAACAAGCTGGTTAATCTCTCTTAATCTTAGCTTTCTTATCTATAAGGACTATGTAATAATAGTACTTCCTACATAAGGTTTTAAATGAAGATAAATAAGATAAAGTGCATAGAGTCCTAAGCAAGATCCTTGGCAAATAGCACCGTAAATGTTTGCTATGGTGATGATAATGAGGAGGAAGATACTGATTACCACCATCAGTAAGATATTCATTTTGAGTTATACCTCTTTTCCAATTTCTCAACCGTTTATCCTGACTTGCCTTATTTTGTGAATAATGGCAGGTTAGCATTTAGATGTGTAGTCATTGCCCAAGAAATAACACAATAGGTCCAAATAGGCTCTGGCATGGAGCAAGGCTATCTAGTTTTTCTGAAGACTGGACATGAGACTGGGGCCTCACCAACCCCATGCTCCAGCCAGCTGAGCTAAAAAATAGTGGTACTGTTATTCTTTGCAAATACATGTGTTAGGTGGTAAGAGTCTGTTTTATTTAAGAAATAAAACCAAGGAGAGGATTGGATGACCCAAAGATAAGCTGTGCTAAATTTTGATGTTGTTCCAAGACCCAAACAAAAGTGCTGCTAGGATTCAACTTAAAAAAATGAATTTTTGCACCTTTGGATTCTTTCCCAGGACCCCCAGTTTGATGGTATAAGAGGTGGAGTTGTGGTTGAGGAGAAGCAGTGGCTAGCCCCAAAGCTGGATGGCAGCCTTTAAATCTGTCTTTTGGGTTGGAATTCTCTTTCTTTTCCATGTTTTATACAGTCCCAGCATAGAAACACAGGCCCACTTTGGACAAAGAACACTATCTTTTTATTGAGGGAATAATTTTTCTTTCTCCCAGGGATGAACTGCATGACATTTATACCTACCACTTTCTGATACAAATGTCAGAAATGTAAGCACTAAAAGCTCAGAGGTACTTTCTTTAGAAGTCAGATTCATTTTTGGATAACCAGAAAAATAGTAGACCTAAATATATTAAATTTGACTCACATTATGATGTATCTCTCCACTTTTTTTTTTTTTAAAGATTTTATTTATTTATTCGAGAGAGAGAGAGAGAGAGCATGAGCAGGAGGGAGAGGGGAGAGACGTGGGGCTCCATCCCAGGACCCTGGGATCATGACCTGAGCTGAGGGCACACTGAACCGACTGAGCCACCCAGGCACCCCTCTCCACCTGTTTAAAATGTGAATTAATTCAGTCAAACACATATCAATTATACCATGTCAAATTTTCATTCTAATCAAACATGGATAATTTACTCACATGTAAAAGGGAAAAAGAAATGATATTTTCATAATGCAGAATTCTAATGAGGTCTAGTTAGGAAGGACAGAATCCCATCAGAGTGTTTTAAGAGGATGCTGAATAGTTCTTAAACTCAGCGCTAAATCTCTTTTTTTTTTTTCCACCAAGAGAAGCAGAATAAGGTGAAGAAATGCCAGGTAGTATTTTCTTAATTTTATAAATGAGGAGATTGTGGCTCAGGAATAAAATATTATTCACTTATTCTGCTTCTTTAACAGGTGTAACAGGTAGTAGTAAATCAATCGCTCAGCAGGGATTTATTCAGCATCTCCTAGGTATATGCATCATGTTTGACACTCTAGGGAACAGCTATGAAAGTAAATATTAGGCCTTCACATTGCTTAGATCCAGTTGGGGAGAAATATGTAAAATAACAACAAACAGTATAAAGCGATAGTAAGAGCTATAGTGTGGTGCCAGGGTTTCCAAGAAAGGCCAACTTCACCTGAGGAAGTTGCAGTTATCAGTCAAGGCTTTGTGTGGTAATGTGGGGTTGGACAGGACCTAGAGGGATTGGTAGAGCACATCAACCCAGAGGCCAGGAGAGAAGGAGGGCTCTTCCAGGCCTAGGGAATCCCATGAACCTTTGACCTGATGTCTGGTTCTGTTCAACTATGTGAAGATGGAAGTAAGTGAAAACCTTGTTTGTTCCTCATAGCATCTCTTTCCTGTGATAAAACCTCAAAGGATCACTTTAAGAGTCTTCTAGGAGGATTTAAAATGAGGAAGATTAGAGGGCTATTTCCCTGCTCCCATTGAATACAAAACTTCGGACCTCTGCTAAAATCCAAGCCAGTGAGTACAGAGCACCCAGAGGGCAGAATGCTAAGCCCTCAGGGTAGGCATAGCTAAAGGAGGTGAATTGCTGTGGGATTCAAGCAAGGAGCTAGTGGACTTAGGAAAAGCCTTACCCCCATCCCCCATTCTTTGCACTTTGGAAATCCATGAAACTTAAGATCCAAAATTTTTTTTTTCATTTGTCACCTGCATATATTGACTATTTATATTATTCTCATTAAGCAGAGGTACACGATTAATTGTTGAGAGAGAAATTTAATACATTATCAGTGAATTGATTTTATTTGCCTCATTCCAATAAGGAAAACCACTGTCCTTGAGAGGCTCATACTTTCTTATTTCTATCTTCTTGACCCCAACTAAACTGGAAGTAATCGTATCTGCACTTTCTCTGTTTCACACAGTAGTCATAGATCTCAACAATGTAAAAATTTTGGGAATTTACAGTATTCTAAGTGTTAAGTGTTTTGAGTGATTTGGAAATTGGTTCTGTATTGAAAATGGCATAAATGATTATTTTTCTTCTTAATGCTGTAGTACCTTAACTTGTAATTTTTACTCTTGTAACCCAGATGATTTAAATGGGAGCTAGATATAAGATGTTCTATTGTCTCTGAAACCACTGGGATGGAATTTTAAAGCCTTGTATTTTACCCCGTCCGCTCGAGGAAAAGAAGATACTGGAAATTCCATTTTTAGTTTGGATTACTTTATTTCATTTATATTCATGCAGCCAAAGTACCTAGTGAAGTTTTGCGTGTGTATAAATTAGTATTTACAGGTAACACCTTGCTGAAATAAAATAGATCAGGTGGAGAATATTTTTCCCACAGCTTCCTTCTCTAACGAAAATAAAATAACCCAGCACCACTCCTTAACTGAATGCCCCATCTGTCACCTCCATGTTGCTCTGAGCCAACACTGTCCTGGGAGGAGTATGGAGCCAAGGGTCTGCATGCAAAGCTGGGTGGGTTTAGACACATGCCGGGAGAGTTGAGATTTGAAGCATCAGACTTACATTTACTTTTATGTATTTCTCTGAATTATGAGGAACTGAAATGAAAACCTGTATTTTTAGACTATAATTACAGTTAAATTTCAGCCTCTACTGATCAGGATTAGGCATAGCATATGATAAAAAAAAGATATTAAATCAGTGATCTAAAATACTGTAGTGGTCCGAGGTTGATGAATAAATATTATTTTAACACCTTATTTTTAAAGTTTAATGATGTTTAAACTAATAGCATTAATATTTCACTCTAGTAAAGTGGTACAAGTTTAGGATTTGAAGTAAAATAAATGTAAAACCTATAAATTTGCTGATCACATCTACATGATGAGAATTATCCTTAAAGAATCTATGACCTGTTGGAAAGTGGTTCTTGTGAAGGAATAAGTACATAGTTTTGCATTGTACTTTGTTTTAGGTAACTCAGTTAAATCCATTAGTGGAGTTCCACTGTTTTCAAATATCATACCCACTAATGGGCATTAAAAAAAAATGTTTCTGGAGGCTTGGTGCAAAATAGTTTATTTTTTTCTGAAGTTGTTTCTCGTAGTTCTCCTAATACTTGCCATTATGGAACCTTATAGATGGAAGTAATTTCTGAGATCTTCCATTATAGTTTTTCATCCAAAGCAGAATCTAATCTACTAAGATGTACATAGTGATTCAGCGGTACGTAGTGATTCAGTGGTACGTAGTGATTCAGTGCTGCCTTTTGGTCCTCTTAACTGTGTTAAATATGTCTCCACCCAACCCCCCTCTAGAATATAATGTTCTTGACAGCAAGAAATATGCCTTACCCATCTTTATGTTCCTGAGAGTACCTGGCCATGGTCCTTGGCACGTAGTAGGTACCAAATCAAAGCATCCTGAACTGATTTAACACTGTCAGTGATGGGATGCTAATAATCTCACAAACTGGCCCACTCCATTTTGTAATGGCATTAATTTTTTTCTTTATTCTGAACTGAAATTTTTCTCTCCCTTGAATAGTTTTAAGAATGGTTTTAGTTCCAGAAAGGGGAAGCCCATCTTAGCCAGTTGGAATCCTGGTGCTTAAGAGGGGAGCAGATGTCATGGCCAATAGCTTCTACCCATTGGCCCTGCTCCTGTCTTCTTCTTTTTTTTTTTTTTAAAGATTTTATTTATTTATTTGAGAAAGAGAATGAGAGAGAGAGAGAGCATGAGAGGGGGGAGGGTCAGAGGGAGAAGCAGACTCCCTGCCGAGCAGGGAGCCCGATGCGGGACTCGATCCCGGGACTCCAGGATCATGACCTGAGCCGAAGGCAGTCGCTTAACCAACTGAGCCACCCAGGCGCCCCCTGCTCCTGTCTTCTGATGCATTTCTTTTTCATGAGACACACAGTCCTGAGTCTTGAGTTCTTTAGGCTGAAAATTCCTATTGCTTTACCTGCTCCTACTAGTAACAGCACAAGAGCTAATGTTTGAAAGCTTCTTATATACCAGGAGCTGTGCTAACCACTTACATGCCTGATCTTATTTGATCACAGTTCCATCAGATAGGTATGGTTTTCAGATGAGAAAATGAGACTTACGTAACATGGAAAGTAAGTGGCCACTGGGTGTTATATGTAAGTGATGAACCACTAAATTCTACTCCTGAAGCCAGTATTACACTATATGTTAACTAGGATTTAAATAAAAATTTGAAAAGAAAAAAAAAAAAAGTAAGTGGCCAAGCCATACTCAAACCTTGGTCTGACAATGCAAGAGTTCATGCTTTGAACCACTGGTTTGTATAGCCTTTCATACAGTATGATTTTAAATCTTTCTGTTATGGTTTCCTTCCCCTGAGCACAATCCTGCTGTTAGTTTAACCCTGTTCTAAGTTAAATCCATTTTTTCCTTGCTATTCTAAAAGATTGCCTTTGAGCAGAAGAGTTGTTACACAGGACTTCAGCTTTGTCAGCCTTACACTGTAAGCCTCAGTGTGGAATGTCTGGAATGGCAGATGGGCTGGCCAGCACATCCTCAGTGGGCAGTGGCCTCAATACAAGGATTGAGTCTGACTGCCCATGACCCCATATGGCTTCTCTGCTCCTGGAGTGGCCACACAGTTCCCCGGGAAACGTTGGGAAACGTGTACTCCTTTAGCAGTGTTGATGGGAGCTTTCTCTTGTTACAGATGTTTTCCAAGGAGTATACTGAGTGGAAAGAATTTATATTATTATAGATGGCCAGAGCACTTTATGTATCAGCAAGTTTTCCATGGAAGGACTAATGTATCCAAAATTATTCTTTGAAGTTAATGGCAGGATGTGGTAAAACTACTTAGACTTCATAAAAACAATGAGAACATCAAAATATATACATGTGGTTTGCACCTACTCCTTTCCCAAACTAAAATAGGACCCATGACAGCGTTTCCTCAACACATGGGATCAAGTTCTAGATCAAATGCAGAGATGATAAAATGAGCATATTTGTATTAAGGTTCTTCCATTTACTCCTCATTTCCATTGGGTCTAGTTTAGAATGGTTGGGTAGGGTTATTGGGACTAAAGTTTGTGTGATATTATCAGTGTCAGAAAAACAGACAATACATTTTCATACTATGTGGGGAGAGAACAGAGTTCTAATTCTATTTCCTGTACCTTGGCAGAGGAAGAGAATTGGGTTCTTTTAGCCACTTTTGGGGACAGACTTGGGCAGCAGCCCCACTTATCCATCAGTTAACCGGCCCCAGAGCCTCCCAATGCAGCTGCTGTGCATTCACTGTCACTCTACCCACCCACCCCTTTTTCCCTCCGGTAACCTGCCTCATTATTCCACCCCAAGGCTTCTTTAACCCAGCTAGGATGTGTTTGGTTTTACCTTTACTTTGAAAACACTTTTGATCTTTTTAGAATTCCTCTTGATTTTCCTGTTAGATAAAAACAGCTTTTTATATCTTTTGTTTCCATGGTAATGGATTCCAGAACTACTTGAGAAAAGTACTAGCTCCATGTGCCAGTGGAAAGTTGGAGCATTGTGGCCCTAACACAATAAAAACCAGCCCACCCGTAAGAGGAGAGCGAGCTGAACCATGGTCATGAGATGATGTGAACATATTTAAAATGAAATAAAAAGTGAGTCCTGCATTGCAGGCAAATGGTTTGGGAGCATTAGCATGAAATTTAGTGTTTACTGATCAGCTCAGGGCAGAAAGAACTAAGCCCACTTGAGGCATTAATTTCAAATTTAACAGTATATAAGAAGCCATAGAACCCCATTTCTGAATTTTCAGAAACCTTCGAAGATTTTGCAAGGGCCAGTTCTGCCCTTGGGAAGTTGGAGGAGGATATAGGCCGAGGAGAGCCTTCCTTGGGCTCTTTGCCTTTTGGTGAAAGGAAGATTGTTTCTGAAACCTTAAGGGAGTCTACTCGGTATTGTCGGCAAATGTGTCCAGTAACCTGGGGTATGGACTAGAACTCAATAGAAAAATATGTTAGAGTTGGCCAAAGACAGGGCAAACATAAAAAAACAGATATTTTTTCTGGAAAAAATAGAGCTACTTTTTATGAATAGTCTTAGATTTCTGAGTATGTGGAAGGAGAAGGAATAATCAGATTTTTGAGGTCAAGCCTGACTCTGCCCCTACAACCCTGCTTTTTGTTATAAGGGGGAGGAATGAAAAGGAAGAAAGAAGGCAGAGGGAAGAAAAGAGGAAGGGAGTGTGAAAAGGAAGATCAGAGGTGTGTGCCAAGTTGATCGTGCCTATTTGGAAGGAGAGAATGAATCAGAGCCCCTTCTTTCCTAATGTGGATTCTAATATTTAAAATTTAAAATTACGCTTACCATTATTGAAGATACTAAGATGCTTTTATGTTGAACTGATTAAAATTACATTTGGAATAATGAATGACATGTAATGTACAAATACCCTCCCAGACACCTTTAAAAAATTTTTTTTAAAGCATAAAAATTATAAACAACTGTAATGGAAAGTTTTCGGAAGCGGTCTTCTAGAAGACAAAGGGTTGGGGGATCAGGAGCCCAGGGCCAGCAGATCCTATGAAATGGTTTACTAATAAGATTGGGGCTCCTCACCTGCCTGGAAGGATTCAGGACAACTGCTTCTAATGAAATTAAAGGGACGTTGAACTACTCTAGAACTCAGTTTCATTCATTTCTTTTTAATATTCCAAGATTGAAGATGCCTGCTAATACAGGTCTTTTATATATCTGGTAGGGAGAGTTTACCAAGGCTGATTTTGAATCTAGCTCATTTCTTTGAGCATTTGGAGCAGGGATTCAAATGATCATACTTGTTTCTTCCTCTTGTCCAGACCTTCACCAGACCTTCATCAAAGCCACCTTAGTTCCATTTTTTGTTTTTTGTTTTTCCCAGCAGCATGGATTGCACACAAAGTGGGGCTTTTGCCTTTGTAATTGGAATGTAAATGTACCACCCTCTCTAAGGAGGGAGTCTCCACTGTGCTGAAGGTTAGCTGAGACCCAAGGCTTAGCAAGGAGTCCCTTCCGATGTGAAGGCAGGTCAGCCTGCTGGCTTTGAAAAGAGCCTTCCATGATTACCAGTACAAGCATTCACCAACCCGCTGTACTTCCTGAGGAAAAGCTCTGTGTAATTTCCTGGCAGGTTCCTTTCTTTGTCTCCACCCCAAATGTATACCCAAATAGCAGACAGACTACTCCTCTGTGGAAAAGGTCTAGTTAGCTCCAGAGTGATCCTGGTGTAAGAGATGGAGATGCCTCCACTGCTCCCACTTTCTCCTCTTTAGTCTCTCCTTTGCCCTTTTCCTGCTTTCCTGGGAGTTACTTGAACATTTTATAGAATTCCATTTTAATTTAGAGTGCTGTTATTTTGATTTGATTTGTATTTTAGAGTATGTCTCTTTAAAAAGCTTTTTTTATGGTTCTACGTATAATATTTATATATACATAATTTATCACAGTCTACCAGTGTTGACATTTTACCAGTTCTATTGCAGTATAGGAACTTATATCCCTTTACTCTCCCCCTTTTATGATTGTTTTAAATATGTCCTCTGTGTACCTTGAGAATCATAATAGACAGTGTTACGATTTTTGCTTTAATCATAAACCATATTTAAAAAACTAAAGAGAAGTGAAGTCTGTTTTATTTACCCATATTTTTGCTCTGCTGTTCTTTCCTTCCTGATGTTCCAAGATTCCTTTTTTTTAAATCTTCTCCTTTCTGTTTAGAGACCTGTCTTTAGCCATTCTTTTAGGATAAGTGTGTTAGTTTTCCTTCATCTGAGAATATCATTCCTGAGGAATATTTTCTCTAGACATAGAATCCTGGGTTGATTGTCCTTTTCTTTCATTACTTGAAAACTATAGCACCACTTCCTTCAGGCCTCCTTGATTTCTTACGAGAAATCCTTTGTCATTCTATTTGTTTCCCCCTTATAGCTAATGTATCATTTCTCACTGGCTACTTTTCAAGATTTTTATCTCTGTCTTTAGTTTTCAGAAGTGTGATTATGATGTGTCTTGGTGTGGATTTCTGGGTTTATCCTGTATGGTGTTCACTGAGATTCTTGGGTCTGTCTTTTGCCAAGTTTGTGAAGTTTTCAGCCATTATTTCTTTAAATACTTTTTCACCTCCTTCCTCTTTTCCCTCTCCTTCTGGGAGTCAGAGGATCTAAATTTTAGATCTTTTCTTACAATCCCACAGGTCTCTGAGACTCTGTTCTTTTTTTTAAATCAGTGTACTTTCTCCCTATTGTTTTTGATTGGGTAATTTCTGTTTTTCTATCCTCAATTCACCAATTCTTTCCTCTAGCCTCTCCATTTGCTGTTAAGCCTATCCATTGAGGTTTTTTTTTTTTTTAATTATTTCAGTTATGGTATATTTTAGTACCAAAATATCCATTTGGTTCTTCTTTGTATCCTATTTCTTTGCTGAGAATTCTTACTTCTTTGCCAGATCTTTCTAGTTTTTTATTTATTTCAAGAATGTTTATAATTGCTTATTGAAGCTGACACCCCTCTGGCTGTGGGGGGGGGGCTTGACACTGCTCTACATGACCTCCACTGACACTGCTGGGGGTTGGCACTGCTGAGTGGTGATGGTAAAGTCCTGAGTCTCCACTGGGCTCTTCTGATACCACCTCAGCGAAGGATTGCGGTCAGTAGAGATGAAAGTCCAGTCTCCCCATTCAAGCTTCTCTAAAATCATCGTGCTCAGGGTGTTGGGATACGTTATTATCATCTAGGCCTTTTCTGGTGTGTCAGGGGTGGGACTACAGTTTTTTCTGCAGTGTTTGGCTGGAGTAGAGTGATTATTATCTAAAAGTTTCTATCTAAAGGGGCTAGGCTACTCCTTTCCTGGTTCTTTGGAGAGAGGGGCATTTTATTTTTTTCTATGCCTATTATAATTTCCAGGTTGTTGGATTCTCTAGTATCTAGTCTAAAATATATGAGGAAAAAGGAAAATCTAGGAACTAACCACCGTGTTATTCCTTGGGTCGTCGGGTCCTTAACCTTCTTGACTTCTCTTTATCTTTCAGAGTCTTCTTATGTTTGTTCTAGATGTAATGTCCATGGTTTTTAGCTATACCTGAGGGAGGAATAGGGAACAGTATGTTTACAACTTCTTCCTGTTAGACTTCCTTTTGATCCTTATCTTTATCCATTCCAGACACCCTTTGGGTTGTTTCACTCTCTCAGGGTCAGAGAATGTAGTATAATTTTGAGAACATCCAGTAATTCTGTAGGAAACCTGGCTTGGAACAGGAATTGCAGGATGGAGCCAGCCTCAAGCACTGCAGCAATGGCACGACATTTTGGGGGAAGAGGCCCAATCACATACTTTGTGGTTAGATGAATCTGGGTTCAGATCCTGTTTCTACCATGTAATTGTTACCTAACACTGAAACGTTTTTTACTCTCCTTGAGCCTCGTTGTGTCTACCTGTTGTGAGTAGAAGTGGAATATTTCTGGTGCCTGGTACATATTAGGTGTTATAAAAGAAACGCTATTATTGCTATGAAGCTGGTTATACGTTCTCTGGATATTTTGTCAATAATCTGACCTCTACCAGGAGAGAAACAAGTCCAAACTCAGGAAGCTGTTTTATGTAAACAAGTCATAGTTAAATGATCTCCAGAAATGATGTCTTTCTGTCCCAAATACTGCATCCAGTAAGAACATCAGTTACAACATGGAGCAAGCGCAGTGATTCCTCTATGGAAGTGGACTAGAATAATTTCAAAAGCAATGGCTGGCTTGTTGTTAAAGTTAATGCTGTGATGAGATCCCCATTCTCCATTTAAAAGATTTGACAATGCAAGAAGCAAATTAAGGGATCTTGGGGAAGGTTTCTCTGCTCCCTAAGGAGCAGAACTGGAAGAATGAGTCATTGATAGTATTTTTAGGCAATGTTCTGTTGCTGATAACCTCAGCTTGATTGTTTACTGACTTCAGAATATGTCTTTTAGTGCCTAGCTACAAGTCAGGTGAGAGCTGAGAGGGCAGGAAGGAGGGTGTTGGCTTTTCCCAGGGGAAGAGTAGATTTCTAAACTGGAAGGGACAAGGGGGCTATTCCTGGCTTTATGAGTAACTGGATTTAATGTTGTTGGGCTCTAGATAAAGATAGTCCATGGAGGCCTTTTGACCATTGTGGAGACTGAGCTGATATGCCAGCTTGGAACACTCATGGGGAAGTGCAGCGTCTGGTTAGTGTCCCCAGACAGGAGATTCTTATACAAGTGATTTATTAAAAAGCATTCTCAGGAGAAAGGATGTGCTTTCAGGGGAAGCCTAGGGTCAACCTAATCCCATGGGATGCTCTGTAACATCAATCACATCAGAATCTAATCTGTCTTGAGGTGCAGAAGTGGGGATTTGATATCTTTGCACCAATCAGTTCTCAGCTAGGGACAGCCTAGCCCTGCATTAGGGTAATTCTCAGGCACCTTTGGGCAAGGTCACCCAAGGTCAGTTCTCTGGGGAAACTTACAGGTGTGAGGGTAGCAGTAGCATTAGCAGCTGCTGGAAGAGGGATCCCTGGGAATATGGGCATGCTTAACAGGGCTCATCATGGCACCAGGTAAAAACCGTTGGCTTGCATAACAGAAGGCCTGGCTTCTACGTCCTAATTTGCTCTGTGACCTTGAGCAAATCATTCAGTCTCTCTGCTTGTAAAAAAGGATTGGCAAAGGTGTACTCTTAAGGCCTTGCTGACTCAGATGAGTTGACTGAGAACATTAGATTTCATAAGACCTGGGCTTTCTGGCCAGTGGTCCATGGAAACAAAACCTTCAAGAAGACAAAGGAGGTGGGGCACCTGGGTGGCTCAGTCGGTTAAGCCGCTGCCTTCGGCTCGGGTCATGATCCCAGGGTCCTGGGATCGAGCCCCGCATTGGGCTCCCTGCTCAGCAGGGAGTCTGCTTCTCCGGTTCCCTCTGCCTGCCTCTCTGCCTACTTGTTCTCTCTCTCTCTGTCAAATAAATAAATAAAATCTTTAAAAAAAAAAAAAACTTATTAGGGATTGCTTTTTAAAAAAAAAAGAAGACAAAGGAGGCAACTGTGAGGTTATTGCCACATAGCCTGAAACCTAGGGAGGCATCTGGGGGGGCCTGGAAGGGACAAGGGTTTCTTACCTTGGGGGCTAGGACCTGCACAGGCCTCGCGTCAGGGGAGGAAGAGCTGCGTGGTTTGGTGACCAAGGGGACAGCAAGGAAGTCCACATTAGAGAGTGGATTCTGGGTGGAGCGAAGGCTCCTTGCTTCTTGTCTAAGCGGTTGCAGTGGGAATCTACTCTAGTTAGAAGTTTAAATAAATGCATTTAGTATCTGGACTTCAATTTCTTATATTTTGTAAACTTTTTTTCCATCCCTCTAATAAGAGCCCTTTTCATAATTTGATTACATTATTAGTGACATTTTACAATAATTCTTTGACACATTATTGCAGTTTGTATGCTGGTTAGGGGAAGAGGCAGTTGCTTCTATATTTTTGTATGTGCCCATAGGCAGAAACTGGACAGCTCTAGGGAGTAGTAGGAGCAGGTGAAGTTGGGGTTGGGGTGGAGTGAAACCTCAGTAATGTCAGTCCTGGGGCTCTCTCAGGAAAGCGGAGCTCCTCCCTGTAATGCAGACAGTTTCCTTCTGTAGGACAGAGGTTTTTAATGAGGATATTTTATTGTAACATGACACAAGCAGTTGATACTTTGCCGTTACCCTTGTTGAAATATGGCATAGATTCTGTGTTGGTCCCTGAAACTGCTTGGTGGTTTCAGGAAATTACAGGTCAACACCCAACAAAATAAAACTTTCCTCATGCAGGTCTTTTGATTACAAAGCTTTTATCACTCTCAAACTTTAGCTCATCGTGGATACCCTCCAGGCTGGAAGAGAAGGCATTTCTCAAACCAAATTGATTGGCTTCATAGTAGGTTAGGAAGAACCCTTCAGCTGGCATTGTTTTGAGGCATGGTCACCTCTGTTGGGCTTTCACCAAAAGCCAAGCATTGATTGTCTGGAGTTGGATGTTTCTAAGAAGTTTTTAAGCTTGGCTAATTTATTAATAAAAATACTGCATTCTTATGGGACCAGTATCTTTCCCCCATTTTTCAAAGGGTTCTGCAGCTGAGAAAGCTTCAGTCCCTTTCAGAGGGAGGAAGGTCTCAGCTTGGTGCAGCATAAGGAAATTCTGCTGAGGAGTGAGCTGCTTGTTTGCGTGGGTCTTGCTACATTTGGGAGTTGCTTAGTAGATTGGCTTTTCCAAAGGAGAAGTCAGTTTATAGCCTGGTCAGCAGATCCGTCTGTGGTCTGCTGGGGGCTCGTGCACCTCAGATGTCTCATCTCCTCTGGGTGGAGGTTTTGGGATGGACGTGGAAGCTCACAGGCATATTATTGGATTTGCGTGAGGATAGTGCGGCAGTGCTGCTTTTTCTGCTGACTCTCCTTTCTCGGGGCTCTTGAAATATCTGTGTTCATAAATAGTGGCTTATTTAAAATTCAAGGCAAAACTGTAAAAATAGTTTCATTTAGAAAGAAAGATTAATAATTTTAAGTACCTCCTTAGGAGATTTAGTAAAAACACGACATACGAAATCCTTTTTGTCATGGAAGAAAGAAGTCTTACTGTGTTTCTATATTTCAGTCTTGCAGTTGTTGATGTTTTAAGGATGAAACTTCTGTGGCTGAGATGTCACCTGGACAGGTATCACCATTTGCGGCTAATGATGATTGATGGTAGTCAAAAAAGTTCTTCTCTGTCAAGAGGGCACTTGGAAGGCAGGTTATAAAGAGCAGTTCTCACCATCCAAAAGCGTTTGTTATCACTCATGCTTTGATGCGGCGACACATTGTAGTTCTTGGCATAATGAGAGCCAGGTTCCAGGAGTTACTGCTGCAACCAACTCTTACCTGCCAAACTATAAAGACAAACTATTTTGAGGATTAAAGGATGGAATTCCTTTGTGCTTTGTTGAAGCAGAACTGAAAGGTTTATAATGACAGACAGAATCATTAGGAGGCATGAAAGAAAAAGCAGCAGCAAGGCTGAAAGTGTCCTGTGCTAGAAAGGAGTTGACGCCCTTTGAACATTTAAGTTCAATAATGTGCCGTCCTTTACCTCCAGAGAGCACGCTACTGACCCACTGTTGGGGAGCGTGGGCTATGGGTTTTCCAGCAGAGGGGATAGATTTTCTTCAGATCTGTCTCCTTATACTTGCCAGAGATCTCCTCTGGGACCAGTAACAGGCACTGAGGAGTCTGAAAGCTGGAGAAAGGGGAGGCTGGATCGTAATGGTGAATGCTTATTGAGTGTGTTTGATGTGCCAGGCTTCCTTCTAATCAGTTGACATGAATCACCTCAGTTATTCTTCACAAGCAACCGTCTTATGGAGTAGGATTGCTTAATAGTCTCACCTTACAAATGGGGAAGTTGAGGCTAAAGAACTTGTCCAAGGGCACACAGCTAGAAATTGGTGCAGCTGGTATTTGAACTCATCATGGATCATGCTAGGGCAGCAGCTCTTAAGCACCATAACCTGCTATAGTCTAGTTAGCGATTGAGAACATGGATTCTGGAGTCAGAGAAACATGGGCTCAAATCCTGACTCCCTCCACTGATTGCTCCTTGAGCTTGGGTAGGTGACATAACACAGTTGGGGCAAGAAAGGAAGTCAGTCAGAGAAGCCTGCTACAGATCATGGCATGTAATAAGCACTCAATAAATGCTAACCACTATTATTGCTAACATTTCGTTTTTGCCACAGAACAGAGTGAAGCTAAGAGGTGGTGGTTCTGCATTTGCATCGACATGGATGGAACTGGAGGGTATTATGCTAAGTGAAATAAGTCAAGCAGAGAAAGACAATTATCATATGGTTTCACTCATATGTGGAATTTAAGGAATAGTACAGAGGACCATGGGGAAGGGAGGGAAAAAAGAATGGGAAGAAATCAGAGAGGGAGACAAACCATGAGATACTTTGGACTCCAGGAAACAAACTGAGGGTTACAGAAGGGGGCGTGGGGGCTGGGTAACCCGGTGATGGGTATTAAGGAGGGCACATATTGTGATGAGCACTGGGTGTTATACACAACTAATGAATCGTTGAACACTGCATCAAAAACTAATGATGTAAATATACGTTGGCTAGGTGAACATAATAAAAAAAAAAGAGGTGGTGGTTCTGTACTTGAGAGTGCCTAAGAAATTGCCTGTGATATATTTAAGAATAGGTACAAGAATATACCTATAATGAGAATTACTATTCTTATTAATAGATTTCTGGGCTCCACTCATGACTTCTAATTCAGTTGGGTCTGGGGGAATGGTGGGTTGTTGGACCCAGGAACCCGAATTTGTTTCTCTTTTCTTTCTTTAAATTTTTAATTTTAATTCCATTACTGTTAATGTACAGTGTTATATTAGTTTCAGGTGTACAGTATAGTGATTCAACAATTCTGTAATTACTCAGTGCTCATGATAAGTGTACTTTTTAATCCCCATCACCTATGTCACCCATCCCCCCACCCACCTCCCTTCTGGTAAACATCAGTTTGTTCTCTATAGTTAAGAGTCTGTTTCTTGGTTTGCCTCTCTCTCTCTTTTTTCCCTTTGCTCATTTGTTTTGTTTCTTAAATTCCACATATGAGTGAAATTGTACGGTATTTGTCTTTCTCTGACTTATATTGCTTAGCCTTATACTCTCTAGCTTCATCCATGTTGTTGCAAATGGCAAGATTTCATTCCTTTTTTATGGCTGAGTAATATCCATTGTGTGTATATATACCACATCTTTATCCATTCATATATGGATGGACACTTGGGTGGCTTCCATAATTTGGCTATTGTAAATAATGCTGAAATAATGCTTGAATTGTTGTTGTATCTTTTGGGTAAATACCCAGCAGTGTGATAACTGGATTGTAGGGTAGTTCTATTTTTAACTTTCTGAGGAAGCTCCAAAGTGTTTTCCATAGTGTCTGTATCAGTTTGCATTTCCATCAACAGTGCATGAGGGCTCCTTTTTCTCCACATCCTTGTCAACACTTGTTGTTTCTGTGTTTTTGATTTTAGCCATTCCGACAGGTGTGAGGGGATATCTCATTGTGGTTTTGATTTGCATTCAGGAACCTGAGTTTTTTTCATTTTTTAAGTTAACATATAACGTATTGTTTGTTTCAGGGGTACAGTGATTCATCAGTCTTATATAACACCCAGTGCTCATTACAACACATACCCCCCCAGTGGCCATCACCCAGTTACCCCATCCCACCACCTCTCTCCCCTCCAGCAACCCTCAGTTTGTTTCCTATAATTAAGAGTCTCTTATGGTTTGTCTCCCTCTCTGGAACCTGAGTTTTTAAAAAGAACTTTAGGTGATATGGAACAAGTGGTCTGCAGATGTCATGTTGTGAAGCTCTGTGGTGTAGGAATCACAGACCTGAGTCGGCCTCCTGCTATGTGCCCATCCTGGTGAGGCTGGCTGGCCATAGGCATTTTGCATAACAAGGCTTTAGAATTGACCCAAATCCAGAGCTGCATTTCATAATTGATTTATGCATTGAGCCATAATCAAACAATGGACTGGAACACAGATACTCTGTGGACTCTCTCTTAATCATTAAAAACCAAAAATAAGCCACACACAAAATTTAACCATTAAAAGGACTTGTGTTTCACAGTGTCGGTATTGGCAATTTTATAATGGCTGCTGGAGCAAGCACAGGAATCACTGATGGGTGTTGAGGGCTGGGGGTGGGGGTAGGGCCTTGGAGATTCTCGAGTCACACCCTGATCAACCAGATGCTGACACCGAGGACGGAGGGAGAAGCAACTCGATTATATATTGCAAAGTTTGTTGGCAGCAAAGTCCACAGTAGGATACTCTGGCCACCTCTGGATGAGGGGCCACACTGGAACCCTTTGGGAAGTTCTACAGTCTCTGAATTTAGGGTGACAGCATAAAGGAGGGAGGAGTCTCTCATCTGCTTGCCACTGCGTGAGGTCTTTTCCTGTCCGGATGCTTTTTTGCCACCATGTCTAGCCAGCATCTACCCACTCATTCTTTAGGGTCTTTTGTCAGCTGCCTTTTCTGGGACAGTTTCTCTGATGTCTCCCACACTTGCTCCCAACAGAGTTCATTACTGTCCCTTTAGCTACTACTGAACCTTATAGCAACTATTGCACTAACTGGAAATTTTTGCTGCTTGTCTTATTTCCTGGGATGCAATTAGGTGGCACAAGTGGAAGCAACTCTCCTATTTTTCACACTTGCGGACATCATTGATTATTTGTTCTACTCATTCTCCTATATGAAGGGAGCCCCCACTATATATACCAACTTCATTTAGAGAATACAGAGCAAAGAATGGACTTCATAAATGAGAAGATACGTAAAAAATTAGATATTGTAAAACACCAATATGTACTATGAAGAAACTAAGAAAAAGAATGATGTGTAATAGGTAAATGACACTGGGTGGTCAAAGAAGGACCTTCTCAAAGAGTTTCTCAGTTGAGCTGAGACCCAGATGATGGGAATTGGGGTCCATATAAAGATCTGAGAGAAGAGTGAGTATTCTAGGGGAAAGGAAGAGTTCATGAAAATGAGTTAAAGTGAGACGGACCCAGGCATCTTTGAAGAACAGAAGGAAGCCAGTGTAGAGAGAATGGAATGAGCAAGAAGAGTAGTATAAGATGAAGAGTGGGAGATAAGCAGGGGCACATCTCATGGGGTCTTGTAGGCCATGGAGGAGTTTGGTTTATAGTCTAGAGGCAATGAGAAGCTGTTAGGGGTATATAAGCAGGAATGTGGCACGGTGTAATTCATATTTTTAATAAGTCACTTTTATCTACCGAACTTTGACTTGTTCTCAGACTCTAAACACTGTATGCTGGGCAGTCTTTACTTATTGATCAGTTTTCACTTAAGGGGAAAAAAAAAACCCTTTAAGGAATTGTTGCTAAACTCTTTGAGGGCCACCTTCATGTTTTAATCACTTCTGTGTGCTGAGCACTTTGTACTGTGCCTGGCAAAGAGTAGATTCTTAGTGAATATTTGTTGTATGAATGAATGGTTTCTGAATTATTTTGTTCTTTGGACTAAAGAAGTAGCAAGGTTCTCTCTGTTGGGTGATATTTTTTTTTTTAGTAGGTCTACTAAGTGGTAGGTGGCAGCATATTGTGAAAATTAATTGACATCCCAGCTTACCTCAATTCACTTCAAACATTTTTTAGTTCTATAAAATTCAGATATAGTTAAGCTGGGAGGTGACAGAGAGGAGCCTTTCCAAAGCCCTGGAAGTTACAACTATATTGTCTCACTAGCTTTTAAGCATCAGGTGGAGAAGGCCTGGTGTACGTCTGCCTCCGGTATTATGGCAGACTGAATGTTTCGAGAAACTCTCCTAATTATGCACACCGAGAAATGCTGGATATCATATAAAAATGTGTAGCTAAGCTCATGCAAATTCAAGGTAAATTGGGCTAAGAAGGGAAAGCTGACATCAGGGTGGTGAGTGAGCACCTTAGCTATGGCCAGCCTTGGGGTGTGTGAAGATAATGGAAACCTAGAGCCTCGGTTTCTGTCACACTACAGAGGGTGTGTTGCCAGGGGGGTGTGGTAGAATAGGAGACAGGGTCTTGGATGCTACGAGGCAGTGACTCAGGCTTGATTAAGAGCCTGCAAAACCAGAAGGCTTGAAGATCTGTATGCTCAGTGAAAAGATGGACTGAAAAATCCTCCTGGCAAAGAAAGTTGCTGGGAAAAGTTGCTTGTTCCAGTCTTGGCTGGAAATGGGGTAATAAAAAGAGTCCTGAGAATTCTGACCTCGTGAGGATTTGGGGTTTAAATTTACATTATCCACATATGCTGTCCAGGAAACCTCAAGTGAAAGAAGTGGGTTAAGATGATTCTAGTGTGAGACTCAGAATGCCAGCAGAATCAGATGAGGATCCTCTTTGGAGGAATGCACCCACAACTGAGGCTCTTTAGGAACCCCACAGACTGAGATCAGGCATGTATCAGTTCATAATAAAAAGTTACTAATTACGGAGTGCACAAGTTATAAGCAGAAACAAAAACAATAGAATTAGACTTCCCAAAGACTTCAATATAAGGATTATCAGAGTCAGAATATAAACTAAGTATCCTTAAAATATTTATAGAAATAAAAGACAGCATTTAAAACATGAGCAAGGAAGAAGAGGCTGTTAAAAAGTGATTAGTTAGGGGCGCCTGGGTGGCTCTGTTGTTAAGCGTCTGCCTTCAGCTCAGGTCATGATCCCAGGGTCCTGGGATTGAGCACCCCCCCCGCCCCCCTTGGGCTCCCTGCTCAGCGGAAAGCCTGCTTCTCCCTCTTGCACTCCCCCTGCTTGTGTTCCCTCTCTCGCTGTGTCTCTCTCTGTCAAATAAATAAAATCTTTAAAAAAAATGATTAGTCAGAACTTGAAAAAGAACCAAAATGAAATTCTGGAAATAATTATATATATATATATAACTTATATATATATAATTTTAAGTTTTAGTTTAAATTCTTAGTTAGCATATAGTTTCAGGAGTAGAATTTAGTGATTCATTACTTACATATAACACACAGTGCTCATCACAAGTGCCCTCCTTAACCCCCATCACCCATTTAGCCCATCCCTGCCCACCTCCTCTTCAGCAACCCTCAGTTTGTTCTCTTTGGTTAAGAGTCTCTTATGGTTTGCCTCTCTCTCTCTCTTTTTTCCCTTCCCCTACGTTCATCTGTTTTGTTTCTTAAATTCCACATATGAGTGAAATCCTGTGGTATTTGTCTTTCTCTGACTGACTTATTTCGCTTAGCAAATACACTCTAGCTCCATCCACGTCATTGCAAATGGCGAGATTTCAAGGAGTATATTTTAAATTGAAAACTGGAAGGGAAAAAAAAAAAAGCTTAACCACCAAGTTTTTAAAAATTCTGACTGATAAGGAGTTTGAATTTATAATATTTAAAAAACGTCTTACACATAGAAAAATGTAAACACCATAATTATATAACCTGATGAATTTTCACAAATTATATGTACCATGTAACTAGTATTCAGCTTAAGAAACCTTATCAGCATCTCAGAAGCCCTCTTCATGTACTTTTCCAGATAATCTCCTCACTCCAAGGGCAACCACTAACCTGAATGCTAATACCATAGTCAGTTTGCCTGTTTTTTTTTTTTTTTAAAGCATTTTATAAATTTATATAGGACATACTTTTTTGGATATGACCTTTATCTCAACGTATGAAAATGATAAAAATATGAAATTCATTCATATTTTTCTATCTAGTTGTAGTTTATTTCTTATTTAATATAGTATTCCACTGTGTAAATATATCACAATTTATTTACTTATTCTACTGCTCAGAATTTAGGTAATTTCCAGTTATTATTTATCCATTTCTCTTGGTTTATACCTAGGAAGGGGATTGTCAGGTCACAGAGTATGCATATGTTCAGCATTAGTAGAAACTGCCTAACAGTTTCCAACCTTTTTCTAACCCTGGTGAAATCTTGTGTGGAAATTCAACAAATAAAACCATATTCAAAATGTCAAAACAGACATACAGGGGCACCGGGGTGGCTCAGTTGGTTAAATATCTGCCTTCGGCTCAGGTCATGATTTCAGGGTCCTGGGATCGAGCCCTGTGTTGAGGCTCCCTGCTCAGTGGGGAGTCTGCTTCTCTTTCTGTCAGCTGCCCCCCTCATGCTCTCTCTTAAATAAATAAATAAAATCTTTAAACAAACAAACATACAAAACCTAATGGAATGGATGGATTAATAACAGATTAGACCCAGTGAAGAAAGAATCAGTGACTTATTTTTTATTATCAGGAAGATATATATGAGAAATACCGAGTATGCAGCTCAGAAAGACAAAAGTATCAAAAAAGAGATTAAGAGACATAAAAGATAAAATTAGAAGACTTGACATGTCTAATTGAAGAAGGCTCAGTGGAATTGAGTCAGAGAAAGAGAGTCTAAAAATATCTAATTCACCATTATCAAACAGAAAAGTAATATGAGCCACACATGTAGAATTTTTAAAAATAATTTATAGTATATGTGTTTTATTTAACCCAATATATACAAATATTCTTATTTCAACAGGTAATCAATACAAAAATTATTATTGACATTCTTTTTTCATATCAAGTCTTTAAAATCTGGTATGTGACTTTGTACTTAGAACATCTCAGTTTAGCCACATTTCAGGTGCTCTGTAGCCCCCTGTGGCTAGTGACTACCAGATTAGACAAAGCAGGTCTAACAAATCAAGGTATACAGGGAAGAGGAATTGACCACAGGTTACTAGGTTTCTGGAGGAATGAAGCAGTTGAAGCAGAGTGATGTTTTGTGAAGGTGGAGGAATGTGGGTTAGCGTAACATCATACAGGTGGCATTGGGCTTTGAGTTTACGCACATTCATAGCCTTCTGTACACTTATTATACCTTTCAACATCCAGTGAATTACAAAATTACAGCTTTTGAGTAGTTCAGGGCAATAATAAACAATAGCTGAGTACAAGAAGAGAAATATATCATATCTGTTGAATTTACAGGGGGATTTGGAAACTTGGAATTTAATTATCCTCATGCAGATTTGACCAGAAGCCTAAAGTGAGCAAGTCTGACATTTACATCAAAGTTCACTGTGTGTATTAATAGAAGTAGGCAGGTTGAATGTGGCTTTCGTTTCTTTGGCTGTAATGATATGAAAACTTGACAATGAATACAAGTAGGTTGTTACCGTGGTTTTTATGTCTCAGTTAAAAGATAGCTCCATGTCCTAGTGTGCTCATACAACACAAAAGCTATATTATCAGGCTCTGAATCAAATACCTTATGAACTTGACCCAAATAACCTCAGACTTCCTAGGAAATTCTGTTTGGGAAGAGATGTGGCTTTAGTCAGTTGGGTCACTCTTGCAACAGCTTCAAAAGCAGTGAGGCAAGGTGCCTGGAACCTCTGTCTAGCCTCTGCCATTTGAAAAGTAGTAATAAAATTAAAAATGCATTTCTGTCTTTAAAAACACCTCCAAAATGCTGTGTTTATTTGTGTAATGATAACACTTTTTATGCTGGCTCTGACAGTCCAAAAATAGGGGTGTGACTGTTATGCAAGGCATACCATTATATAAGGTTGTGATCTTTATGATGGAAAAAAGTCTTCTTTTTCCCATAGTCTAAGTATGAGGCCGACTCAGCCAATTTAAGTGCTGCCATATGTTTGATTATGAAGCTAGCAGTAAAATTATTAGTTTAATCCAATTATTTAGAATGTTCTGTACTAACTTTGAGATATTCTTTGCATTGGTTTCAGAAGTTTATGCAACAGTCTCAGTCTAATGTAGAACCTATATAAGTTGATCATCTAACAAAATATGTGAAAGCATATCCATCAGCTGCTGAGCCTTTTATTTGTGCCCATTATCTATGAAACCAAAGGGAACTTTTCATAGCCAGTGTCCTTCTGGGGTATGAGATTGAGTTTACTGGTGATGCTGAAGATCATCTAGTTGAAAGTATACTAGGAGTTCGAGTTTCTGATTGTGTGACTAGAGGAAAGTCACTGATCACTTTACTTTTGGATGCTTTTGCAATTAAAAAAGGATTCCTCAAATACATTAGGATTGGAAGAAGTCTTAGGAGTCATTTATTCTTACCTCTCACCCAAATTACTAGAACTCTAAAGTATCTGTGACAAATGGCCATCCAGCTTTGGCTTGAATGCTGGACCAGAGTTTACTCCCTTACAACACTGCTCCATCACTTGATATTTCCAGGGTTAGACCATTTGCCTTTGCATTGAGAGCTAAAACCTTTTTAGCCAATGCCCAACTCATAGGATACTTCAGACGTAAAGCATCATAAATATTGAAAGATCTTTTTTAAAATGAAGTTAAAAGACAGTATATAAATTAGCAGATATATATCACTGTTTAGAGAGGTGAGCCTACATGAATGGAGCTAGTCTAATTCATAATGCCTAGATCCTTGCTGTCCTTTCAGCAACTCCCCAAACTGAAAGAATCAACATCTTTGTGGTACAGCTTTAAAATTTAGGCATTGAGCTACTGTGGGCTTGTCTTGGAAGTAGGGAAAAAAATTCTGCCTCTCTAAGGTTGACCAGGGACCCTCACGTTTTTTTTTTTTTAAAGCTGATTTCATAGATAGATCCTCAGGGTCTAACATCTAAACTCTTAGCAGGTTTAGGAATTCTCTCACTTCTATTGCTTACCAGGACTCCAGAGCCTTGTAGCTTTTTCCAGAATGGAGAGAGTGGGTGAATTACATGTGTGGGATCTCTTTGGTTCACTCAATGCTTTCCACCCTGGAAACTCTGAATCCAGCTCTGAAGGTTTGGAATTTAGACTTGGGCAGGATGGGATGTGGCAAATAACAGAGTGGCAGAACCAGACAGAGGATAATGAATTCTCAGGGTTTCTAGAGGGGGTAACCTTCTGTCTTCTCAATGTTCTCTTTCACTGAAAACTCAACAGCTAACATCTTGGCTGGGCTTCATACTGGACAGCATATTCTTGACTTTGGAAAAGGTGGTGGGGTTTTAATAAGCTTCCTTTCTGATTTGACACTTAGTGTTGGTCCTAGGGTAATTCCTCCCTAACAGCTGCTATGTACCCTGCTCTTTCTCAAATGAAGTTTCCAGGTGGATTTACTTCTTCAGCAGTCACAGAGTGCAAACTGAAGGCACAGTGTTTTGTTCTAGGTGCTAAATCTTGTTGGAGTAGAGAGAAGGGAGAAACCTGAACTATATTTAAGTAAACATGGTAAGTCCCTTGGCTCATGGTTGGCTGCCTTTGGTTTCTTTCGGCACCAAGCAAAACATCCATTTTAAGTATTTATATCCCTGATGTTGAAACAAACACACTCTATTAGACATTCCAGGATTAAAACTTTTGTGGGAAATGGAATTGGGAACTATGTATCCCCAAGGAAAAGTTAGGCATTAAAGGCAAAAACTCAAATAACAGGAAAAAGAAAAGAAATTCAGGCAGCTTACAAGCTGGAAAACTCAATGAAATGACTGAAAACTAGACAGATGATTACAGGCAGAGTGGGATTAGGAAGAGGCTGGTGATAATAGATCATGTCAAGTGTATTGACTGCAGTGGTTAGAGGCCTGGAAAACGGCAGATCTGTGAAATTTGAGGTGAACAAGCAAGGTGAGAGTTATAAAAGCTTTCTAATCGTTTGCTTGCGGGTCTGCCTCCTGAAGGGATCTTGGGCTCTGTGAGGAAGTTGTGGTATAGCAGTCTTAGTGTTAGGTACAGATTCTGGCTTCCTACTCGTTATCCAGGTTCCTCTACATGTCTTTCTCTCAGTGTCATCATCTCTGTATAAGTACATCTATTCTAATAGCATCTTCTTTGCAGGGTCACAATGGAGATTGTAATGGCAGGTCAAGTGATAGCATGGTGGCTGGTACTTCTTACATGTCAGGCATTATTAGTATCTGTATTTCTATAGCTCAGGATGATATTTGGCTCATAGCTGGCATTTAATAAATGTTTGTTTAATAAATGAGTGAGCATTTATGATTAGTGTTTCAATAAAAGTTTTCATCTAATTTAATTACTTCATTTAATTACTTCCCTCTCCAGCTGGTTAATATTACTTGGTGTCCTAATAAGACATATAGAAAACTTTGGAATAAGCATTCTGAAAATAATAGAGGGCCAAATGCATAGATAGTAAATACCAATATTTTCTCTTAAATAAGAATATAAGCATTTTATAAATCAAAAATATATGCTCTTCCATGTGCTTCATCATTTTGCAAATATAAATTAGTATGTAATTAACTGTATTTCTCTCCAGCTCTGCTTCTCTTCCTATTGTTGAATAAAAAATGGCAGCATTCTCTCCAGCATGTAAGCCAGAAATCTGGGAGTCATCACTGCCTCCTCTCCTTCCCTCATTGCCCATATCCATGCATGTTTGTGGACATATAAGCCATTTCATCTCCTAGTTAGCTTCTGAGTTTGTCCTTTGTGTTTATCTCTGCTGTTATTGCTATTATTAGTCCAGCTATTGTCATCTCTTGTCTAAATTAATATCATAGTGCTGATGGATAATTAAGGAAAAATCTTCTAGGAAAGTCTAAGGCAACCAGTGTTTGAACTTCCTACTGGCAAGCTCTTCAGTGTTCATGCACAAAGGATTCATGAGACTTAAGCATCTTGGATTTCTGTGGGTTTGCAGAATGTTGGAGGTGCTTGCTTTCTCTCCTACTGCATTATGTACGAGACAACTGCTGCTGAAGCTAGTTGGACATGTGTTTGTGATGCACAAGCCTGGAAGTTTTTCTGAAGTTTGCTGTTATCATGCCTTGTTAATTCCAAGGAAATATAGCTTCTCAGGATTACAAAAGATCTAGCTGTGAAAAAATTCACAAAGATAGGAAAATAATTTTTATGTGTATTAGAAAAACACAACTTATTTAATCTAAATTTATTTAGCAAAGTCTATATGTATCTTCAGGCTACCCTACTTAGGGCAGTTGATAGCCAGGGAAAGTCATACAAGACTGTAGAATCCATCTTTCAGAGTTCAGAGGCTCAAAGTTTCTATATCGATTAGGAAAACCCATGTTAAATGGATCAATATTCTCAAGTCAGTTGTTCTAGGAGATGACTTTACCACATTTGGCAAGATTATTGACAACCTTACTAGAATGGTTAGGGAATCCAGCTTTGCAAGGAATCATAAAGCACCTTGGTGGATTGGCATGACTGCACCTCACTCATGAGATCCAAGTACTCTAACTCTGTAGGTGGAGGTAGGAAGATGCGAGGATCCAGCAGTTGGGTGGAGAAATAAGTTTGTCAGGAAATAAAATTGAGTGGTTTAAGGACTGGTTCTGGTGCTAGTGTCCTTGATCCCGATGGCTCTCAGTTTTCTCATGTATCCATAGCTAGCAGAGCTTCCTAACAGAGTCCGGCATGGGTTATGGCTTTTGGAACAAGTTAGTCACTCCTATGAGGATGTAGTTGCCTAAAATGATGGTCATAAAAACTTTTGTTCCTGAAGGGAAAAGAGGGACCTGTTTTATGTGTAAGTGCCTGGAGAGATGTGGGGAAAGAGATGAGCATAACGAGGACTGTAGGGAGTATAGCTGGAGATGGGCAAAGGTCAGAAGGGGAAGGAGTAGTGTTTGTGAAAGACCACGTGAAAGTTAGCAGGAAAGAACTGTAGGGCCCAACTGACCAGTGATAACACTAGTAGGTGGGTGAGCCTCCATCATTTTCCCCTCACCTGCCATAGACCCCAGGGAAGATTTGATACCCTGGATGCTCCCTGTGCCCCCAGTAGAGCACACTGGATTCCTGAAAAGCAGCAGTAGAGAGGATAGCTCCAGAAAGTCATCATCTCATGGTGGCCCTGGAGAGATGACAATGTACCAGTTCTCTTACCTCCTTATGAGGAGAGGACTAGCAAAAAGGTCAGAGTGGAAAAACATAGTGGTTGGTTTTGTGCTTATTGAATGTGAAGTGACATCTGATAGTACCCCCAAAATAACTGAGGGAGATTTCAAAGGAAGCCTGAGTGCTAATAACTCAGGCATTAATGGAAATGTGACTACATTTGTGTTCATGGGCTGGCGAAACTTGCAGTATTTGGAATATATACAATGCATTAATGCTAAAATGCTATGATTATGCTGTATTTAATAACATTCAAACATGTGAGATAAAAAATTACTTAACACTAATTTACAAATGAATCACAGAATTTTTATCCAGAAGGAACTTTAGGAATCATCTACTTCAACTTCCACATTGTATGCATTAGAGTCAGAGAACAAAGGATGGAAAGTGAGTGAGCCCTGTGATGTTGGGCGTGTGAGTAGCAGAGGGTATCATATCCAGAGTTCCTGGGTCCTAGACTTAACCATTTTACAACAAAAAGGAAGAGAAGTGGAATAAAAAAAAAAAAATCAGTAAAAAATACCAAGTACCACTCAGTTACATGTCAAGTTAGAATTCCAAAAAATTACATTTTAACTATAGTTTTGTACCAAACACATTAGTAGTTCTCTAATAGTGTATATTTAAGAAAATTCTGAAATTTCAGTTCTATGATTAGATATCAACATAAATTGTGTCTTTGATCACTTTATCTTTGGCATCTCCTTCCTGGTAGGTTTCGTTATGAGAGAAATTTGGTGGTGGTTTCGCCCCAGAAGGGGACACAGGCCTCCAACAGGCCAGCTCACTCCCATCTAGAGCCTTGCTGAGGTTATTTCCTCTACCTCAAATATCTTCCACCAAATCATCCCAAAACGGTCTCTTTCTCATCTTTTATGGTCAGCTCAAGAGTCACCTCTCCTTATCCCCCTCCCCAGGCTGGTCATATCAGTCTCCAGTGGCTCTCAACTGAGGGTGATTTTTGTCCCCCAAGAAACATTTACCAATGTCTGGAGACATTTTTGACTGTCAGGACTGCAGTGTGGGATGCTACTGGGTAGAGGCCACTGATGATGCTAAATATCCTATAATGTACAAGATAGCTCTCTACGACAAAGAATTATCTGGTCAAAAATGTCAGTAGTGGCAAGGCTGAGAAACCTTGCTCTAACCCATTCCCTTAGCTCTGTTTTTTCCAAGGTCTACCACAATCTTATCTTACTTGTTTACATGCTTTCCTATCTGTCTCCTCCCATCCCACCCCCTTGAATGAAAGCTCTACAAGTCCAGGAACTGAGTTTCATTCATTGCTATAAATGCTTCCAGAACAGTACTTGGCACATAGTAGGTGCTCCATAAATAGGAGTTAAGTTGATTGAATGAATGACCCTGTTGCTTCTACTGGAAAGATAACACACAGGGCCAACTGGACTAGTGGTGCAGCATTCACGTGGATGCAAGACACCAAGGCAAATGCACCAGGTAAAATGGAATGGCTTTTTTCTTTTTGGTTTCATACGATCAGGATCAGCACAATTTTGTCTTTCAGAAAACCCACAAATGAAAAAAGGCGGAGGTTATTGAAAACCCGTGGGTACTGCCTGGGTGTCAGCTGTCAGCGTAATCCTGTAGCTCCTATAACAGCGGTTATCTAGGCTCAGGCTGCAAAGGGGAATGGAAATGAAGCCATTTGTACATAAGCTACATTTGGCAGAGTAACAGCTTATCGATTCAGGCTGTCCAGGAAGGCCATGTTTCTTCTCCATGCCTTTTCATTCCTAGTCTGGGTTGAACTGAGAACACGAATTCTACTCAAATGTATTAACAGCCTCCTAATGTAAGCCATTGGTCATGAAGAAATGAAAAGAATTATTTAAAGCACTCACAATAGGCCAAAGTTTCAAGATGATTTGTTTTACCTGGTACGTTATAAAAAAAAGAAAGAGCAACCCCGTGCTAATGCCAAATTAGAGATGCATCAGTACAATTTTCTCAATAGAACTGAATAATAGCGAGCACGTCTAACTAGCAAATGTGATCAGGAGCATCATGGAAATAAAGACTGAAAACTGCCTTCACAGCTTTAAAATTCACAGATGGCAAATCAAGTAAAAGATCTATTTATCACCCTCTGAGCACTCCGTAAAATGCACATCCGAGGGCTAGGAAGTTTCTAATGGCAACTGCTGCACTTATAGCAACCTCAGTGGAACCCTTGGCTCTCTGATATTAAGCTCTTCTAGGGTCTTGCTGCAGAATGGGGAAGCTGCCTTCCTGACCACACAGCTTCTGAACGATATAACTGTGAAGACTGCTTTGCCAGGAGTGTCTGAAGGTGACAATGAGAGTCAGATATGTATAGTAATGCACTAGAGATTGTTGTGCCACGTCCTATGTTTCACAAAGTCTTGCACAAACAGCCTGATAGAGAATATTACAGAATAGTAAGAGCTGCTTTCCCATGTTTGCTCTTTCTGTCTGCAATTCAGTGAATGGTATGTACATTCTCTGCATAGCTTGGCGACCACATTTCTTTTATGCTATGAAAATATAAATTAATTAATGAACTCCATAATCAATTAGAGCTCTACTGCATTTTGACAGTGACTCATATTTAGCTATTTATATTTTAAAATTATTTTAATTTAATCCCTCTTTATTCGTATGACATACATTTAAACAATTATATAAAAATAAAATTTAAAAAATTCTGCAATTAGGACGTTCCTTTTCTAGTTATGAGGGGCTTCTTCTTTCTTTAGCCTTCTCTCCCTCTTCTGCCTTCCCTACTCTCCTTTACTTCCTTCCTTAAACCAATTCATACATAGTTCAACCCTTTAAAATCCCAAACTTAATCACCTGCTTTGTTAAATATTTGTTATCTCACACAAAAGTGTCAAAATATGCTGGATAATATTTATTTTTGTATAAAATAAATATTTCATTTATGACATGGATCTCTATTAGATGTCCAGATGCAATGTAGATCAAATCATGTCTCCTGAAACATTAATTTATGGTGAAAATCTGATGTGTAGCATTTGGCCTCTACGAGAGGTCTGTCTTCTAACTAAATAGGAGGAGATTGTCTAAAGAGTATAGGCCCAAAAGCTTTGGCTTCCTTGAGCTAAAAAGACAAAGATATTCTAAGGTTGAAGATTCTTGATCCTACCTCTGTTAATCTCCATTAGGTCAGAGGGGATCTCAAAAAAGGAGAATGGCTGATTAATTTTTAAGAATCCTAGGATAAAATGGCATACTTGAAGAGGTTCCCAATCTTATATAAATGAGTGAGTGGGCACTTTATTTGTGTGGAGGCAGGCTTCAGAGTTACATGAACTTGAGTCCAAATTCTGGCTCATCCTTTTAGTAGGTCTTGAATGACTACTTACACTTTTCAGAGTCTATATTGATAAAATGGGAATTTAGTAGTAACTACCTTGTATGATTATCCTATGGAAAAGGACTATGTACAGGAAATGCTTTCTTCTCTGACACCCAGTAGGCATTAATAGTAGCTATTAGCAATATTTATTTGTAAACAAGTAAAACGGAGTGCATTAAGAATCCAGAAAGTTCTGTTTTTGTCGTATTGTTTATAATATTTGTGAGATAGAATTGATGATTAAGTGTAATATACACACATGATGCACACGCACAGTCACATACGTCCACACACATTCTCAGCCAGAATTTGTTCCTGGGACATCAGGTGCAAGAAGGCATCTTTCAGCAACTAACTTTAGCTTCCCAGTGAAGGTACAACTTTTTTTCTTTTTTTAAAGATTTTATTATTTATTTGAGAGAGCACGAGCATAGTGGAGAGGCAGAGAGAGAGAGGGAGAAGCAGCCTCCCCGGTGAGCAGGGAGCCCGATGCGGGGCTCCATCCCAGGACCCTGGGATCATGACCTGAGCCGAAGGCAGATGCTTAACCGACTAAGCCACCAGGTGCCCCGAAGGAACAACTTTTTAAAGGCAGAGTCCAACATGTACATTTTCTCTAATCCCTCATCAGATAAAAAGAATATGCTTAACAAGTATTGAAAGATTAAATGGTGGGGGTGGGGAGTCTAATGAGACTTGATAGGCAGATTTTCATAATGGAATTCTCCTTTTTAAAATTAAAATCCTGAATGGAGCACTGGGTGTTATACGCAAACAATGAATCATGGAACACTATATCAAAAACTAATGATGTACTGTATGGTGATTAACATAACATAATAAAATTAAATAAATAAGTAAATAAATAAATGCAAGTCAAGGAAAAAAAATAAAATTAAAATCTTGTTCAATGTTTTGACCATGGCCACATAACTGATCTGAAAGTTCTGTATTATATCCCAAACAGTTTCAGGCTATCATGTAGGTTGCAGAAGGTAGGGAAATTAGGCAAGTTTAATCTATAACTGTGCTGGCACTTCCAGGGGGGGATTCTATTTTCTTCTTGATATGCCCCCCAAACCAAGTGCAGGGCCTTCCCCGGGCCTCTGGTAAACATTTGTTGAGCCAATGTGTGGTTGGATATAGGGAATGGCAACTGAATTGCGTCGATACTTCCTGTGGGAATTGAATCACACGTCCAGAACATCTCAATTACTGCTCAATTTTAAATTGCTATGGAAGACCAGATAAAGGCACAGATTTTAGTGAGGTTTACATTTGTGTAGTCTTCCCGTGTTTCCCCAAGCTCACAGCACCTGTGATTGGTTAGTACCAAAGCTGTGTCTTTTTCTTCTTTAAGAAAAATGCACACATGATAGAACCTCTGCATGTAACTGAAAGCATTCCTGGTTATTTGACCTACATCTACAAAAAAGCAAAGCTGAAGTTAAATATTGTAAAAAGTCAGTAGTACAATGAACTGAATAATATTTTGTCTGAGGCCTTTTTGGGTTGTTTTTCTGTATAGGGGGTCTTTCTGCCACTTAATACAGGCACTGCCTGCGTCATTAAGGATTAAGATCCTATGCAGAGCTTGGACTCAAGGAAAACGGGAGTGGTTTGTGTTTTTCTAAATGGAGGCACAATTTACATCTTTTTAAATAATAGGTAGTGTGGTTCCAGACAAGGCTGCTACAAGGTGGAGGGATGGCTTTAGGATGGAGTACAGAGAAATCCTATCCTCATGTGCCTCTATTCTCTCATAATGTGGCACACTATTTTGGAAACCAAGGCCTGGAACTACCTCTGGTTATGATCCTGAAGGGGAGATCAACATTGAAAGCAGCAGAGCCTGACTTTTCTCATGTGCAGTCTCTGCAGAGACTTTTCTGAAGAGGTCTTGTTTCTCATGTTACATAGAAGTTCACATCTGTAAAAAAAAACTGGGGGGGACTGTCTATTAGAGTGGTTTCAAGGTACATTGTCACTTTTGTAAACTTGCAGTGGACCCAACTTCTTCACTGATGACACATGTTCTCATTTTTTTGAGAGCAATTTAAATTTCTACTTAATAAACATTGAACTGGTTGTCCATTAGCCATTATCTTTTTTCTAAGTTTTTATTTTAATTCTGGTTAGTTAACATACACTGTTATATTAGTTTTAGGTGTACAATATAGTGGTTCAACAGTTCCATAAAACACCCAGTGCTTATCACAACAAGTGCACTCTGTAATCCCCATCACCTATTTCACCCATCCCCCCACCCCCCTCCCCTCTGTAACCATCAGTTTGTTCTCTATAGTTAAGAGTCTCTTTCTTGGTTTGCCTTTTTCTCTCTTTTTATTCCCTTTGCTTATTTGTTTTGTTTCTTAAATTCCACATATGAGTGAAATCATATGGTATTTGTCTTTCTCTGACTGACTTATTTTGCTTAGCATTATATTCTTTAGCTCCATCCATGTCCTTGCAAATAGCAAGATTTCATCCTTTTTTTGTGGCTGAGGAATATTCCATTGTGTGTGTGTGTGTGTGTGTGTGTGTATGTATGTATATATATACACACCACGTCTTTATTCGTTCATCAGTGTGGACACTTGGGCTGCTTCTATATCTTCACTATTGTAAATAATGCTGCTATAAGCATAGGGGTGCATGTATCTCTTTGAATAATGTTTTTGTATTTTTTGGGTAAATACCCAGTAGGGCAATTGCTAGATTGTAGGGTAGTTCTATTTTAACTTTCTGAGGAAACTTCATACTGTTTTACACAGTAACTGCACCAGTTTGCGTTCTTATCAACAGTGCAGAGGGTTCCTCTTCCTCCATATCCTCACCAACACTTGTTATTTCTTGTGTTCTTGATTTTAGCCATTCTGACAAGTGTGAGGTGCTATCTCATTGCAGTTTTGATTTGCATTTCCCTCATGATAAGTGATGATGGCATCTTTTCATGTTTGTTGGCCATCTGTATGTCTTCTTTGGAGAAATGTCTGTTCTTGTCTTTTGTCCATTTTTAAATTGGATTATTTGTTTTTTGGGTGTTGACTTTTATAAGTTCCTTATATATTTTGGATACTAACCCTTTATTGGATATGTCATTGCAAATATCTCTTCCCATTAAATAGGTTATCTTTTAGTTTTGTTGATTGCTTCCGTTACTTTGCAGGAGCTTTTTATTTTGATGTAGTCCCAATAGTTAATTTTTTCTTTTGTTGCCCTTGCCTATTTAGAAAAAGTTGCTACGGCCAGTGTCAGAGAAGTTTCTGCCTTTGCTCTCTTCTAGGATTTTTAAGGTTTCAGGTCTCACATTTAGGTCTTTTGTCCATTTTGAACTTATTTTTATGTATGGTATAAGAAAGTGGTCCAGTTTCATTCTTTTGCATGTTGCTCTTCAGGTTTCCCCAATACAATTTGTTGAAGAGACTCTCTTTTTTTCCCCCTGCATTGAATATTCTTTCCTGCTTTGTCAAAGATTAATTGGCCATAAAATTATGGGTTTATTTCTGGATTTCCCATTATCATCCATTGATCTATGTGTCTATTTTTGTGTCAGTACCATACTGTTTTGATTACTACAGCTTTGTAATATAACTTGAAGTCCAGAATTGTGATGCCTCCAGCTTTGCTTTTCTTTTTCAAGATTGCTTTGGCTATTTAGGGTCTTTTGTGGTTCCATACAAATTTTAGGACTGTTTGTTCTAGTTCTGTGAAAAATGCTATATTTGGTATGGATTTCATTAAATCTGTGGATTGCTTTGGGTAATATAGACATTTTAACAATATTTTTTCTTCCAGTACACGAGGATGGAATGTCTTTCCATTTCTTTGTGTCATCTTCAATTTCTTGCATTAGTGTCTTATAGTTTTCAGAGTATAAGTCTTTTACCTCTTTGGTTAGGTTTATTCCTAGGTATCTTATTATTTTTGGTGAAATTGTAAATGGGATTGTTTTCTCAATTTCTCTTTCTGCTGCTTTATTATTGGTGTATAGAAATGCAACAGATTCTGTACATTGATTTTTGTATCCTACAACCTGACTTAATTCATGTATCAGTTCTAGCAGTTTTTTGGTGGAGCCTTTAGGGTTTTCTATATAGAGTATCATGTCATCTGCACATAGTGAAAGTTTTACTTCTTGGATACCTTAAGAGAACATGAAATGGAAAACAATATCTCTTTAGCACTCGACAATATAAGCCAGATCTCGAAACCTAGAATAGGATAATGGACCAAAACAAAAACAAAAACACAAAAAACCCCCAAACCCCAAAACCAAAAAAACAACTCCAAATCAAAAAACTTTATGTAGTATCTGAATGAAAAAAACCCAGTAACAATAGCTAGCATTTATTAAGGGCTTACTCTGCACCTATTCCCTGGGTGCTTTATATGAATCAGCTCATTTAGCCTTCCCAGAAGCTATACAGGGACATATACTATTATTGATTTCATTTTTATTTTATAGGAAGCTCTTATTCAAATTGGTTCAGAAACTTGATAAAGGCCGTAGAGCAGTTTTCAAATTCAGCACTGATTGCACACAGTTGTGTTCATTATGACATAAAAATTGATTGACTTTTGTCCAGTTTACATGAATCATGTTGTGACCTGTGCCTGAAATTGCATAAATATTGTTTAAACAAATTAACTTTTTTTTTAGTCATGAATCAAGGAAAACCTCATAAGGCCCAATTAAACAAAAATACCTCTTTTGGTGATTCCACATCTAGAAAGCAAAAGATGTATAGTATCCATATAATTAAGAGTTTGGATTTCAAATGCTTTCTGCTAAAGAAATAGTACTGAACCTATGAGTGTTATTGCCCAGAGGAAGTGAATTTATAAATGTTTCCTTTGCCCACTTTCTGTGCCCCATTTAATATTAGATGCAACAATAAGTAATGTTGTCTCCTTTAGTTATGCCAACTTTATATTCTGTTCTCCCTAAGTGTCCGAAACATTTGGTTTCCACAAATAAATGGGGCCATATCAAAGAAGTTCTTGGCATATTTTATTGTTTTCCTTCCTATTGTTTGCTCCTTTCTCTGAGAGATGTATTTTTTTTCCTATTTTTCCCCTTTTCTTTTTCTGACAGACATGTTTCCTTTCTCATTGTGGAAGATAAACTGTTTTGTTTAGTGACAGCAAAAACACTTAACAAAGCAAAACAAAATACATACATAAATCCATGAATTTTGAGTTGTGAAGCATGTTAGGAAAAAATTATTGTTTCTTTGGTCACACCCTCTCCGTCACTAGGATGTGCATAGAGATGGTTAATTAACAACTTCGCTGAGATGCAAAGCTTAAAATAAACCCCAATATTTGGGGCCCTTCCAATTTCTTTGACAATTGTCTACCTGCACAGGTTGTTGAAGTTTTGTGAAATTATCTTCTTAAGAAGTAGTTTACAAGTAGGGGCGTCTGGGTGGCTCAGTCGGTTAAGCGTCTGCCTTCGGCTCAGGTCATGATCCCGTGGTCCTGGGATCGAGCCCCACGTCGGGCTCCCTGCTCAGCAGATAGCCTGCTTCTCCCTCTGCCTGCTTCTCCCCCTGCTTGTTCTCTCTCTCTCCCCCTCTCTCTGACAAATAAATAAATAAAAATCTAAAAAAAAAAAAAAGTAGTTTACAAGTAAATATAAAATTAAAGAATTTTGCACTTGAGCATTTAAAAATTGAAAAGCCCTTTTGGAAATGGGCTAGAAATCCTGTGAATTTGTTCTGACGAAACAACTAACTAACTAACTAACCAAATGATCATCCTCAAATCCATATAGATACGCAATCTAGGAATAGCCTAAATGATTGACATGAACTCATGATTACAAAGATAATAATTATTATATATTATTATATATTTATTATTATAAAGAAAATACCCTAGAGTGCTAACTATATATCAAGCATTCTTCTTTATATTAACTCATTTAGCCTTCACAAAAACTTCATAAAATGGGTACTACTATTACCGTTCCTATGTTGTAGATGAGAAAACTGAAGCGCAGAGAACTTAAGTGACTTGTCCAATGTCAAACAGCTGCAAAATGATAGGATTCAAACCCAGGCAGTCTTGCTCAAGGCTGTGCTCTGAAGCACTTACTTTATTGCCTTCAAATTATGATAAATGAATACACAGGCTGTTTGTAACACTGAAGATGATAATTATGAAAAAAGTGTAATAATGTGGACCATATACAAAATACTATCTTAATAGTCAAAGGATAATTGGCTGTTATATACATACATATGCTTTTGGTATACAATATTTATATGGACAGGGATTGAAAAGTATTATTCAATAATAAAGTGGTGGTTCTAGGAGATGAGAATAGCCCCTCAAATTAAATGTCATATTTCTTCATAAATGAGTAAATTATATTAAAGTGCAAACTATTCATATTTGTATTTGTTTTGCTGCTATACTATAGGTGATGTCATTGCATATGTTCCCCACTAAGTAAGAATTTATGACAATGTAGAGGGAGATTTAGCAAATGAATATCTCTTTTAATTTAAGGGTTTTTGTTTGTTCATTTGCCATCCACTCATTTATTCAACACTTTTTGAATGTTGGGTTTTTTGTTCCAGGTCCTATTTAGGTGCTAGGGAAGACAAAGGTACATAAAAATCCCACAAATACCTGCTTTCAATGAAAAAATCAGTCATTTTTTGGAGGGAGGGGTGGACAGTAACTACACGAATGACCTCAAAAGAGTAGCATGAATATTAGGAAGAGGGAAGTTCAGAGTTTGGCAGGAGCCTAGGGAAGGGTTCTTCACCTTTTCTGGTTGGGTGTATAGAAGGGATCCCAGAGGAGACAGCTTGAGTTAAGTCTGGAAGGAGTAGAGTAGGAAGTGGTCACAGGAAGATGGCAGGGAAGGGCATTCTGAGTAGGCAAGAGAGGGAGGTGAAAGTGCAAATGTCCAACGGAGAGAGAACTCACTACATTGAGGACTATTTAATTCAGTAAGTGCAAAGTGAATAATGAGGGTTGTTGAATCCAGAATGGTTTGTTTCCACAGGGCAGAATTCTGTAACCTTATGGAATTTTAAAGTTAACTAATTTTGTCTAATCTGAACATGGTAATCTTGACTAATTAGTTGAGATTTTCTCCAGTTCATATCTAGACTCTAGAATTTCTGAAGATGAAAAAATTTGTTTTGCATCATTGATATCATACTCCATAAAGAAGACTAAATATAAAATAACATTTTTGAACTTTATTTTGGATTCATAAGCAATAGAAAATAGGACAATTAATGAGTTCTGCTGAACATACTGTACTAGGCAGAACAGTGGCCTCCCAAAGATGTCCATGCCCTACTCCTTGGAGATTGTGAATATGTTACCTTTCATGCCAAAGAGGACTTTGCAGATGTAATTAAGATTAAAGTTTTTGAGATGGGGGAGATAATCTGGTGGGCCCAATGTAGTCATGTGAGTTTTTAAAAGCGGAGAACTTTTCTTGGCTGTAGTCAGAGAGAGATTGATGGAATAAGAGATGCAATTGCTAGCTTTAAAGATGGATAAGGTGGGGGTATGAGCCAAGGAATGTGGGCTTCTGGAAGCTGGAAAAAGCAAGGAAATATATTCTCTCCCTAGAGAGGAACAAAGCCTTGCTAACACTTTGATTTAATCCCAGTGAGATCTATTTTGGACTTCTGGTCTAGAACTGTCAGGTAGTAAATTTGTGTTGTCTTAAGTGACTAAATTTGTGGTATTCTGTTACAGCAGCATAGAAAAGTAATACATATATTGAAAAAGAATAATATCATAGAGATATTTTTAGAATCCTGTCTTCTCAAGAGAAATACTCCATTGATTACCTATAGTACATCAGATTATATAATTTACAATTAATTTTATCAATGAAACAAATCAGTCTCCTGCTCTAGTACCTTATATATTAATTTAATTTATTAAATTAAAATTATACATATCATACAATTATAAATTAAAAATATTAATTTATAAGTTACCACTGTTTTTTACAGCATTGATATATTTTTTTTATTATGGAAGTATAATTGTAATATACTTATATGTTATATTAGTTTTAGGTATACAACAGTGATTCAGCAATCTGTACATTACTCAGTGCTTACCATGATAAGTATAGTCACTGTCACCAAACATTGTTATTACAATATTATTGACTATATCCCCTATTGCTGTACATGATTTATTTATTATAACTGGAGATTTGTACCTCTTAACCCCCTTCACTTATTTTGTCCATCTTCACCTCTCCTGTGGCAAACACCAGTTTGTTCTCTGTATTTAAGAGTCTGGTTTTTTTGGGGTGCCTGGGTGGCTCAGTCATTAAGTGTCTGCCTTCAGCTCGGGTCATAGTCCCAGGGTCCTGGGATTGAGCCCCGCATCGGGCTCCCTGCTCAGTGGGGAGTCTGCTTCTCCCTCTCCCACTCCCCCTGCTTGTGTTCCCTCTCTCTCTGTGTCTCTCTCTGTCAAATAAATAAAATCTTAAAAAAAAAGTCTGTTTTTTTTATTATGTTATGTTAATCACCATACATTACATCATTAGTTTTTGATGTAGTGTTCCATGATTCATTGTTTGTGTCTTCATTTGTTTTTTAGATTTCACATATAAGTGAAATTTTGTATGGTATTTTTCTTTGTCTGACTTATTTCACTTAGCATGATACCTTCTAGGTTTATCCATGTTGTCACAATTGCTGAGATTTTATTTTTTTTAATGGTTGAGTAGTATTCCACTGTGTGTGTGTGTGTGTGTACCCCATATTCTTTATTCATTCATCTATTAATGGACACTTGGGTTGCTTCCATAACTTGGCTATTGCAAATGCTGCCATAAAAATAAGAGTGAGTATATCTCTTCGATTAGTGTTTTTGTTTTCTTTGGGTAAATATCCAGTATTGGAATTACTGGATGATATGATATTTTTAATTTTGGGGGGAGCCTCCATACTGTTTTCTACCGTGGTTGTGCCAATTTTCATTCCCACCAACAGTGCAGAAGGGCTCTCTTTTCTCCACATCCCCACCAGCACTTGTTTTTTCTTGCCTTTTTCGTACTAGCCATTCTGACTGCTATGAGGTGATATCTCATTCTGGTTTTGATTTGCATTTCCCTGATGATTAGTGATATTGAGCATTTTTTTATGTGTCGGTCATCTGTCTTCTTTGGAAAAATGTCTATTTGGTTCTGCCCATTTTTAAATCAGAGTTTTTTTTGTTGTTTTTTGTTGGTGTAGAGTTGTATAAGTTTTTTATTTATTTTGGATATTAATCCTTATTGGATATATCATTTACAAATATCTCCTCCCATTTACTAGGTTGACTTTTGTTTTTGTTTTTTGTTTTTTTTTTTGCTGTGCAAAAGCTTTTTATTTTGATGTAGTCCCAATAGTTTATTTTTGCTTTTGTTTCCCTTGCTTGAGAAGACATGTTCATGAATATACTGATGAGGCTGATGTCTAAGAGATTACTGACTATGTTTTCTTTTATGAGTCTTATGGTTTCAGGTCTCATTTAGGTCTTTAATCCATTTTGTGTTTTTTTTTTCTTTTTTTTGATATGGTATAAGAAAATGGCCCAGTTTCATTCTTTTGCATGCAGCTGTCCAGTTTTCCTAACACCATTTATTGAAAAGACTTTCATTTCATTTATTCATTTAATTAATTAATTAAATTATTATTTCATTTCATTTATTGCAGTCTTTCCCTCATTGTATATTCTTTTTTCCTTTGTCATAGATTAATTGATCATGTAAGTGTGGGTTTATTTCTGGGCTCTTTATCCTGATCTATTGATCTATGTGTCTATTTTTGTGCCAGTACCATACTGTTATAATTACTATAGTTTTGTAGCTTAAAATCTTGGCTTGTGATACCTCCAGCTTTGTTTTTCTTTCTCAAGATTTCTTTGGCTATTTGATGTCTTTTGTGGTTTCATACAAATTTTAGGATTATTTGTTCTAGTTCTGTGAAAAATGCTATTAGTTGTTTGATGGGGATTGCATTGAATTTGTAGATTACTTTTGGTAGTATGGACATTTTAACAATATTTGTTCTTCCAATTCACAAGCATAGTATATCTTTCTATTTGTTTGTATCATCTTCAATTTCTTTCATCAATATCTTATAATTTTCAAAGTATGTGTCTTTCATCTCCTTGGCTAAATTTATTTCCAGGCAGAGGGAGAGGGAGAAGCAGACTCCTAGCTGAGCAGGGAGCCTGATGTGGGGCTTAATCCTAGGACCCTGAGATCATGACCTGAGGCGAAGGTAGACATTTAACCAACTGAGCCATGCAGGTGCCCCTCTTCCTTGCCAATTCGGATGCCTTTCATTTCTTTTTCTTGTCTGATGGCTGTAGCTAGGACTTCTGACACTATGTTCAATAAAAATGGTGAGAGTGGGCATCCTACTCTTGTTCCTCAACTTAGAGGAAACACTTTCAGTTTTTTGCCATTGAGTATGATTTTAGCTCTGAATTCTTCATATATGGCCTTTATTATGTTGAGGTATGTTTCCTCTAAACCCACTTTGTTGAGGGTTTTTATTATGAATAGATATTATATTTGTCAAATGCTTTTAACTGTATCTAATCATATACCTTTTATACTTCCATTTGTTAATGTGATGTTTCATATTGATTTGTGAATATTGAATCACTCTTCTATCCCTGGAATAAATCCCACTTGATCATGGTGAGTGATCCTTTTAATGTATTGTTGAACTTGGTTTGCTAATATTTTGCTGAGAATTTTAAAATCTGTGTTCATCAGGGATATTGGCCATTTGTCTCTTGAATCATCTATAAAAACAAATTCTAAACAGTACATTATTAAAGGATTATTTCTCAGTATCACTGTTTCCCAATTTAAAGAAATTTTACCTTTTGACCCCTTTCAACCCTTTCTTGCACCTCCATTCCCACCTCTGGCAACTACCAATCTGTTTTCTGTATGAACTTGTTTTGTTGTTGTTGTAGTTGTTTTAAGATTCCATATATAAGAGAGATAATACAGCGATTGTCTCTCTCTGACATATTTCACTTAGCGTAATGCCCTCAAGATTAATAGAGAAATTATACACTACCAGTTTGGATAAGACGAAATATAATTTCACTTTTACCCATTTGCAAATCTAAACAAGACTTTTTTCTCTTTAAAATTTGATTAATTTACTCTTTTTCTTTTTAAGAGATTTTGTTAGTTTGGAAACTGTTTTTTTTCCATATTTATCTCAATGCATTGACCATTTCAGTTTTTTGGGTGGGTTGCCATAAACTTAAAAACATCTACCTCTAAAGGGCACATATCTTTTTTTGGCTGGTTCCTTGGATTCCACATGATCTTTAGTGATGACTTTAGGGTGCACCATATCCCAGACTCCCAGATACCCCCTCTAATGGTTTTGGTCTCTGGTGGGCAGACAGATTAATTCAGGCATTGGGATGTGGTATGTGCTTTGTGGTAGACTTAACAACCATAGTGTTGACCTCACTTCTGGTACTATTCATTATTACATAGAGTCAGATCTATTATAGCTCAGAATGTATTTTTCCTCAAAAATAACCATACATGGTAGGATTACAGTTTATTATGGTTCTGCTACAAGGCAGGTGTTAATTCTGAATCCTGGTGTTAGCATCATAAAAGGTTTTGTTGATTTTTCTTTTCCAGAGACCATTATATTGCCTGAAGCCTGTCTTTTCTGATTTCAAAACACATTACAAAGCTACAGTAGTTAAAACAATATGGTACTGGCATAAAGACAAATGAAACAGATTATAAAGCCCAGAAATAAACTCATGGATGCATGAGCAACTGAATTTCAACAAGGATGCCAAGGATACACAATGGATAAAAGATAATCTCTACAGCAAAGAGTGTTGAGAAAGCTGGATATCCATGTGCAAAATGATGAAGTTGGACTTTTATTTTTTTTTTTAAGATTTTATTTATTTATTTGACAGATAGAGACACAGTGAGAGAGGGAACACAAGCAGGGGGGAGTGGGAGAGGGAGAAGCAGGCTTCCCGCCAAGCAGGGAGCCTGATGTGGGGCTCGATCCCAGGACCCTGGGACCACGACCTGAGCCGAAGGCAGACGCTTAACAACTGAGCCACCCAGGCGCCCTGGAATTTTATCTTATACCATACATAAAAAGCAACTCAAAATGGATTAAACTTAAAGACCTGAAACTAAAAATCCTAGAAGAAAATATAAGGGAAAACCATGACATTTGTCTTGGCGATCATTTCATGGATATGACACCAAAAACAGGCAACAAAGGAAAAAGTAGACCAGTGAGATTATATCAGACTAAAAGGCCTCCTCACAGCAAAGAAACAACAGAGTGAAAAGACACAACCTACAGATTGGGAGAAATATTTTTAAACCATAGAGCTAATAAGAGGCTAATCTGCAAAATATATAAGGAACTCGTACAACTCAATAGCAAAAAACCCAAAACCAAAAAAGGCCCCCAACCCCCCTGAAACACTTCAATTTAAAAAAATGGCCACTTGAATAGACATTTCTCCAAAGAAGACATTCGAATGGCCAACAGGTACATGAAAAGGTGCTCAACATCACTAATCATCAGAGAAATTGAAATCAAAACCACAATGAGATATCACCTCACACCATTTAGGATGGCTATTATCAAAATAACAAAATATAACAAGTACTGCAAGGATATGGAGAATAGAACCTTTGTACATTGTGATTGGCATGTAAAATGGTATAGCCACTATGAAAAACTGTGTGGAGGTTCTTAAAAAATTAAAAATAGAACTACCATATGATCCAGCAGTCCAACTTCTGGGTATATATCCTAAGAATTGAAATCAGGATCTGGAAGAGTATCTGCATTCCCATGTTTATTGTAGCATTATTCACAATAGCCAAGATTTGGAAACAACCCAAATGTTTATCAACAGACAAGTAGATAAAGAATATGTGGTACATACATATGATAGAATATTATTCAGCCTTAAAAAAGAGGAAATCTTGCCATTTGTGACAACATGGATAGTCCTGGAAAACATTGCACTAGGTAAAATCAGTCACAAAAGGTCAAATACCACATGATTCCACTTATATAAGATATCTAAATTAGCCAAACTCCTAGAAGCAAAGAACAGATGGTTGATGCCAGGGTATGAGGGGAGAGTGAAATGGGAGTTGTTCAATCAGTATAAAATTATAGTTACACAAGGTGAATAAGATAAAGAGATCTACTTCTACAACATGGTGCCTATGATTAACAGCATGGTGTTGCCACTTAAAAACTTGTCAAGATTAGATTTCAATGTAAGTGTTCTTAACACACACACACACACACACACACAAGCAAGGGGACACAAGAAATCTTTTGGAGGCTGTTGGATATATTTATTACCTTGTTTGTGGTGATAATATCACCGATATATTCATATGTCTAAACTCCTCAAAATGTGTACATTAAATATGTGCAACTTTTTGTATATTAAGTATACCTCAATAAAGTGGAAAAAGAAGGAAGTGATAAACATGAATGAATGGAATGGAGAAGCACGTATTGTGAGAAGGACATAAAGAGATACAGGCAAGGAGGACCAAAGTCAATGTGGGGGCTGTGTGCCAAAGACAAAACTGGGAACTAGCTACAAGGAGATCACTATTTGATCCCAATATCTAGAATGCCTAATAAGATTAAGGAAGTCAAAAGTGAAGCTTTATATCGACATTTTTATATTCCATTTATCATTTCAACTGGGGTCTGGGAGGGGAGGAGATTTAGACACCCTGTGTATAAATCACCTTGTTACCTGGAAATCCTTGGAAAACATGGCTTGACTTGTGTTTATTAATCCTTTTGATATAAAGTCTCTAAAAATGATTTTCCTTTTTGTGATAAGGAGTAATTTATGCTGATTTCCCTGGACGTCTGCTAAAATCAGTCTCATTGCTTGGTATCCACATTTTCTCTATCCTATAATCGGTCTATCAGGAAAGCTAGTTAGATGAGGGAGTTAATACCACTTCTTATAGATTAACCATCAAGGACTTTGTTGAAATGGGACTACTTTCCAAGTGTTATTTGTGTTCTTAATTTTAAAAATAAAATGTATCTGATGCAGAAGGTGGGATTCCCCAAAGTTCACAGGGGTGCCTTACCTTTTCATTATAGTGCAAAGGAAAGGAGCAAATTAATCTTAACCTTGATGAAAGTTAGAGGCCCAGTGGGGCCTTTCTTGGAGTCTTCTACTATTATTTAATAAACTGTTAGGAGTGGAAGATAATCTAATCTAACTCTCTTATAATAACAATGCTGATAATGATGATGGTAACAGCTGAAGTTTACTGTCATCCATATATTAGCTTACTTAATTTTCACCATAATCCCATGAGCATTACTCTCATTGTATGGGTGAAGAAACCAAAGCTTAGAGAGATTGATTACAATGTCAAGGTCATAACAGCAAAGCAGTGTAAGAGATGATGTTTGAAGCTAGGTTTGTTGAACCACCACTCTGAAGCCAACATTCTTCACTGTTATCCTCCTATTGCTACATCATACCCTGAGGAAACTGAGGCAGAGAAAAGCTAATTCCATTACTAAAAGCATAGGACTAGCTGCTTGCAGAGCTGGGGTAGAAGCTACGTCTTTGGACTAAGAGTCCTTGGAGGAACTCTGAGCCTGTGGGTCAGCTGGTGGTAAAAGCTGGTCTTGCCTCTCCCTGGGTACCCTCTTACAACCAGTGGGGGCTGCTCATCTTTGAGATGGGGGCTCACGTGACTTGATCATTCTTCAAGTATAATTCATGTTATGAGAGAGATAGTATGTTAATGCTCTTAGGATTTTAATTAAGTTGTATTCTTTCTCTGTTTTTGTTTTCTGATGCTTGGATTGATGATTAAAATGTTTCCTGAAAACAGATATTGAAAAACAGCTTTTTGGATGGGCTGGGCTCTAACTTTTAGAGATGCAGAAGTTTATAGAGGCAGCTGCCTAAACAGTGGTAATATTTTTTTTCTCCTGTCTTCTCTGCAAGTTGCAAGACTGTAATATTTGAGAAGGTGATTATGAGGATATATTTCATAATCATTGTTCTTGACCCTAAGTATTAACAGTTGCTCAGGAAAAGCTATAACCTCACTCTTTAAGCCTCTGTAAAACTTGGAGGCTTTTGAAATGTCCTGGGAATATCGCTTCAATTGAGAGTTGACATGGGGACATACAGTACTCCATCTCACACTCTGGAGTCTTAGTCTGTGGAGTTAACCCACTCAGGGATCCAGCACTATAAGGGAAAGTAGGTTTTCACTGAATTGGGTCTTCCAGAAAATGATATGAACATTTCAAGCTTCACTATAGCCTGAAATACCTGCCCTGAGTCAGTGATGCAAACTCTTCCTTTTCCATCGATTCACACTTTTGAATGGACATCGATGAGGGTTATGGCTTTTGCATTCTCATTTACATTTGTAGGTTGTATGTATGATGATTGTATTATTTTTATAAGAAGAAAATATTAAAAATTAAAATATAAAAACATATTAAAAGCACAAAAGACAAATTTGTGTTATGCATTTCCTTTGGGGAAGGCTCAATGTTACCCACTTAGGGGCATAACTGAACATTCTGACATGGTTTTATCCTTACAAAATGTATAACCTATTAGGGAAACTGTGAATATTTATATAAGTCATATGTAACTACATGGATGGTAGGGAAAATTAAAAGCTGTAATTTTTTTTAAAGAGAGAGCATTCACTTTGTCTTAGAGTACTCAGGGAAGTCTAGGAGGTGGGAAATGAGGTGGACCTTAAACTATGGCTAAAATTTAGGTGTGAGAGGCTTGAAGGTAGGAGGCACAAGATATATTCAGGGAATATGTAGGTCTGTCTGTCCAGAGCAGGGTCCGTGTTAAGTGTTCTTTGGGGAGGTAGGAGTGGAAGTGGGAGGTGTGTTCTGCCTGTACTCCAGTCTCATACCTCTTCTCCAACACCAGGCTTTGGGAAACTTAAAGTGTGAGTAGACCTTTTGTTTTAATAACATGAAGAAAGTGAGGATGGCAACCCAGTCCCCATACTTGTTCAGACCATGACCTTCATTTTCAGCACTTTCAGGGGTTCTTACTATGCTGTAAATAATATAAAATGCTCCCTGGCTTGTTGTCAATATTTTTTATGTCTCTCAGACTTCCTTTCCTTTGTAAGCCCTGATGGGCTTCCTGAGACTGATAAAGCACAAGCCTAGCGGGTGAAGACAGATATATCATAAATTAGTGTACAGGAGCTCAGAGAGCTTTGTTTGGAACAGTCTGGAATCTGAGACCACAGTTTGCAGTATCTCCCAGAAACAGATTTTAGAGTTCAGCTCCCTTGAGAAGTCATTCCACCCCACCCCACCCACCTTGGGAATTTGAAATAACTGCAAATGGACTAAAATTTAAATGAAGCTTTAGTACCTATAACGCACTTTGGTTAGCTATTCAAAATAATGATGCATAATTTGGTAGCATAAAACATATGTTCCTCTTTTATGCATTTGTTCTATTTACTTCCTCCAAGTTTTTATTTGAAAAGGTACTTCACATATATTCTGTGCCCCCGGTAGTATTTTCTGATCAGAATATTGCGCAGGTCTTTTCATGTCGAGTTGACCTATGATGTGGTAGTATGTTAATGATAGCAGCAGTTGTTCAACACTATTTTACAGAAAAGGAGAGAAATGCGTTGCATCAGTTTGCTACCACAAATTGAAACATACATGCAAAACCATGAGTTTTAATAAATGTGACATAAGTTAACAGAACATGGAAGACAGAAGAATGGAAAATGGTGTTCTTTAATCAATTTAATGTGGTAACAACCCCAAACAAACAACAGATTGGGCTTCTTCAGCAAAACACACTAGAAAAACGAAGGTTGTCAGAAATTGTTCACAGTATATTCTTCATCAAATTGCAGAGGAGATTATCTGACAGAATTAAGTACAGAGTCAGTTATGAGAAATTTGTCCTCTTGGTAGCTAATGTTGAGAATATTATTTATATTAACAGGCAAAATAGGCTGGCAGTACACAAGCAATTATCTAAATTTTATGGATGTGGTTCTTCCCATAAATCTGGGTAATGATGGCATCTCTCTTATGGGACTACATTAACTTATGGGTTACCATAATTGTATTGAATCAAGGGAATGTCCCCTTGAAGATTAAGGCATCAGAGTGATAACCACTAGCTGATGGACAGGCAAAAAGGCTCTGGTCATCAACAACAAAAGAAACTTTCCAATTAACTATAAACGAATGTAATTTGAACACTGACCCTTTTATATTCGTTATATTCTCTAGCACTATTTCATTGCTAGAAGGTTAAAGGATGTGAAATTAAAGTAGTCTCCTTTTTCATATGATAAAAACAATGTAGGTAGTTAAACTGTCAAGTGCACTGAACCCAGAAATAGAGATTCTGATTTTTGCAGAGATGTAATTTCATTTCAAGCTTCTTTCAATCTGAAGCTTCTGATATCACAGAGTGATTTAGTCTGGGTCCTGATGTGAGTGAGTTGGTATTTCCAAAATATAAACTTACATAATTGAATCAGATGAGAAATACAAATCTAGGACTCAGATGTGCCTTTGCTTTGTCAAAACTGTGAAATGAAAGTATTTATTAAATTTAAAATACTGAAATAAAATTTTAATTTACTCATAATCTTTGTTATATCAGATAGATTATTTCATTTCTCCTTTTCTCCAAAAATAAGAAAAGAATTGACCATTGCCATAGACTTACGAAAATGTTATAGTTTTTTATTAGCTCATAAAAATATTTTACCAGGTCACTTGAATAAAGAATACCCAGAGAGGAAAGAAATCAATTCAATCTCAGCATAAATGTTACTTACCTCAAGTGAATATTTAATCGTAATAACAAGATTGGAGTTAAAAAATAATGATTGAACTAGATATTTATTAGAAAAAATAAGGACCTTCTTTCAAATTGCTTTCCTAGTTTAATATTTGCAAATATGCCTGAGTTCCATCTTTGTAATTAAAAATGCTGTAGTTTTTATTTTTGTATAAATATACCTGTAGCAGACTGCATCACTAGCCTCACTTCCCCATTTCTCCCTCTATTACCCCCTTTGCCATGTAACCTTATAGTCCATTTCCAGTGAAGGCAGGACATAATTCCCTGCCCTTGGTTTCAGCCATATGGCTAGCTTTGGGCAGTAGAATAAGGTAGAGGTGAGGGCTAAGCTTTGAGGTTAGGCCTCAAGAGTCCTTGTGTATTTCTGGTGGCAAGCTCCACCTCCACTGCCATGAGCCCATGACTGGGATGGCCCACTGGAGGATAGCAGACATATGGAACAGAGCTGAGTTGTCTCAGTTGCCCCAGCCAAGGCAACTGATAACGGCCAACAGCCAGTGACTATAGACACTATAGACATATGAGCAAACCTGGCTAAGATTAGCAGCTGACTGGGGCATAAGCAATAAATACTTATTGCTGAATGCTGTTGAGGTTTTGTGGCTGTTTGTTATGCACACTATTATAACAGTAGATAGCTGGTATATTACTTATGCTGATCTACCTTCAGAGGTCAAAATGTGTTGACTTGTATTTTTCCAGCAGTGGGGATGAATTGCTCTAAACTGGTTACTCTCTTTCTAAAGGTCCTCTGAGTAGTAAAATTCAAGAGGAGGGTGTTTAGCCCTTGAGGTCACAGAAAGGTCTTCAACCCTGTAGGGCTCAGTTGCTCATGAGCCAGACAGATGTAGTCTATGACCTTGTCTTCTTTTCACCTACAGTTACCAACTTCACCTCCCTCCCTTTCTTGCTTCTATTTTTTTCCTTTGCCTTTATTGCTCTGCAAATATTAGTTAAACATTTATTTAATGTCTTCTATGTGTCGGACAGCCCTTATGGGGCCTCATAAACTAGATTGAGGGAGGGTATGCAAAGTGCACTTTGTTTGAACCAATTAAGAAGAAATAATTTGGGTAAAGCATTAATGTGGGGATATTTGCTTAATATTTAGGCATACGATTCTTATAGCAGGATAAAGGAAAAGGAGTAAACTAGACCTGCTACACAGGGCAAATGAAACAGAATTCTGCAGATTCTGTAGAAAATGGAATATAATGATGCCCCTCCCCCTCTGGCCAGTTCTAAATAAAGCCACTTCTCTGTGCTGGAGATGAATCACTGCATTCATGATAAGGCCCTTGAGAATTACTGTTGTTTACTGAAGGCATCACCAGCAGAAAGGTTTAAGAATACCCCACAGTTAAAACACAAACACATTTATAATGATGAGTGTTGGAAAATAGCTCAAATCTGCTTAGGTCTGCAGGTCTTCCCAGCACAGCCAGTGTACTCGTGTTAGTTAGTTGGGGAGGGAATTCCACCACTAGTAAGAGAACACTGAAGGTAAATGTTTGACCACAATCCAAATTCCTATAAAGGCACTTTGAAGCTTCTAACTTTTATGGCAGTTTTGGATTTAAAATGTCATATAAAAACCCGGGCAGTGAAACCATGAGAAAATAAAAGTTTCTTTCACTACTTTAGAAGCTCAGTGTTTATATTATCATTTAAGACAAGATACAAGTCAAGGGGATAGAAGTGTAGAGTGTTGACTAGAGCACTGTTGTCAATTTAGCCCTGGTGGATTGATGGGGCAGGCTCTGGCAGGTCAAGGTGAGTGAGTGTCCTCAGAGTGATCTGCTATGGTTTCTATATGACTCCCTGGATAAAGTGAATTATTTGATTTATTAACAAACTTTGTTTGCTATTTGATAAGCACTGTACCAGGCTTGGCTCGAGGTGCCCTTGATAGGTTGGTTGGAGAGATTAAACATGCAATGAGAACAAGTTAGAAAAAAAAATGATGTTAGATGTAGTATATGTACAAACTAACAGTCTCATGTACAAAATAATAAAGCACAAATAGGAGTCAGTTCAATGACTCTGATGGCTCTTTGGAGGTGAAATGTTGGGCCTTTGCACAATGCTGGCTGAAGAGGGAGATTAGCTGAGAGTAGGCTCCAGATGGAGCCATGACATTGGCACAAGTGGACAGTGTAGAAAGCATCTTGGAGCTCATGTAATCCCTCATGCTGGAAATCTTAGTAGAACTAAGACCTTATTCAATATTTTATTCATACTTTTAAATACAAATGTTTCACTATTATTGCTTAAGAGGCAATATCATAGAGGATCAAGCTATCTAGGTTTCAATCTTGGTTCTGCCATTTACTAGTTGTAATGGGCCATGATAACCAATGTGTCTCAGTTTTTTCATCTATAAAATGGGGTCATCAGTTGTGCCTCTTCATAGGGTTGTTGTGAGGATATAAAGAGCCCTGTTTAAATACCCTATGTAGAAGTGCTCAGAAATAGTAACTGCTATTACATGTCAAGGGCAGGGACAATTTTTGTATTCCTAGAACTCAGCACTGTGCTCTTCCTATTTCAGACACTCAGTAAATGCTAGATGTGAGAAGGGCTGATACCAAGAGGCCAAGTGACAGAGGATTATTACATGACATCAGATGAGTTCAGTGGAAGAATGATAAAATCAGAGCTAAGGGAGCCCGATGATATTGTTTAGCCCCATCCTTTTATCTTCTTTTCCCCAAAGATTATTTATTAATTTATTTATTTGAGAGAGCAGGGAGGGACAAGCAGACTCCTGGCTGAGTGCGGAACCCAACATGGGGCTCAATCTCATGACCTTGAGATCATGACCTGAGCCAAAACCAAGAGTCAGACACTTAACCGACTGAGCCACCCAGTTGCCCTCTTATGATCATTTTTACAGATGAGCCACAGGTCTGAGTATATTAATGTTAATCTGAGCCTTTTGGATATTGCAGATGGGAGAATGATATGAAGCTATTGCAGTGGAGAAAAATTGGGCTTGAGAGTAAAAATGGAAGGAGTCCAGGTAGTGAGAGCAGAAGTTGTGGGCTCCAAGGCTTGTGGCAGGGAGACCTGACACAGAAGGGGCTATGAAGGAGGGACATGTCCAAGAATCACACAGAGAAAGGGTTCAGGAGTTCATGATGCAGAGGAGAAGAGATAAGAACACCAAGTGCGGGTTTATGTCAAGGGAGTTGGTGCTAGTTATGGTCCATAGGCTGATGGCTTTGGAGGTCATCTGGGTGCACTGTTGTTTGCTATTTGTATGGAAAACCCTAAATATAATGTTATGACTTTAGGGGCTGGAGACACACTTTGATTTTACAGATAGACATGCAGTTCCTCTTTGAAATCAGATGTGAAAGAATCACTCCTGCTTGCTTTGACATGAGAATTCTTCTTTAAAAAATAGATCCTCTCTCAAAATAGTTTGGTCTCAAAAATGGAAAAAAACAAGATTATATGTTTAACATCTCAAGGTGCATGATGTTGGGGTTATTATAACCTAGATGCTTTGATATTAAATGATGTTATTTTAAACAGCTTATACTTATCTTTGTCAGGAAATTCAACTTGGAAGGTAGTTCTGAGTTCATTAATAAACACCGACTACTGTGTCTTATTGTGTGTTCTCAGTGAGATGTTTATTAAGCAATGGGCTAGAACTGGGGCTGAAAAGACCATGGAAAACTCTACTCTTCATCTCACAATCTGACTGAAAAGGCAGATATATTAAGATAATAGAGGCCTCACTGAATTGTGCAACACTTGGCGTTTCTTGGTTGTACACAGGTGTGGAAGCCAACTACAGGGGCTTGAGTTGACATAACTCCAAGGGTCAGACCTCTTGGCATTTTTGTAATTTTCAGATTCCCTCACTTCATGAAGTGCTCCTCAGATGAATCCCTCTTGTGTAAGCTTCTTTCATGCCTGCCACAATCTCATGATAATTATATGCTGTGCATAAAGAGTAGGGAGAACAGAGAGGAAGGCATAACCAACTCTTGGGGTTGATAACTCCACAGAAGAGGTAAATCCTACTTAAATTTCTGTTGTATAAGATCTATTTTGTTAAAATGAAAAGGTTTTTGTTGGAAAATATATATTTATATATATATATTGCATATTCTCATGTGTACATATTCTATACTTGTATCAATAAGGATCTAGGCAGGGAACAGATGGGGAGGAATAAAGGGACTGTTTCAAGGATGTGGGCAGACTTTCTTAAGGGAAGCCAACAAGGAATGCTGCAAAAGTATAAAATGATACCCCTCCTGTTACTGAAGGTGCCTGGGGAGGGACTGTAGGAATGGCTGCCTACCAGGAATTATGGCCTTTGGTAGAGGAATACGGCCATTGTCCACCCACAGCATAGTAGAGTGCTAAGAAAATAAATACTCTTGTTTCACTCTCCTCCTGCCTTCTGACCTCCTGCAACTTGGCTTTCACAAGAAGTCACAGTGAAGGCACCCTTTAAAGTAGACCATAACTGTCAGACCCCTGGAGCAGAGTGGAGAAGGTGGACAGTGTATCTGGAGAAGCAATGGGGAATATCTAACATGATACCTGTTACATTTTTTGGCTTGAACCTTCATATGTGGCCATGTCTAATTAAGACATAGGGTCATTTCCCCCCAAGACAATAATAATTCGACGTTTCTGATTTATAACTCATTTAATTGGTTTTTCTTGCTAAGATATCTGTCGTGGTTATCTCTTTAGCTATGGTGTATACAAGTTTCCATGTCTCTGTTCCTCACATCATCCCCTTGTCTGGCCCAGAGTTATTTTCATTTTATGCTGTTACAGCATATTTATCATGATACTCTGCTCTCCATAGTATAAATATATACATAAGGCATTTTCTTCAGCTTCCCCCCGAAGGCTCAAATCAGTGCACATTATTAATTAAACCTCAAAATGCCCCGGTGAGATAGATAGTAATGCATACATAATAAGATGACAAGAGACAGAAATTTTATCAAGATGATTAAATGGATAGTAATTTTCATGTGTGCAGGCATGAAAGATTAAAACACCCACACCACATTGTATACACAGATTCTTGTTGAGGTCACCTATTGCTTAGACACTACATTGCTGGGGATCTTGGATACTCTCCTCTTGGTCCTTCCATTATGGCAAGTTCTCTTGAATGGTTTTGGTAACTGAGCTGATGAACTTGCCTCAGCCCGATGCATGGGTGGCTCTTTGGGTAATGGAATGGGATGGGGAATGCCTCAGATGTCTGGCTGGCAACAGTATGTAGTTGTCTTATTTCATACTTTTTTTCTATTTGCATATCAGTTTGGGAAGTTTTTATTTACATATCTTCAAGCTTACTGATGCTTGGTCATGTCCTGTCTAGTGGTGAAACTATCAAAGGCATTCTTTATATCTGTTACGGTGTCTTTGATTTCTGGCATTCCTTTTTTGGTTCTTTTTCAGAGTTTCCATAGCTTTGCTTACATTACCCACCTGTTCTTGCATGTTGTCTAATTTTTTCATTATAACCCTTAACATATTAATCATAATTATTTTAGATTTCCTGTGTGGTAATTCCAGAATCTGTGCCATGTCTGAATCTGATTCTGATGCTTATTTTATGTCTTTGTTTTTTTCTTGCCTTTTAGGATGCCTTGCAATTTTTTGTTGCAAGCCAGACATGATATATCAGGCAATAGGAACTGAGGTAAATAGGCTTTTAGTGTGAGGTTTTATGTCAATCTAGCTAGGAATTGGGCTATTTTTAATGTTTTCTGTAGACATAGGTGCTAGATAAATAGAGGAAGGAAAATTCCATCCAGACAGATGGATCATGAAAGGCATTAGGAAGCATTGGAGTAGTTTTGAAGGTGAATAGGATTTTGGTATGTGGAGTTAGGGTTGGATACTCTGGATTAAAGTGTTAAAACAAAGGTCAAGAATTAAGAAAGGGAGAGATTTCAATACCCCCAAATGTTCCTCTTTGGCTAGGTAGGGGAGTAGTAGGAGTAGTGGGCAGAGTAGGATTATAGGGGGAGTTATAGCTGGAGTCAAAGTAGACTGAGGGCTTAATTGATAAAGGGTCTTGAAACACAGGCTGAGGAATCTCTATGCTGTATCGTTGCCTCCTTGAACAATTACTAGGAAGGTTAAACTTGGGTAGTTGAAAGGTCTTGGGGTTGGGCTAATGTCAGAGAACACATCCCAGTGTCAGCAAGGAAAACCAGAGGGGACTCCATTGCCCACCAGGCCTGATATTACGGTTGTAGTGAAGGTTAATATGTACAAGGTGGCCACTGCCTTATCTTCTTTCTCAATGAATTTCTTTTAACCTCTTAATTTTTTTTTTTTTGCTGTCAGCTACATTTCTGATTTTAAGTAGAAATTATGAAAATTAGATTTTTTTCTCTTCAGTAATATTTAGAAGTTTGTAATATAGTTAACACCATAAGAATACCCCATCCTTTGGAAAGTTTGAATAGGAATGAGGAAGAGATAGGAAATATTCTAGCAATTAAGTGCTTATTGTGGTGACAAGGGCACCATTAGGAGATATCTTCAGGAAGGTTCTCTCCATTTTACCCTTCCTGGTGCGTCTTAGGCTTTCAGGCGCTGTGATCTTACTTGACAGAGTTCTTCTTCCCTTTCAGAATCTTCATTTCCTGGGCTCTTTCTACTCTCCTCTCATAAATCTGTTTTTTTTTTTTTTTAATTTTATTATATTAGTCACCATACAATACGTCATTGGTTTTTGATGTGTTGATCCACGATCCATTGTTTTCGTATAACACCCAGTGCTCCATGCAGTACGTGCCCTCCTTAATACCCATCACCAGGCTAACCAATGCCCCCTCCCCCCTCCCCTCTAAAACCCTGTTTGTTTCTCAGAGTCCATAGTCTCTCATGGTTCATCTCTCCCTCCAATTACCCCCCCTCATTTTTCCCTTCCTTCTCCTAATGTCCTCCATGCTATTCCTTATGTTCCACAAATAAGTGAAACCATATGATAATTGACTTTCTCTGCTTGACTTATTTCACTTAGCATAATCTCCTCCAGTCCCATCCATGTTGATGTAAAAGTTGGGTATTCATCTTTTCTGATGGCTGAGTAATATTCCATTGTATATATGGACCACATCTTCTTTATCCATTCATCTGTTGAAGGGCATCTCGGCTCTTTCCACAGTTTGGCTATTGCGGACATTGCTGCTATGAACATTGGGGTGCATAGGGCCCTTCTTTTCACTACACCTGTGTCTTTGGAAAACAGTGTGGAGGTTCCTCAAAAATTTAAAAATAGAGCTACCCTATGACCCAGCAATTACACTCCTGGGTATTTACCCCAAAGTGGCTGTACCAACTTGCATTACCACCAACAGTGTAAGAGGGTTCCCCTTTCTCCACAACCTCTCCAACATTTGTTGTTTCTTACCCTGTCCATTTTGGCCATTCTAACAGGTGTAAGGTGGTATCTCAGTGCGGTTTTGATTTGGATTTCCCTGATGATGAACATTTTTTCATGTGTCTGTTAGCCATTTGTATGTCTTCAGAGAAGTGTCTTTTCATATCTTCTGCCCACTTTTTGACTTGATTATTTGTTTTTTGGGTGTTGAGTTTGAGAAGTTCTTAATAGATCTTGGATACCAGCCCTTTACCTGTAGTGTCATTTGCAAATATCTTCTCCCATTCTGTGGGTTGCCTCTTTGTTTTGTTGACTGTTTCCTTTGCTGTGCAGAAGCTTTTTATCTTGATGAAGTCCCAAAAGTTCATTTTTGCTTTTGTTTCACTAGCTTTTAGAGATGTATCTTGAAAGAAGTTGCTGTGGGCGATGTCAAAGAGGTTACTGCCTATGTTCTCTTCTAGGATTTTGATGGATTCCTGTCTCACATTAAGGTCTTTCATCCACTTTGAGTTTATCTTTGTGAATGGTGTTAGAGAATGGTCGAGTTTCATTCTTCTGCATGTGGCTGTCCAATTTTCCCAGCACCATTTATTGAAGAGACTGTCTTTTTTCCATTGTATGTTTTTTCCTGCTTTGTCAAAGATTATTTGACCATAGGGTTGAAGGTCCGTATCTGGGTTCTCTATTCTGTTCCATTGGTCTATATGTCTGTTTTTGTGCCAGTACCATGCTGTCTTGGTGATCACAGCTTTGTAATATAGCTTGAAATCAGGCAACGTAATGCCCCCAGCTTTGTTTTTCCTTTTCAACATTTCCTTGGCGATTCGGGGTCTTTTCTGATTCTGTACAAATTTTAGGATTGTTTGTTCTAGCACTTTGAAAAATGTCTTTGGAATTTTGATTGAGATGGCATTGAAGGTATAGATTGCTCTGGGTAGCACAGACATTTTAACAATGTTTATTCTTCCGATCCATGAGCATGGAATATTTTTCCATCTTTTTGTGTCTTCTTCAATTTCTTTCATGAGTGTTTTGTAGTTCCTAGAGTATAGATCCTTTACCTCTTTAGTTAGGTTTATTCCGAGGTATCTTACGGTTTTTGGTGCTATTGTAAATGGAATCGTTTCTCTAATTTCTCTTTCTACAGTTGCATTGTTAGTGTATAAGAAAGCAACTCATTTCTGTGCATTGATTTTGTATCCTGCCACATTACTGAATTGCTGGATGAGTTCTAGTAATTTGGGGGTGGAGTCTTTTGGGTTTTCCACATAAAGTATCATGTCGTCTGTGAAAAGAGAGAGTTTGACTTCTTCTTTGCCAATTTGAATACCTTTTATTTCTTTTTGTTGTCTGATTGCTGTTGCTAAGACTTCTAGTACTATGTTGAACAATAGTGGCGAGAGTGGGCATCTTTGATGTGTTCCTGATCTTAAGGGAAATGCTCTCAGCTTTTCCCCATTGAGGATGATATTCGCTGTGGGTTTTTCATAGATGGATTTTATGAGCTTGAGGAATGTTCCCTCTATCCCTATACTCTGGAGAGTTTTAATCAGGAAAGGATGTTGTATTTTGTCAAATGCTTTTTCTGCATCAATTGAGAGGACCATATGGTTCTTCTCCCTCCTCTTATTAATGTCTTCTGTCACATTGATTGATTTGCAAATGTTGAACCACCCTTACATCCTGGGGATAAATCCCACTTGGTCATGGTGGATGATCCTTTTAATGTATTGTTGGATCCTATTAGCTAGGATTTTGTTGAGGATTTTGGAATCCATATTTATCAGGGATATCGGTCTGAAATTCTCCTTTTTGATGGGGTCTTTGCCTGGTTTGGGGATTAAGGTAATGCTGGCCTCATAGAATGAGTTTGGAAGTTTTCCTTCTGTTTCTACTTTTTGAAACAGCTTCAGTAGAATAGGTATTATTTCTTCTTTGAATGTTTGGTAGAATTCCCCAGGGAATCCATCAGGCCCTGGACTCTTGTTTTTTGGGAGGTTTTTGATCACCGCTTCAATCTCGTTACTGGTTATTGGCCTATTCAGGTTGTCAATTTCTTCCTGTTTCAGTCTTGGCAGCTTCTAGGTTTCCAGGAAGGCCTCCATTTCATCCAGATTGCTCAGTTTATTGGCATATAGTTGTTGATAATAATTTCTAATAATTGTTTCTATTTCCTTGGTGTTAGTCGTGATCTCTCCCCTTTCATTCATAATTTTATTAATTTGGGTCCTTTCTCTTTTCTTTTGGATAAGTCTGGCCAGTGGTTTATCAATCTTATTAATTCTTTCAAAGAACCAACTTCTACTGTCGTTGATCTGATCTCCTGTGTTTCTGGTTTCTAATTCATTGATTTCTGCTCTAATTTTAATTATTTCTCTTCTAATGTGTGGCTTAGGCGTCGTTTGTTGCTTTTTCTCTAGTTCTTTAAGGTGTAGAGTTAGTTGGTGAATTCGGGATTTTTCTATTTTTTTGAGTGAGGCTTGGATGGCTATGTGTTTCCCCCTTAGGACCGCCTTTGCAGTATCCCATAGGTTTTGGACCAATGTGTCTTTGTTCTCATTGATTTCCATGAATTGTTTAAGTTCTTCTTTGATTTCCTGGTTGACCCAAACATTCTTGAACAGAGTGGTCTTTAGTTTCCAAGTGTTTGAATTTCTGCCATATTTTTTCTTGTGATTGAGTTCCAGTTTTAGAGCATTGTGGTCTGAGAATATGCTGGGAATAATCTCCATCTTTTGGTATCGGTTGAGACCTGATTTGTGACCCAGTATGTGGTCTACTCTGGAGAAAGTTCCATGTGCACTCGAGAAGAATGAGTATTCTGTTGTTTTAGGGTGGAATGTTCTGTAAATGTCTATGAGGTCCATCTGGTCCAATGTATCATTCAAAGCTCTTGTTTCCTTGTTGATTTTCTGCTTAGATGATCTGTCCATTGCTGAGAGTGGAGTATTGAGGTCTCCTACAATTAACGTATTGTTATCAATATGATTCTTTATTTTGGTTAACAGTTGGCTTATGTAGATGGCTGCTCCCATGTTGGGGGCATAGATATTTACAATTGTTAGATCTTCTTGTTGGATAGACCCTTTAAGAATAATATAGTGTCCTCTGTGTCTCTTATTGCAGACTTTAGTTTAAAATCTAATTTGTCTGATATAAGAATTGCTACTCCAGCTTTCTTTGGAGGTCTGCTGGCATGGAAGATGGATCTCCATCCCTTCACTTTCAGTCTGGATGTATCTTTAGGCTCGAAATGAGTCTCTTATAGACAGCATATGGATGGGTCCTGTCTTTTTATCCAATCTGCAACCCTGTGCCGTTTTATGGGAGCATTTAGGCCATTCAAGTTGAGAGTGATTATTGAAAGATACAAATTAATTGTCATCATGTTGCCTGTGAAGATGTTGTTTTTATAGATTGTCCCTGTAAATTTCTGTTGTATATCACTCTTCGGGTCTTTCTCCTTTTATAGAACCCCCCTTAATATTTCTTGCAGGGCCGGCTTAGTGGTCACATATTCTTTCAGTTTCTGCCGGTTGTGGAAGCTCTGCATCTCTCCATCCATTCTAAATGAAAGCCTTGCCGGATAAAGTATTCTTGGCTGCATGTTCTTCTCATTTAGTACCCTGAATATGTCTTGCCAGGCCTTTCTGGCTTGCCAGGTCTCTGTGGATAGGTCTGATGTTATTCTGATGTTCCTCCCTCTGTACGTAAGGAATTTCTTCCCTCTAACTGCCCTTAAGATGGTTTCCTTGGTTCTAAGATTTGCAAGTTTTACTATTACGTGTTGGGGTGTTGGCCTGTTTTCCTTGATCTTAGGAGGGGTCCTCTCTGCCTCTAGGACTCGAATGTTTGTTTCATTCCCCAGATTAGGGAAGTTCTCAGCTATGATTTGCTCAAATACATCTTCTAGTCCTCTCTCTCTCTCCACTCCCTCCGGGATTCCAATTATTCTGACACTGGAACACTTCATGGTGTCCCTTATTTCTCTGATTCTATTTTCATGGATTCTGAGTTTTTCTTCCCTGGCCTCCTCTTTTCCCTTTTTATCTATTATATTGTCTTCCAGGTCGCTTATTCTCTCTTCTGCCTCAGTTACCCTAGCTGTTAGATTATCTAGATTGGATTGGATCTCATTGATAGCATTTTTAAGTTCTGCCAATTCACCTTTTATTTCTGCCCTTAGAGACTCTATGTTGCCATTAATTGATTTCTCCATTCTAGCCATTGTCTTCACAATTGCTAGCCTGAATTCCATCTCCAACATCTTGGTTATATCTGCATCCATTTGTGAATCTGCAGCATAAGTCATAATCTCTGAGTCTTTTCTATTTTGGAGGCTCCTCCTCCTAGTCATTCTGTTGATGGGTGTTTGAGGGAATGTATAGAGTCCAAATTATTGACCAGAACCCAAGCAAGATGCACCTGTTTTCTTGGGACCTTAGGGTTGCTGGCCTCTTGTTTTCCCTGCCTGTCTTCTGTGGGAGGGGTCTGCCGCGCTGTTACTCAGGCAACCCTGTTTGGGTGGAGTTGCCCTGTGCCCCTGTGGCGGGGGATGGGCCCAGTGGGAATCAGTCTTTGGGGCTTTTGTTCTCTGGCGGCTTTCCCTGGCGGCTTTCTGTGTCTCTTCCGCGAGTCAGAGCAGAAGAGACCGTTTCCAACTCTCTGCCTCAGAGCAGAGAGACCACAGTCTGTTCTTCAGTGAGCTCTCCAGGCCACACCGTCTCTGTTTCTGTCCATGCTGCTATAAACTGGAGTGTCCTGGGTTGTGCGCCCCTCCGCTGCGCTCCCAGTCCTGCCTCCAGGTCAGGGCATGTCTCTGCCCTTTGTGCTTCTAAAACCGCCAGCAGCTCCCAGTTCGCATGTGGGCGACCTGCTGCTCAGGGTTTCCATCCGGGGGGCTGCAGTTTGCAGGCACAACCCCGCCGCTCCGGGTTTCCACCCCGGGGGCTACCCTAGAGTCCTTTCCCCGCCGCTACAAGTCTGCGAGTCTGTGCCCTGTCCCCAGCGTGTGAGGCTGTCACTCACAGGCGGTGTAGGATCCCCATGGCCAGGCACCCTCCCACTGCCATTTATCCTCCCATATCTGCCCGCGGAATCACGGCTCCCCGCTTCGTACCTCAAAACCAACTGCCTGCGATATTCTGTTTGTAGAGATCCAGATCTTCTTACATCTCAGGCTTGTTTCATGGGTGCTCAGAGTGGTCTGGTAGATATCCAGCTCAATTCCGGGGACCAGTTGAAATAGAGTCCCCTACTCCTCTGCCATCTATCCCCCCTCATAAATCTGTTTTAAGGAAGGGGTAGGACACTCATCATTTACATGTTAGTGTACGTGTAATGATTTTCTCTCTGGCTGTATTACTTTTACATTTTAAGAGTCAACTTTTATTGTACAATCTTTGCTCCACGTTAATGATGTCAAGGCATTCAGTGTTCACGTGGGGAAACTTTGTGGGTGATGGAGTCAAGGCAAGCTTTGTATTGTCCTTAAATAATATCAAATAGGGATTTGCCATCTCCTCATGAGACTTCCTTGGATGGAAGCCGCCACGTTTGGAAAAAGAATCTAATCTGTCACACTCAGTACAGAGCTCCCTGTATGCCCATAACTGACTGTCCTAACAGAAAGAAGACATTAGTAATATAAATAATTCAAATCTGGGTTTCTGAAGTAGGAGTGGATAACACTGGGTAATCACCAGCTCAGAACTGGGAGCACTGGCATAGTACCTGGTTTTAGCAAACATCAGAGAAAACTTTTTTTAAAAATTAACATACGATGTTATATTAGTTTCAGATGTATAACATACTGATGTGACAATTCTATACGTTACTCAGTGCTCACCAGGGTGAGTGTAGTCACCATACAACATTGTTACAGTATTACTGACTACATTCTCTCTTTTTTTTTAATAACAATTTTTTTTTAATTTTATTTATTTATTTGAGAGAGAGAGAATGAGAGACAGAGAGCATGAGAGGGGGAGGGTCAGAGGGAGAAGCAGACTCCCTGCCGAGCAGGGAGCCCGATGCGGGACTTGATCCCGGGACTCCAGGATCATGACCTGAGCCGAAGGCAGTCGCTCAACCAACTGAGCCACCCAGGCGCCCTTATGGTATCTTTCTTAAGTTCCTCCTGCCCTTTGAGGCTGAGCAGGAAGTACAAGAGTTGTTAAACACAAAAATTGATTTATTTGGTGTATTGCCTGATCCGTTCTCTCTGACAGACCATGGAAACAAGACTGTCTCCAATTAGGAAGTAAATCATTCCATTATGTCTTTGTAACTGCAAATGAATTAGCTCTTATTTTTTTTTTTTTTTAAGATTTTATTTATTTATTTGAGAGAGAGAGAATGAGAGATAGAGAGCATGAGAGGGAGGAGGGTCAGAGGGAGAAGCAGACTCCCTGCTGAGCGGGGAGCCCGATGCGGGACTCAATCCCGGGACTCCAGGATCATGACCTGAGCCGAAGGCAGTCGCTTAACCAACTGAGCCACCCAGGCGCCCCTGACTACATTCTCTATGCTGTACTTTTCCTCTCTGTTACTTGTTTGTTTATTTTATAACTGGGAGTTTGTATACCTTAATCCCCTTTATCTATTTTGCCCATCCCTCCCCTGTCCCCTTTGGCAATCACCAGTTTTTTTCTGTATTTAAGAGTCTGTTTTTTGTTTGTTTATGTTTGTTCATTTATTTTGTTTTTTATTTTTTTTAACATTGAAAAATTCTTCCTTTTTATTTTTATTTATTTTTTTTTGTGGTAGCACTTTATTTATTTATTTTTATTTTATTATGTTATGTTAATCACCATACATTACATCATTAGTTTTGATTAGTTCCACATATACATGAACTCATATGGTATTTGTCTTTCTCTGTCTGACTTATTTCACTTAGCATAATACCCTCTAAGCCCATCCGTGTTGTCACAAATGGCAAGATTTTGTTCATTTTTATGGCTGAGCAGTAATCTATGTTATATATACATATCAGATATGTAAATCTAACATATATCATATCTCTCTATCTACTTTTTCCATTCAGCTATCAGTGGATGGTTGATGTTAGCAAACAGCAGAGAAAACCTTTAAACAGCATTTTCTATATTGTTAAGAAATACCATTTCTGAAAACATTTATCTGAAGAGAAAGAGCAGAGCAAGAGAGAGAGAGAGAGAGCAGGAATGGGGGGGGAGGGGCAGAGGGAAAGGGAGAAGTAGGTTCCGCGCTGTGCAGGGAGCCCAATGTGGGGCTTGATCCCAGGACCTTGGGATCCTGAGCTGAAGGCAGACACTTAACTGGCTGAGCCACCCAGGTACCCCCAAGAAATACCATTTCTTGTATTTGCTCAATCCTAGGCTCAAATTCAACTTTTGGTGGCAAATATGGGTAAAAATTGATGCCCACCTGATGCTTTTCATCTTGTTTCTGATAGTGCTATTTTTGGAGGAGACATTAAAAAACAATTGAGAAGTTAAAAGCTTTCTGTTTTGACAAAGAAACGTTAAGAAATTTTACTGACGAAACAGTTAAGTGGAATGCATATAATAATAGTCTTAAAAAAAAAAAAAAACAACCAAAAAAAAAGCCAGAGTCAGGGACCAAGAGGACCAATTAGGCTACAAAGAGATGTCATTTAGTCATCTCTCCTGAAGGTGAGGGTTAGGGGGTAGGGCAGGGCCTGAGGGCAAGGTTTTTCCATTATGCTCAGATAGTGGGTTAGCTTGAGGTAGGAGCTGACTCTGGCTCAAATTTTAGGGAGACAGAGTTTTCTCCAGGAGTCTCCTTGCCTCTGCATTTCCCACTTCATAGCTTTGTGGCCATGCACATCTTCTGGGATTCCCTTTCCTCTCTCTCTCCCCTTGTATCATCCTTATTCTATACTAACATGCCGAAATAAGGGAAATGAATGGAAAAGATATCATAACAGGATATTCTATACACCTTCAGGCATACATTCAGGATCTATTAGCATTGTAGTCAATTGTGGATAGAACGTGAGTTTATAATGAATATCTAAGTATTGAGGGGTGTGTGTGTGTTGCTGTGCATGTGTCTGACATTCATTCCTGCCTGTCAGCTGGTTAATTGTCAGTTAACAAGGGATAAATTGATTTGTATCAAAAAGTTAATTTTCATAGGTTAAACATCTAAGAGCAATTCATAGTTTTAGAGAAGATTCTTGAAGATACTCAGTGCAAAATAATTAATCTCAAATGGTAAAATCTTAGCATCAGGGCAGCATCTCTAGACCCTTACCTGAAGAATGCCCTTTCTGAATCCAGGAAACTTGATGAGGTGTTCACCATCAGGAGGGCTGCAGGGCAAGAAGTAAGGGAAGAAAGGGACTCCTAGCCAGTTAAATCAGGTGGATCTATCTTGGAGGTGAATGTGGGACAGCTGTCTTAGCTGGATCACCCTCACGTCCCTCCAGTCTGCCTGGAGGTGGTTATTTCTCTTATTTTAACGTTATTCTTTTAAAGATTGTAAGTTGGATCATGTCATTCCTCTGCTTAAAGCCCTGCAATTCCCTGTTTTACCCAGAGTAAAAGACAAAGTCCTTTTATTTATTTTTTTAAAAAAGATTTTATTTATTTATTTGACAGAGAGAGAGAGAGATCACAAGTAGGCAGACAGGCAGGCAGAGGGAGAAGCAGGCTCCCTGCTGAGCACAGAGCCCAATGTGGGGCTTGATCCCAGGACCCTGGGATCATGACCTGAGCTGAAGGCAGATTCTTAACCATCTGAACCACCCAGGCGTCCCAAGACAAAGTCCTTTTAAAGGCTTACAAAGCTCTCTATAGTCTGACCCTCCTTCCTATTTGGTCATCTCCTACTCCCTTCCCTTTCACTCTGCTTCAGCCACACTTGGCCTCCTTGTTCTTCCCGGAGCAAACCAGGCATGTTCCTTTCCCATGGCCTTTATACGGGCTGTTTTCTTTGCCCAGGTTGCTCTTTTCCCAGATGTCCAAACGGCTAATTCTCACGTCTGTCATGTCATCTTCCCAATGACAAATAACCAACCCACCCCATTTAAAACCAACCCTCCTGGCACTCCTGATCCCTTATACCCTGTGGCATTTATTATTTTCTCTATAACACTTAATCACCTTCTAATAGATGACATAATTTACCTGTTCATAATGTTTATTATTTATTGTTTGTGTTTTCCCATTACAACATAAGCTACCAGGGGGCATGAAGCTTATCCCAGCTGTACTCCTAGTACCTAGACCAGTGCTTGGTGTAATTCTGGATGCTTATTAGCCACTTGTTGAACCTATTTGCTGAATGAATGAGTATCTTGGTTGTTATTTTCCCTTTTTTCTATACCCTCCTAGGGGTTATTTTCTTCTGGCTGCCTTAGAATCTACCACCCTAGGCTAGCTCACAATTTTGGTGTAAATTTTGTTACAACTGGGACTCAGACAAAAGGTTAGAAAGTCAGAAAGATGTAAAGAAACTCCAGAAAGCCTGTGGTGTATACAACATGTTTGCACTCAGAGCGTTTAATTTTTAACACTTTCCTCCTCTATGTGACAATGTTATATTCAAAATTATTTCATATGCAATGAATCATGGAACACTACATCAAAAACTAATGATGTAATGTATGGTGATTAACATAACATAATAAAAAATTATTTCATATGAATTGAAATGCATGATAATGCATGATAATGATAATAGTGACATACAGAAAAGACATACAGATGATGGATATATTTTTATTGGACTTCATATATATATAATTATGCCAGTAAAACTAAAAAATAAAACATAAAACAAGGGTTATGTACAAAAAGGAAAAATGTAATGGATTTTAATTACATTAAAAAATTTTTTAAAAAAGGAAATTATTCACTGGTCTATGACAATAATGAATAATATTAGAATTGAATATCAATTTAGTGACAAATAAGAATAGTAAAAAAGAAATTTTAATTTAAAAGGTGATTATTGAAATTCAGTAAAATATTTGTGTATGAACTAAAATTTGCTCTTACCAAACAAAAATCTAATATCTAATAATTACATCTCATATTTTGTGCTCTGTTTCCTCAGTTTGTTTTATTTATTTATTTATTTATTTTTTAAAAAGATTTTATTTATTTATTTGACAGAGAGAGACACAGTGAGAGAGGGGACACAAGCAGGGGGAGGGGGAGAGAGAGAAGCAGGCTTCCCGCCAAGCAGGGAGCCTGATGCAGGGCTTGATCCCAGGACCCCAGGACCATGACCTGAGCCGAAGGCAGACGCTTAAGCCTGAGCCACCCAGGCGCCCCAGTTTATGTTTGTTTTAAACAAAAATTAAAACTCCAGTGATCCCTTGGAGTGATGAATTAATGCAAACTTGTTTCTTTTTTTTACAATGCATATCCTATCATTGTTTATTTCTAATCTGTTTAAATGTAAGGCTATGGATTATCATAAGAATCGGAGGGTTGGAGATACAAACTGTGCCCAAAGTGAGCCAGAACGTTTCCTGAATCTTCATGAATTTACTTATGGGATGAATATGTATCTGGGCTGCATGTGTCTGGAGTCAGCTGTATAACTGGGAGTTAGCTGAGTTATCTTGCTTGTAGATTATAATGTATATTAAAAGATGAGTTAATAATAATATGTTAACTTAGTTTGCATACATATGATTAAAATCCAACCATAGCAAATGTTAGAACATATTCAACAATTTTTTGGAGAGGAGTATTTTATCACTTATATTATTTAGAATTGCCATCACAGGGGATAATAAAAAAGCAGACCAGCGCTTGGTCGGTTTTAATGTTTTTAAATGTTCACACTCATTTTTGCCTTTGTCCCAATTTGGTCCCTTTTTTCTACGTTTGGCATGCCACTGGAAACACCAGATCTTTTTTTAAACATTCAGTCCCCACATTTAAAAAAAGGTATTTAGAGTCAGTGATTTCCTTCTTTTAGTAAACTTTCAATTTTGTTCAACCCATGCCTGCAGATCATAATTTTTATTTTTTTAAAAGATTTTATTTATTTGACAGAGAGAGACACAGCAAGAGGGGGAACACAAGCAGGGGGAGTGGGAGAGGGAGAAGCAGGCTTCCCGCTGAGCAGGGAGCCCAATGCGGGGCTTGATCCCAGGACCCTGGGATCATGACCTGAGCCGAAGGCAGACGCTTAACGACTGAGCCACCCAGGTGCCCCCAGATCATAATTTTTAATCTAAACACAAAAGGAGAAAAAAAAATCGTTATCTCTGATCAGGGTGTTGTCTGGAAGATTAAAATGTGTCATACCAGAGGCCCCTTGAAGGTGAACCAATATTAATTTTAACATGTCATTTTAGAAGAAATATAAAGATCCCTTTTATAAAAAGAACTTAAACTAGGATAATACAGGATATTTTTATGAGGGAAATCTGTGTATGAGGATGTGCGAGAGAAAAAGGCTGGAACTCCCAGGTATCTTTTCTTTTCTGTAATGTTCTAACTTGTGAGATAACAAAACTATATATTTTTTATTATTACTGAAAAGAAAACAGTATTTTCTCTCATATTGCTTTTTTTTTTCATATTTAGAACATTCAGTGTTGTAAATGCTAGAGTGCCGCCAGCCCAGGCAATTATGTTGCCTCCTTCCCAGGCACCTGGGAACGTTCTGGGCAAGAGCCAGTCTTTGGACGGCGGCTCAGTTCCAGAGCTCACGTGGAACATGCAACCAGATGAAAAAACAGGCCGATTTTGTGTGGACCTCATTTATCACAACTTCAGAAAGCAGTAACATCCATCTGAGTTGCTGAGTTGCTGGTGAAGAAAGGCTCTAAATTTATGTGGTCTTAGGTGAATTCCTTAGAAATTCATCCTAAGAATTTAATTTCTAAGCTTTTCATGTTTTCTAATCTTGAATGACTTTGGACCCTGTGTATGATGAAGAAGGAAAAAAAAATCACAGTAAAGGAGCAGGAGGTAAAGAGGAATGTTCGGATAGCCAAGATACTTGTCTGTGTTTATTGCTTCATGAGGGGAAAAGCCCAGGGACTCAGAGTTGAACTGTCCACTGTTATTTTGTATAGCTAGAAATATATATATATATACACACACACACATTTCTCTCTATATATTTAAATATATTATATATTATATAAAATTATATGTTATATATTATTTTATATATATATATTTCTTTTTTTAATTCATTCCATTAACTGACTTACAAAGGACTCATAAGGTGACAATTTTCATCACCAGAGATTTTTTTCCCCCCCTTGGTGGAAATAAGTGTCACATGTATCTTCCTGAATCCTCTGACATTTTCTGACACAAATCCTTATTTTATTAATTCTTAGGTTCTGAAATTGTCAGGAAAATGATGGTAGGGCTCTTGTTACTTCTCACTCACGTCTTATTTCTCTGAGTCCTCCACTCCCACCAGTGAAGCCACCCACCTCCTTCCAGATACACACCTTCTCTCAGGTTAGCAGCTACTTTTGGAATCTCCTCTCCTCTTGGCTATCTAGGGGCGAGAAGAGACCAGAGAAGAAAGAATGCAAAGTGGAAAAAGATGAAAGAATTCAGTGACAGTGACTCTGATATACGAGGCAAGCAGGGAAACAGTAGCATGAAAGCAGTTTAAAGGTGCGATTCAGACAGAAGGCAATTTCGTAGGAAACAGTTAAAGGTGAAGAAATTAAAAGGCCAAATCTGTGAAATAGCAGCAAGAGAAGAATCTGTCAACAGCGCGAAGTCGTGATGACAAAGCACTGTGTTTGATAAATTAGGTCAGTATGAAAAAGAAAATCAAGGAGGATGAGAACAGTTTGAAATGGTCGCGAAATACAGCTTTGGAATGGATACTTAGGTTTATAATGCAAATTTGTCTCTTGACCAGCCGAGAATCCAGGTTGGGATTCTGGATTATCATTACTAGTTGGAAAACATGTAGTTTCCAAATATTTACAGTGTTTTGATATTTAAGAGTTTTTTCTTAGGCAGTGAAACTGGTTTAAAAACTAATTTCAATATGTGCCTTTTCATCAAAATGTCAGGTTCTTAGAGAGGCCAGTCCAGACCACCTTATATAAAAATAATACCTTCCTCATTTTTATGCTGTTTTAGTTTCCTCAAGCACTTAGCACTATTTGAAACCCTAATATTTATCTGTTTATGTGTTTATTATCTGTCTCTCCTGCTAAAAAGGAGCTCCATGAGGGCAAGAGCTTAATTTTGTTTACTGTTGTATCCTCAACTCTCAGAAAAAGCCATAGTGGAAGCTCAGTACATATTTTTTGAATAAATAATTATGGTAGCTAACATGATTGAATGCTTTGTATAAGCCAATCCCAAACAATCTCATTTAATGTTTACTATTGTGAACTCTATTTTATTTATTTATTTTAAAAAGATTTTATTTATTTATTTGAGAGAGACAATGAGATAGAGAGAGCATGAGAGGGGGGAGGGTCAGAGGCAGAAGCAGACTCCCTGCCGATCAGGGAGCCCGATGCGGGACTCGATCCCGGGACTCCAGGATCATGACCCGAGCCGAAGGCAGTCGCCCAACCAACTGAGCCACCCAGGAGCCCCTGTGAACTCTATTTTAGATGCTGAAACTGAGGCACTGAGCTGTTAAGTACTTGCCCAAAGTTACCCAGTAACTAGTGAAGCAGAGATAGTAATCCCTAAGAAGGAGAGTTTGTTTTGGGTCAACATGGTAAAGACAGAATTCATTTCGGGTCAATATGGTCAAGATAGACTTTAAAGCTGAGTTTTGAAATGGCTGAGTTTTGGAGTGAAGTGGAGAGGGCCAGGAATTCTGTTAGTATGAGGAAGAACATGTCTAAGACAGCTATAAAAGAAGTTTTCCATAAAGATTTGCAAAAACGTACCTTGTGAGATAAGATTGGAGGAGGGTGCATGAAGGCCAGTCTGAGGTTGAAATAAAATTGTTCAATTTTTTTAAAAAATTAAAAAGTTAATTTATTACATAAATCTTTTCTGAGTCAGATTGAATTGTTCTCCTAGTTAATGAAGGTGAATTAGTGAGGTTTTACTGTCTATTCCCAGTTTAGAAAAAACCACAAACAGGTTATTTGAAACCTTTGTTTTTTAGAGATAGTTCCAGGCAAAATTATATAATAGACAATGCTCATCTTGCTGATTGATGTTCTCTACTCCTCCTCTGCTCCTGTCTCAAACCAGGTACCCACGGGAAGCAGATAGCATACCCCAAAGGGGTGATTAGAAAGAGGTTTTTTTTCCCATTAAAAACCTTTTTATGATGGGGACGCCTGGGTGGCTCAGTCTGTCTTTGGCTGGGGTCATGATCACAGGGTCCTGGGATCAGGTCCCGCATTGGGCTCCCTGCTCAGCGGGGAGCCTGCTTCTCCCTCTCCCTGTCGCTCCCCCTGCTCGTGCTCTCTCTCTCTCTGACAAATAAATAAATAAAATCTTAAAAAAAAAGAAAAAAGTCATTTAAAAAAAATCTTTTTACGATGGAAAAACTTAAACATGTACAATGGAGAGAGAAAATTATAAAGGAGACGCATTTACCAATGATTTATCAACTCATGGCCAAACATGCTTCATTTCAATACCATTTTATCCCTAAATATTTCAGGAGGGATCTCTAAAAAACAAAGACCACTTTAAAAAACAGTCACAATATTATTATCACACCCAAAGAAATGAGTAATTCTGCAGGGGGTTGTGACTGCAGCGCCTGTTAACAAAGAGTTAGGGGTTGAGGGAATTCAACAAGGGATGGTGAAGCACCCTAGGGTTAGCAGTGGGAAGCCGCCGAGACGGCTTGCAGAGATGACTGAAATCTATGGAGACTTGTAGCTGTGGGAGAGGTCTGTCTGGCAGGAGCTGTGGCCTTCGGCAGAGAAATAGCCACTGCCTACCCAGCAGGGACAGATCGGGGCTGTGCATGTCTCAGTTTTCCTCTGTCTACCTTCTCATCCCTGGCATGTCCTTTCCATTGACTAAACACAACAGGAAGCCAGAGGGCAGGCTGGTATGGTTCATAGAAGTCAGCCTCCCAGGCACATAGCACACAGCAGGTTGGAGAAGGATAGAGAGTGGATCTGAACTGCAGTTCCTTCCCCCCTAGCACTACCCATCTCCTTCTCAGCCGCACACCTTCTCTAAGGATGCTTTTTGAGGCTTGCCTTTGCCACACTGTACAACAGACCCAGAATCTATTACTTTGGGCCCCACCCTTCACCCACATAACTAAAAAAAATAATCTACTCTGTCAATATGGGTAAGCTAGCAGGGTTAGTTAGATATTTTGGTAAAGAAAGTCTTTTCCCTTCCCATTTCAAAAGCATTCCTATTTTCAGCTGATCTTGATGCTATGAAACATGAGCTCAATTTCAATATACCACCCTTAGCCATTGATAAATCAAGGCATAAGGGAGCTAGCTACTCTGTCTTTTGAACTTGCTTTTCTTTGCTGTGTTCCAACTAGGTCTAAAATATTTAGATAAGAAAGAGTAGTTCTGGCTCATTTAAGACAAGCCTCCAGTAAGAAGCAGTTTGGAGTTTGCTGTTGGAAGCCGGCAGGGGTTATAAAATGCAGAGTCTAGTTAAATAAATCCTTTTACTATTAACTCCCTAGTAAGACAAGAGGGAGGAATCAGAAGAATGGTTAGTCTAGCAAAAGGAGAGAATACGAATTCTTCCAGTTAATACTTGGTTACCCAGGCAACCATTCCCTGATTGGCAGAAAGCCATCTGGAGTCTCGCTTGGATGGAAGGAAAAGACCTCAGGTTTTCCTTTTTGAATCTTTTTCCTCTGGCCTGGGAGAAAAGAGAGCAGGAAATATATAATAGGACAAAGCAAGTGGGGATCACCCCTGGATGGAGGTGTTGGTGAAGGAAGGGCAGTGACTGAGGGAGGATGGCAGCCTTTTCCCTGGTGCCTCCTTGTTGGGGCTGAGGTGGGATGCCAGAAAGGTGCAGAGCTCCTTGAGGCTTTCCAAGCAGCAAAACCTACCTAGAGCTCCTGCTCTTTACAGCTTGGAAGGTCTCAGGGCAAATATTTTAGTTCTGGGAAACAACCAGAGACCTGGAACCACAGAATTTTTAAACCATAGAGGAATCTTACAAATGATACAAGCAAGGGAAGTCTAACACTTTTTTTTAGTTGAAGAGACAGAGCAGGAGGCTTAAGGGATCCTTCAAGAACCACAGTTAGTGATGGTGTGTGAGTGATGAGGGGTGTTGCATTTCATTGACTCTAAGATACACATTTGAACATTCCCATGACCAGAGCTGTCCTGCAGTTGATGTGATAAGATGGAACTGAGTTATAGTTTGCTTGGTAACATTTTTTCCTTTCACAATGGCATATAAAATAATGGTGCACTGTTTGCTCAGTGATACCTTAGATTCATGAAAATATGGTAAATAGTGACAGAAGAGTGCATCATTCTGCTGTACTCCCCTTAAATCGTGCTCATCATTATGATCTTTATTCACGTCTTACAGAGATTAGTTATTTAAATTATTAACAGATTTTTTATTGGTAGAGAAAGTACATTCAGGTAAAGACTATGTTTTCTTTCAGATATCAGCTGTTCACGTTTGGAATAAGTCTGTTGTGCTTAAGCAGCACTACTATACAAACACACACACACACACAATTCACAGTAACCTAATTCTCCCTTCAGTCCCGTTCGAGTGCTACCCTGACTGTAGATGACTGAAACTGGGTGTCAGGGCTTGGTGATGATTGGAGTGATAGAAGGGTCGACTTGGAGGAGTGTGGGTTGGGAGGGAAAGACTAGGACCATCTCCCTCAACTGCTCTAGGATTGGCCTGCCTCTCCATGTCTCACAGATCAGTTTTCTCCTGTGCGCTTCTTATTTTTTCTAAGTCTTGATCTTTTCCCCATCTTTTCTTTCTTTTTTCTTCTGCTCTCAAAGGTCAAAGTACCAAATGGGTTGTATTTATTTGATGAAGGTGGGAACATTGTATGGTTTGTTATACCCCTACCTCAGGTTCATGGTTCTTAAAATTCTGTGTGGTGAGCTAAGTGCCACAAGTCATATTTCTTACTTCCATTATTTTCATACAAAAATCTCTAGTTCATTATAAAAACTGAGCAAATCAGAAAAGAATAGAGAAGAAAGTGAAAACAATGACCTTAATCCCATTATCCAGAAAGAACTACCATACTTGATTGTCTTTCCCCCAAATCTGAGACCTGCTTGTTTCTACTAAGAAAACACAGATCTGGCTTTGCTTATTTTGGGTTGGATCTATTTGATGGATTCCTGAGAACATGGCGGGGAACAGGCAGGCTCAGGTTGTCTGGACCTTACTCATACCTCATGTCTACCTGATTGGGAAGTGACCTCCATTCCCATGAGGGAGTCCCCACATGCCTCAGATCCGCCCCTAATTCATCTTGTAGCCAGAGGCTTCTCTTTTGCCAGAGAACTGCTATTTCCCTCTCAGCAGCCTTTCCATAGCTCCCCAGAGGAGGGAAAAAAAAAAAAAGGCCAGCCCACTAAGCTTGCCTCTCTCCAGATCTATTATTAATGTGAGGGCTCAGAATTTTGCAGCTCCCCAGTGTAATGTGTGAGGGCTGTGTGGGAGTGTGTATGTGTATGAGTGTGTGTGTGTGTGTGGGGGGGGTGACTGAACCTCCTTACATGGTATCACTCTGCTCCACTCCAGAATTTTCTCTTTCTTTCCTCACACACTATTTTCTGAGGTCATGGCCTTCAGTTGTAAACTTTTCTTTGTTTGCCATGTTCTGGTCAATTTTTGTATCCGCCCCCCCTTTTTTGGCCAGTTTTTGTTTCATTTTTTATAGAGGGAAATAACATGAGCCAGTTTATTCTGTTGTCCAGACCTGGAAGTTCCATGGGCAGGTTTCCATGCCCAGTTTAGTATGAGTTTGGAAAGCTCACTAACCACCCTTCTCCTATAAGGATGAGCTCGCATATAGTGTTGGCTGGGGTTTTGTCTAAGCAGGAAGTGTATATATGCTACTTCCCCTTTGCTATAATATTAGATTAATATTTTCTTGAAAGAGGTGTATGTTAATAAGCTTTAAAATGCCATTTTCTAGTTTTCTCATGCTTAGCCAATGCTTTTATAAAATCTCTCTAATAAATATGTTCTTTTACATTCCATTAGAGTACTTGTTCTTTAGCTTTGCTTTCCAACTGTGGAAGTAAAGTCAATTTTAAGAATCATCTTTTGTTTGCAAAAATAACAAATTAGTATGCTCCAGCCTTTCAAGCATACTACAATATCAGTGCAATATCACATGTCTTTCAGGGAAGAATCTAGCATTTGGATTATTTTGTTTAACTTTTAGAATGCTCTAATTTAATAAAAAGGCCAGTTCTCTTCATCTTTGATCTATTTGCCATTTAAATAACATTAACTCTCATGGGAAAAAAAAAAGTGTGAAGATCAATGGCTCTATACACAGGTACAGTCAAGGGGAAAAAAAGCATGTGGCAAAATGATTATAATCTGATTTACTAAATGAGGAGTTTGTTAAGGAGATACACATAGATGAATAATTACTAAAAAAATTTTAAGGTCATTTGCAAACCCATCCTTCCCCCGCACCCCAGCCCTGAGACTCCAATGGTTTTCTACCCTCATGGATTCATCCTGGCATGTTTGACAACTGTATTAAAATCATGCCATAAGCTTTTATAGAACTATTCCAACAGTGTCATACATTTGAAGTTGATGGTGAGTTTGTCTAAAAGCTTTGCCAGTGTTTCATTTTCCCCCATATTCTATGTAACAATTAATTAGCTCATCTGTAAAAATAGATGCTGGTGGCTAAACTCAGCATACACTCAGACAGTGTTTCCTTTCCATTAATTTTCTGTGTTCACAAGTACTTTATCTTGCATCTTATTATCAAACAGTGACTAAATGACTTAGCTTAGATAAGTAATTTTAGACAAGAGAACCTATATGTAGATTAGATCTGTTATTATTAGTTTACAAAAAATGACATGAAGAATACCCAGGAGAGCTGAAAGCAAAAGCTTCACTTTTCTTCTCTGTGGCCTGCTCCAGTGAAGCAGCTCTATGCTCAGAGTCTACAGTCTATTCTTTTTTTTTTTTCATTTTAAAAAATTTTATTATGTTATGTTAATCACCATACATTACATCATTAGTTTTTGATGTAGTGTTCCATGAGTCATTGTTTGCGTATAACACCCAGTGCTCCATGCAGAACGTGCCCTCCTCAATACCCATCACCAGGCTAACCCATCCTCCCACCCCCCTCCCCTCTAGAACCCTCAGTTTGTTTCTCAGAGTCCATAGTCTCTCATGGTTCATCTCCCCCTCCAATTTCCCCCCCTTCATTTTTCCCTTCCTACTATCTTTTTTTTCACATATAATGTATTATTTGTTTCAGAGGTACAGGTCTGTGATTCATCAGTCTTACACAATTCACAGCATTCACCATAGCACATACCCTCCCCGATGTCTATCACCCAGCCACCCCATCCCTCCCCCCACCATTCCAGCAGCCCTCAGTTTCTTTCCTGAGATTAAGAATTCCTCATATCAGTGAGATCATATGACACATGTCCCTCTCTGATTGACTTTTTTCGCTCAGCATAATACCCTCCAGTTCCATTCTTAAACCAAACCTAAATCTAAGAAGGCATGTGCAAGCAGTATTGCCATACGACCTTTCTATTGTGAAATATGCTTTATGGCATGCTTGGGGGCCAAGAGGACTTGTTGGCAGAGTTTGGTATGCTGTCACTCTAGTTTTGGGTAGGACCGTTTGGGGAGGTTGCCATGAAGATAGCAAAGAGACAGAAGGGAGAGCACCAACTAGCTGTTTTGCTGCCACTGGAGCTAGGGCTGGAGAAAACACCAGAACAGTGTATTCAGCCATCTTTTGGGTATGGATAGGATGTCATGCCTCCACCCAAATGTCTGGACAATCATTGGATTCCTGAGTCTGCCTTGGGTTCTGACAAGAGAGTGGACAGTGGGGTGCTGTATATCTGAGCTGGAAAGGACACCTATGACTAGTCTTTCAGAGGCTGGTTATAGATACTGTCGTATGTCCTCTCCAGTCTGGCAGGCTCTTAGCCTAGACTTGGCTTCAATGGCATCTTGAGATGGGGTAAGGACATCTCTGAAAATGGTAATTTTAGGGCTGTTAGACCTCACAAAGTCTGTGTTTATTTGTACAAACTCTTTAATTGCTCTCTGACATTTTTTTTTCTATCTATTCTAATAAATCCCAATTACTTCTTACTTTCTACCTCCAGTCATCTATAATGGTGGTGTTTGTTTTAATTAGATCTCAGGTACAAAGAGTTAAGTTAATCATTCTCCTTAGTTCATAGCACATTGTCATCATTTATTGGTGCAAAGCCTTCTTATTTTCTTTCTCTTTCACCTTCCCTGATCACTGCTCCAATTCCCTTTTCTCTCTTAGCATTCACTCTGGTGTCTTTGATGTATGTCTTGAATATATGGTGTCTTAACTACGTGTGTACTCTCGTTAAGTCTGCCATGTTGTTTTGCATGTGAATGTGTTTTTAATTTTCATCACTGGTATTATACTATACATCATACTCTGTTTTCTACTTCTGTTACTCTCTATCCATGTAGCTATGTATATCATGAATGTTTGGTTAGCCTGCAGTTATGACCAGTCTCCTAAATTTCAGTGTCAGCAAAACACAGATTTTCTCGTTCATGCTATGTGGCCAAAGCCAGATCCTACCCTGTGTCATGCCTGGTGGGCTTAAAGAGGGGAGGTTGATGGTGTGCCCCAGGATGGAGGGTTCATAGCACCACAGCCTGGACTTGAGTTTCACATTTGCTCTCCTTCACTAAAACTCTGCCCCTGAATCAATCTGCCTATGCTTCTGCTCTGAGCCTTCTCTCTTCCTGGATCTTTTCTATTTTAGCTGTCTAGTCCCAAGCTAGGGCTGTGGAGGGGACAAGCAGGTAGAGGGACCACTCGGGCAGGCTAATCAGTCACATTACAGTTCTGCCCTGATGTTAACCCATGACTGCTGCAGGGTGGGATGGTGCTGCTATTCATTTGCCCCAGCAGTAAGGGACAAGTAAAGTTCTATGGAGTAAAAAGAACACAACTCATATGGACAGCGCCAGTCTATCTGTCCATACATTGCGCCTCCTTCCTTCATACTGCCATATTTCTTCCACACTTGGTTACTACTAATTTTTTCTTTCCAGAGTTTCTTCATAGTCTTTATATTAGGTATGAAGATTCATATACTTTTAGTGTGTGTGTGTGTGTGTGTGTGTCTTCTCTAGGGTTGGGCTAGGGGAGGAATTTAATAGCTCTTGCATGTTGGAAGAAAAACCTTCAGTGTTTACACATAGTCATTATGTAGGAACAATTATTTCATGGGATTCCTGAATGTGTGTGCCAATACATGATTTTTTCAATGAGAAGTGAAAGATCTTAATAAATGGTTACTTTTTCTGAAAAATTCCTCTTATGACATGGCAACCCCATACACGTAAATAACCCCTGCTAGAATTAGCTGCATGGTATAACAATGGGCACTGCTGTTTATTAAATATTAGTCAGTGGTCAAGAGTGGCTCAGCACCCCCAGTTTTCTACCACCCTCCTCTCCTGTGCTGAGCCACAAGGGCCACCTTCTGTTGTTCCCCATGTTATCAAGCTAAGAGATCCTTTGATTTTTTTCCAATTGTCCAGATCCCACATTAAATTAAAATGAGCATAAGAAGGACAGGACTGGGGTGTCTGGGTGGCTCAGTCGGTTAAGCATCTGCCTTCAGCTTAGGTCATGATCTCAGGTCCTAGGATTGAGCCGCATGTAGGGTTCCCTGCTCAGCTGGGAATCTGCTTCTTTCCCCACCCTGCTTCATGTTTGTTTGTGCTCTCTCTCTCTCAAATAAATAAAATCTTTAAAAAAAAAAAAAAGAAGGACAGGACTAATTTCATTGTCTTTTTCTACTTCCTGACATGTGATACCAGCCCATTTGTATGCATGTTTTATAAAGCTTATATTTATTGAGTGGAATTTGGAGGACTCTACATGACAGAATTTGTGAATAAAGCTTTTGTAAACTCAACTTGCCATTTGGTTCTAGATAACTTCTTTCTGCTTTTTCCTTTTACTTCCTACATGGGCCAATAGGGCTCAGCATACCAAATATTTACTTTAGTGCACTTTGTAACTCAGCATTACCCTCCTCAAGTACAGTTGGTTTAGAAACACATTCAGCTCGTGGCAGGGGTACATTCTTCTTTGATTTCCCTCATGGGCTTGTTCAGTGAATTAAGTATTTTGGGAAAAATTTTTAAAGATTTTATTTATTTATTTGACAGAGAGAGACACAGTGAGAGAGGGAACACAAGCAGGGGGAATGGGGAAGGGAGAAGCAGGCTTCCCGCGGAACAGGGAGCCAGACATGGGGCTCGATCCCAGGACCCCGGGATCATGATCTGAGCTGAAGGTAGATGCTTAATGATTGAGCCATCCAGGCACCCCAGATATTTTATTTTAAATGATTTGTGATAGTTAATTTATGTAGGATGAATCAAAGAAAGAACTGTATCCTGTTTCAAGAAAGCGTATTTTCCCAAACAACAAAGCTGTGATTTTACAGTATAAAAACAACAGAAATGCCATGCTGGGTTAGATCAGACCAAACTGGATGTATCCTGTTCAGCGCTACCACTATGACAAGGATGCAAGTGGTTCTTTGTGGATAAGTGAGGGGTGGGTGCACCCTGCTGACAAGGTAAGTAGCTCTAATTTCTACTCAATGACATGTTGGAACTATCATCCTAGATTATAGCTAAGTCTTTCTTGGAACCTACTTATACTTCAAGTCTGTACCAATTCTCGGAATAAAGTTTCATGTTTGCCACCTGCTGTGTAAAGTGGTACTCTTTTTTATTTATTCGAAAGCCACTTTCTTCAGGCTTCGAGGGGTGCCTCTAATTCTAATATTTCTGAATTTGGAGAATGATCAGAATCTTATTTCTTTTGTAATCCTTTGAGATATCTTTAAATGCCTAGTCTATAAATGTTTAAATACCTATATCTTTAAATCCTCATGTCTCTTGTAATATTTTAGGCATTTTTAAATCAACACCAACCATCATGTTTCTAGACTGAGTTTTAAAAATGTGATAGAACAAAGTGAAGAAATCAGTATTGATTTAAAATGTTTCTATCTTTCGGAAGTTTTATTCAAAAAACCAAATAGAGAATATATACAGTGGGAGGTTAAGAGGGAACTTAAAACGTGGTGTTTCAAACCAGGAAATAAGGTGGAATAGCTGGAGCATCATGTACTAGGATGGAAGCAGCAAGAAGAAGCTAGAAGGGCTGTAGGTGGGGGGCAGGAACTGGATCCTGAGAAAGAGAGTGAGGCATGCAGTAGTGTTTTTGAGTTCCAGGGAAGAGTATTCTTTGCAAAACTAGAAGTCTAGACTAGATGAGTGTCTGGTTTCCCTCAAAGCTTTTCTCTAAGTTCTAGCCTGTAGAGCATAATTTTCCTACAGAACCAGGGCCCTGTTGTGGTGTTGTTCATTGCTTTGATCCTCTTTTTGGAACCCTGCTGCCCCTAAGGTGGCATTCAGCAGAGGTTGACCAGGAAGCCATCTAATCTTCACACCCATGCTCCCCAGGTCCCCTGCACTTGGAGCTCTCCTCACCTGACCTCCCCTGTATCACTGACTGACCTTGAATGCAAAGCCAGGTCTTGGGTTTTCCTTCATGTATACATTGAACTTCACTAATAAATCAATTGTATTTTGCAAACTTTAAAAAAGTTACAGTATTTACAAGTTTGTTTATGCTCAGATAATTCAGATATTTGTCATATCTAATTGACTCTAACATTTATAAATAACTTTGTGCCAGGGGCTGTGCTAGGTGCTGGTGACAGAAAATCAGTTAAGGCCTTCAGGAGTCCGGTTGAGTAGGAGAAATGGGCAAAAGTGGATTGAGAAGTTTGAGACGACTCTTAGTTCATGTTCACCAATTTCAGATTGCCTGACAGTCCTCTGTGTCCCAGTTAACTTGCTAGACAACTTCCACAGTGACTGTTTCAAGTTACCACTCTCTCCACTTCCCATCATTTAACAAATGACTTCTATTACTTCACAGAGAAAATAGAAGATATCTTCCCAGAACCATCTCAGTGTCTACCAAACCTTTAAATCTGCCTACACCCAAACCCACCTTTGTTCTTTTCTTCCTGTCATGGTGGCAAAGGTGTTCCTCCTAGGAAAGTTCCAGTTATTGTCTGGATCTGACCTTCACCCACATTCTCACAGTCTCTCTGCTATTACTTTTTTTAAAATGGATTTCTCTCTCCTTTACTATGTTTCTGACCACCAGGGACACCAGAATTGGACTTAGACGAGCTTTGCACGGCACCTGGATTAACTTTGACTTCTTGCCTGCAGAGGTGCTTCTGATGGCTGTGAAATATGCCTTTCCCATGGACTATAAATAAAATGAGCCTCACACTTCATTAATGAATTCTTCCTTTTCAGTGTCCCAAGTGATCCAAATGCTAAAGATACAGTATTTCACAGCAGGTTGTGCGACCTTTTATGTAATATACCCTTTAAGTAAGTGGGTTATGGTCTTGTGATTAATGCGAATTGATGTTCACATTGAGAAAACGGGAGGTGTTAAACTCTTTAAGAAACCCAAGAGCTTTAAGGAGATTTTTGTGATTCATGCTAATAAGATTGACTAATTTGTTATTCTACAAATGGCATGCCTGTAATTTAATTTTGATTGACAAATGGTTCCAAACTGTTAAGAACATAAGTATCATACAGCATTTGAACTCTAGTTTTCTATAAAGCTTGTCTGAAAAATTATTCATGGTTTTCCTCTTTGGAGAATTTCTTCAGGGATCTTTTAATTATTTTCTCCAAGAGTCATCAGCTGTGCTTCCAATTTAAAGAAATAATTTCTGTCTCATAATACCTACACTCATTTATAAAAGAACTCAAAAATATCTTGCAAAGAAAAAGACCACCTAGAAATACATTAGGCCATCCTTTCCCTGGGATCAATTATTGAGTACTATGGAATCTGAATGTGGAGATAAACTGAAGTCAGATTAGGTTATGTGTGGGTCTCAATAGAATTTTCAGTTTAGCTCAAGCATCTTTCAAAACAGAATGAAGTTGCTGTTGATCAGGTTGGTAGAATATTTCTTTTGTTGTAGGTACTCAATCATGATCATTTCTTGATTTTAGGGTTAATTGTATCCAGTGTTCTTTTCTTACTTTGCTATCTTCACCCTCTCTGCCCTGTCTTGTCACTTTTGCCCATTATCATTACCGCCACTCCTACCACCATCACCACCACCAAAACCACCACCATCATCATCGTCACTTTCACCACGACCATCATCACCTTTGTCATAGTTTGAATTTCTGCACTCTTCCCAGTGCTTTACCTCCATTGTCTCTTACCCTTAGACTAGCCCTGCAAGGTGAGTATTGTGCTTATTTAACAAGTGAAGAAAGCGAGGTTCATAGAGGTTAATGAACTTGTTCAAGTTACTTGGTAACTGCTAAAACCTGCGAGGGAAATTGGGCCTGAAGGACCTTAACTAACTACTTGTTTCCCTCCTGCTGCTTCCATGGGTCCTGCCAGTCTTTCCTGTTCCTGTAGTTTGTACACTATATGTGTTCCCTTTTTTCCCTAAGGTAACAGGAAGTGGAGAAGAGATAGCAGTTTCCTTATTTTTAAGATTAAAAATAAAAGTGAAAATTCAACAATTAGCAAGTGAGAAGTAGTAAGAGTAATTTAAAAATGATGTAGGAACATGTGATATTAAAACTTTTTAATCTGCTTTGGAACACAAATGAGAAATGATAAACCTTCAGAATATAAAATACAACTTACATTTAATACTGCCAACAGAAGAAAAGAGTAGCATGTAAATTTTCAAAATGCCCCCCAAGGTACACAGTACCCCTTCTTCAGGTTTTTCATCCATAAACTAAGTAGAAGAAGTTTGTCTCCCTTATGTGCTTCTGGGCTTCTTACCACACTGAAGAGTCTTTTCTTTGAGATTTTCTGTAAATACACAAGCTCAACTTTTGATACATCTCCATTTGTATTTCTTAAAAGCCCAATAGAGAGCTATAAACTCAGAGACTCAAGGAATATGGGATGACGATGATGATGAAGGGCAGAAGTTGCAATGAGACTGAACACCTTTGAGAAGATCACCTGATGCGTTTACCATAGAAAATGTTGATGACCACTTAGTTTCATGTGCTTTTTCACAACCACCCAAAGTTGGGTTTTAGATGTTCTTTCTTTTGTGTTATGTACCGATCCTTAGGAGGGATAACTTACTTCTTACCAGGGTGTTGCTTGTGGGGAATTTCTGGAGGTACTTGGTCTATATGCTCAAAGATAACCAGAACCCTGGAGTAACTGAGTTTATTATAAAAGCGGATAAGATATAATTTTCTCTAGGCAGGCCATGGCTGGAGAAAGGTCTGGGATAGCACAGATTCTGAGAACTAAAATAGATCCCACAGGTCAGGCTGAAAGACCTTCAGAATATAGAGTCTGTGGTGCTGCCCTAATGAGACCTGACCTCCTAAAAAGTCCTTCTGCACCAAGGGACCAGGTGGTCACATGCTTAGCCATGCCAGCATATGTTATTCCCCAAGGAAGGAAAAGTGCTTCATTTTTGCTAAAACCTGATGTTCATTGTAATGTATAGCACATACCAACTGGGAAAGGAAAAAAAAAAACCCACCTTGTTAAGAAAGCATTTTATAATGTCAGGTTCCTTAGGCTCACTGTGAAGGCAATCTTGTTTTTAAGGTAGGGTTTACCTATTTTGGACATGAGTGTGTAGTAGTATCTGGAGGGCTTCTTCAATTCTGGACTTTGTGAAGCCAATCAAAGTGTTAACTGGGAGTGATTGAGTCCACATTATGTAATAAAAACCATATCTATTGTACTCACCTTGAATAGAAGGAGGCCGCAGAGCACAAGTACGTGCAGAACAGGCTGGGGAGCCAGAATGGTTTAGAATCCCATGTTGTCACTTTCAGCGGTGTGTGTTAGATGAGTTACACAGTCTTTCTGGTTTTTCATTTACCCCATCTGTGAAATGGGATAATAACACTTACCGTGTATTATAGTTGTGGTTGAATGATGTAGTATAGATGAGGTCCTTGGTTTAGCTTCTGGCGTACCAGTGCTAGGCACAAAAGAGCCAGTGGGGCTGTGATTTAAATTTCCAATTCTTTCCCCTTAAAACTTGGGATACTCTGTGCTGTTGTCTTCTTTTCTGCTCTGGTTCTGATGACTCCCAGCCTCTGCTGGGCACTGCTGTGTATCCACGTACTCCTGTTCCACTGAGGCTATACCCTCGTTTCAGGGACCTGCCTACCTATGTGGTTCCTGCTATTGCAATGCCTCCAATGTGAAATACCAATTCTTTATCAGTTGTTTTCCAGGAGGTGATTTGTTCTTTCTCATCTGAGCCCTTTGTTCTACGTCTATCTGCTTTTCCATTTCACTGAGGCATTTTAAACTCCTTTGATTGAAGAGTTGCTTTCTAATTGGTAGTTTGATTGGGCAGAAATAGATACCTGAATTGACTCCCCTGGTACAGCCATTCAAGAGATATTCCTTGTAGATTACTTCATGCCTAGTATGGGGAATGTCAGCGCTTCTCAAACTTTACTGTGCAGAGTAATCACGTGGGGAATCTTGTTAAAATGCAGATTCTGGTTCAGTAGGTCTGGGTGAAGCCCAAGACTCTGCATCTTCAACAGGTTTCCAGGTGATGCTGGTTCAGGGACCATACTTTGAGTAGCAAGTGGTTGGGGATCTTAATGTGATGGACAATGGAGTTCCAAGATTGTTAAGAGTAGGCACATTATGTCTTAGAACAACAGAGTTTTCTGTGCTCCTCTATACTAATTTTCATTTAACCACTTTTTAAAGCTATGTTTGGGACACCAATAATATGCAGAGCTCTGACATTTTTTGTCTGAATAAATAGCATAAAATATATGCTAAAGTCTTGACATATAACTGTGTAGGGATTCAGCATTACAGATTAAAAAAAAACCCAGTAAAATTGAATGTATGAATTAGTTCAGAAGGGTGTTTAAAAAGAGGTGTTTTGGGCCCAGCTTGAAAGATACAGCAAATGTGGATTGGATGATATTGGAAATAGGCTAAGTCAGTGCACTTGTAAGGGGCAGAGGGTGGACTTAATCCCTAGGGACTGGGGGTGGGCTGGATGGGACTTATCCAAAGCAGAGACTAAGAGAGAACTGCAGTGCATTTGTTCTTCAGACAGAAGTAGCCCACCAAGCTTGCACAGAGCATTATGAGAGAGTTTAACAATATGCATGAGGAAACAGGATCTCTTTCAAGTAAATCTAACCTTTCTCCCCTCTGTTAGTGGGGCCTGTCAGAGGACCCTCATCCACAACAGCAGGAAAACAGCATCCTTACTCTCTGCACTTCTGCCAGGAAACCTCACCTTTCAGTTTTGCCTGGTAGGGAGGCAGGCCTTCAGACCTTTGGGAAGCATTGATTAGCTCTTTCTGAGGGCTTCCTTGGGCTGTTCAACTTTAACTCACTGGTCCATTCATTTGTACATTTAATATTGTTGAATTGTGTGCCTGTATTTGAACTTCATACTGAGGGTGTGCTGATTACATGTTTGCAATTAAATAGCACCAATAACAACAACAAAAAAATGGCATCTAACCTAGAGACAGATGCTTTCCCCTTGCCTGCCGAAGACCTTCATACATTGCAGGTAGACCCTGGTGTTAGGTGATTAGCTTCTGTTCCCCTTTTATTTTTCCCAAGCAACCTTCCTTTTAATCTGAGACCCTTTCTTTGAGTTGAAGAGCAGCCAAGAGCCTTCTTTTAGGTCATGGAAGATTGTTCCAAGAGATGCCAGGACTGCAGAGATGAGGTGGGGTAGAAAATTACTATACAATGAGTAACCCTCAAATGATCATGGGATTTTTGAGTAATTGGAGGTGACCAGAGGGATGTTTTTGAAAGGGAGATTAGTAGCCCTAGCTATCTCCTCCTGGAACTTGTTTTGGTGAAATATCTGGATGATTGAATTCAGTTCTAATCTTGCCAATTAAAAGGTAGGGATTTCAAGGAAACCATACTCCTGATTATCGTATCCCTTCTGAATTCTCAGCTAGAAAAAAACACTAGCACTTTCAAAAACTTGTTCTCCTTCCTCTCCCCCTCTGGGTCTCTCAGTCTGTGGATGTCTGTCTCCTTGTTCTGCCTCCCTGAGCCGTGAGACACCCCCACCCAGATTAAACAATAGATCAATAACTTTTAAACTCCAGATATGACTTACTAAATAAACAGTGTTTGTTTCCTGGACATGCTCTCTTGATGCTGGCTAAGGGCCTTTCCTTGTACCCTCCCAAGGCCCTGGAGTGGTCCAAGGCGTTGTCTACCACCAGATTTCTCCTCTTTTTTCTGCAGCTCACCCTGTACCAGACAGCATGAAATTGTTTCTCAAGGAGAATTTATCTTATAGATACTCCATTTTTATTTTTTAAAGTTTTTATTTAACTTCTAGTTGGTTAACATGTAGTGCAATATTAGTTTTAGTAGAATTCAGCAATTCATCACTTACATACAACATCTGGTGCTCATCACAAGTGTCCTCCTTAATCCCCATCACCTATTTAACCCATCTCCCTGTGCCCCTCCCCTCCAGCAACCCTCAGTTTGTTCCCTAGAGTTAGGAGTCTATTTTATCGTTTGCCTCTCTCTTCTTTTTTTTCTCCATGTTCATCTGTTTCATTTCTTAAATTCCACATATGCGACACAACTTTTGGAATGGGAAAAGATATTTACAAATGACATCTCTGGTAAAAGTTTAGTATCCAGGGTGCCTGGGTGGCTTAGTCGATTGAGTGTCTGCCTTCAGCTCAGGTCATGATCCCAGAGTCCTGGGATCAAACCCCGCATTGGGTTCCTTTCTCAGCGGGGAACCTGCTTCTCCCTCTCCCTCTGCTACTCCCCCTGCTTGTGTTCGCTCTCTCTCTGTCAAATAAATAAATAAAATCTTTTTTTTAGAAGGTTAGTATCCAAAATCTATAAGGAACTTATAAAACTCAACACCCCAAAACCAAATAATCCAGTAAAGAAATGGGCAGAAGACATGAATAGACATTTTTCCAAAGAAGATATATAGTTGTCTGATACATGAAAAGATGCCCAACATCACTCATCATCAGGGAAATACAAATAAAAACTACAATGAGATATCACCTCACACCTGTCAGAGTAAGTAAAATTAACAATATAGGAAACAACAAGTGTTGGTGAGGATGCGGAGAAAGGGAAACACTCTTACACTGTTGGTGGGAATGCAAACTGGTGCAGCCACTCTGGAAAATAGATACTCCTTTTTTAAAAGTAAAGTTGCATGCAAACAATGAATCATGGAACACTACATCAAAAACTAATGATGTACTGCATGGTGACTAACATAACATAATAAAATAAAATAAAAAAGAAATCATGTCTTCAACTCCTAAAAAAATAAAAATAAAATGAAGTTGCCAGATAAAATACAGAATACCCAGTTAAATTTGAATTTCAGATAAATAATAATCTTTTGGTCTAAGTATGTTGTATGTGATATGGGACAAAAGCCAAAAATTATTTATCTATTTATTTATGCTGAATCTGGCAAAATTGAGAGCAGGGCTTATTCTGTTTTCTTGATAAGTCAATGTCTGTTGATACTTTACGTATAATTTTCTATATAATCACTCTACGCTGCTTCAGAGTGTTGAGTGGCTCATATTTACTTTCAGAAATAAAATGAATTAAGTCTAATTTTGCTTTGAGAAATCAATAATGCCACTTGGCACAATTAGCTACTCCTACTGTGTTGTAAAACCAGGACAGGTATCATTGACTTATGGCAACAGGAAAACTGGATATCACAGAACTGGGTTGTGAGGCTTGGAAAAATGGCTTATCTGGATCTAACAACCAAATATAAATGTTTAACTGTTGAATTCAGGCTCTAATTCCTTTACATTATGTTTTTGCACAAGACATAAACTAGTGTCTTGAACCACATAATCGTGACATGACTACGCTGTTGCTTGCATACCACATGAAGAGAATATGAATCATAACACAAGAAACTTTACTTGGAAGCTTATTTATGAATATGACATGACTATATAAGTACACAAAAGGGAAATATTTCTGATTATGGGTAGCTTGAGGTCACTGTTTTTTCAAGGAGAAATAATTACATCAGATTTAACAATAATTTCCATCAAGCTATTTACAGTTGAGAAAATTAAATAAAATGTCATCTGTTTAATTATTATTTGTTACCCTTAATTAAAATGTTAATTGAGTACATTTGTATGTGCAACATATTTAATGTGTTGACTTTTTGACAAAGGCAGTGACAGTGTTTTCTACCTTCTACATTCAAATGCTTAATTGTTCACTTAACAAGTATTTTGGAGAAAAGACAAAAATATTTAAGCAACAGAGCAGCATAGATTGAAAGGTTATTTTTCTGTGAGAGCTGTAGATAGTAGATCTGTAGGAAATCAGCACTCTAATCCATAGAAAGGAAATCTACCAGAAGTATGCATTTTGGTCTTTTATTCGCATATGAGAAAAAGGGACAAAAATTAATCAGCCATAAAATGTCCATCCAGAATGACATTTTTAAGTAAAGAAATTGATCATGAGGAGATGCATTTTAAATATATTCTTGCCTCACTGTCAGAAGAGGCTAAAAGATGATAAGGACTTTTATATTCTTTTATATTGATGTACACTTGGCCTTTTCATTTGACAACACTTGAGACATTTGTTTAAAACAACATATAGACTTATGCTGCAAAATTGGTTTGAATTTCCTTTTAACAATGGTTGTGATTTCTCTTTTCTATGCAAATCTACTGTACTGACCTCTGTTCAGTAAATAAACATGCTTTGTGTTTTGTAAAGCAAGGGTTTCTTGTATATCAGCATAAAAAAAAAATGGTTCCTTTTCAAATAATTTATGAAGTGTAGTGCTTTCCAAAAACAGCATCAGGTAGGCAATCACATCCACTGCGCATCTATCAGCAACCCAAGCAATTGGGGAGTAAAGAAACAGATGATGGAATAGACATAATTCTCTGTCCTTATAGAGCTTTGAGGTTAAAGATTTCTTCCCCCTGGCCCCCCACCCCTGAAAAACTTACTCTTTTGTTTTTTTTCCTTAATAAACTCTAAGACTTTAATGACTGGTAGAATGAGATGAGATAGTGCTTTTTAGGAAGTAATAACCATAAAAATAACAAATACACAGTGTTTATTTAGTACCCACACTTCTAAATACATTATTTACAATATCTCATTTAATCTTCAAAACAATCCTCTTTGTAAGAACTATCATTATTCCCATTTTACATGAATAAACTGAGGCACAGCTTTCCCAGGGCCATACAGCTAATAAGCAGTGGGGTTGGGAGTTGAGACCAGACATTCTGGACTCAGAGTCTGTTCTCTTATCTTCCCACTATCCTTATGGATATTAAAAGGGTTTAGTGCAAGAAATATCAAAATGTTTTTGAGCAATTCGATATTTAAACATATTGCAGCAAAAGTAGGAGAAAGTACTTGTGTTGACACTTCAGTTCTCAACTCAATGGTTTTATAGTCTTCATCAATGATCGTTAAAACATTAAAGTATGATTAAGAGCAAACAAGGGGAAGCATAGGCTTGTAAGGTACGTTTTCTAAGAGTTCATCATTTTTTCATACATAATGAACCTTCTGCTGTGAATGAGGATACAATCAGTAATTTTGTGGAGCTACCTGGCATTTGTTAAAATATCACCTCTGCCACTTACTAGGCAAGTGATCATGGACAAATGATTTAACCTCTGTAAGTTTTAATATCTTCTTTTGCAAAATGCAGATACTAATGCCTTCCTCACAGGTCATTGTGAAAATTAAAGACAAGGCACACAGCACAGCGTTGGGCTCGTATAGAGGCCCACTAAAGGTGAGCTAGAGCTGTTACAAATTAAATAAGCAAGTCATTATGTTGAGAAGTATCAAATTGGACATTACTTAGTACCTATTAGGATAGCTCTGAAGAGATTTAGGAAGAATATATGTAGATATGCTGTTTAACTAGCCTAAGAGAACAGGCTATCACAATTTCAATGGTTTGCCTGTTACTAGCAGTGAATATTTATTAAAAATTAAAGTGAATGGGGCGCCTGGGTGGCTCAGTCGTTAAGCGTCTGCCTTCGGCTCAGGTCACAGTCCCAGGGTCCTGGGATCGAGCCCCACATTGGGCTCCCTGCTCAGCAGGAAGCCTGCTTCTCCCTCTCCCACTCCCCCTGCTTGTGTTCCCTCTCTCGCTGTGTCTCTCTCTGTCACATAAATAAATAAAATCTTTAAAATAAATAAATAAATAAATAAATAAAATTCAAATAATACAGAAATACATAGGATGAAAAATGAATATCCTTATCTCAAGCATATATAACAAATTTGAACAGATTAGTAAGAAAAAAAGACATCTCAATAGAAGAATGTATTAAAGGCTTGAGCAGGGGCGCCTGGGTGGCTCAGTCGTTAAGCGTCTGCCTTCCGCTCAGGTCATGATCCCAGGGTCCTGGGATCGAGCCCCGCATCGGGCTCCCTGCTCAGCGGGAAGCCTGCTTCTCCCTCTCCCACTCCCCCTGCTTGTGTTCTCTCGCTGTGTCTCTGTCTGTCAAATAAATAAATAAAATCTTTAAAAAAAAAAATTAAAGTGAAACTTTCCCATCTGTTTAGGGGCTATCCCTGGAAAGCTGGCTCATTTTGCTGTTTCCCTTCCCTTGCAACCACTTTATGTATTAGAACTGTGGGAAGGAGACACAGTTAAAGCGGGAGATGCAAAAGGGAGCAAAGAGAAAATGGCTTCAACAAGCCATGCTTGACTTCCAAGGCAGCTTGGGAGGGGAGAGGGGGGAATGATTTGGACTATTCCTTCCGCTTCACCCTGTCCAGGGCTTCCCAGTGTGCAGGGTGATTACTGGGTGCATCTGCTCTTGGGGAGTGGTGGAGAGAATGCTTAGGCATCGCTGTACTATAAACGGTGGCTTTCAAACTTAAAAAAAATCTGTGATGCACGAAGCAATCCATTTTACGTTTCTATCTAGTCTACTAGTATAGAAGCATCACAAGTGCAGGGATCTTTATCCTTTGTAGTCAGTAATATATTTAAGTGTCTAGAAAAGTACTGGGTGCATGGTAGGTGTTCAGTGACTAGTGGTTCAGTATTATCAGTCTTCTATTCATCATCTATCTACCCAGCAAAAGAAAAGTTTTATGGAACATTCTTACACTTACTATTTGCTTGTAACGTTCTGAAATTTTCTGTTCTGTTCTGTAAGAAGAAAAAAATGCAGTCAAGACCTACTAAATTAATTTCAGTACATTCACTGGGGAGAGAACCTTAATATGTCATTCTTTCCAGTTCTCTGGGTTATGATGTGTAATTGGAAAAGCACTCTGTATCTCTGGGAGCAACTGGTTTTGTGTGTAGATTGACTTGTGTCATTGAGACTTACCTTTCTTGGGATCACAGTGCTTCATTTAGCTTGGGTATTTCACCCGTCCATGCACTAGTATGGATATTCACCTTACTCATGCTGCAGGTTGGTGGAGTAAGTCAAGGAGTATTGAGGGTTGTTGCCCAACTTCTGGGAGATTCTGAAAGTATTTGTTGTACTCTAATGGGTTTGTTTTTGTGAAATCCCCATGTAATTATTAATTGTTGGGTAAGTGATACAGCCTAGCCAGGGCCAATGACTGACTAGAATGGTTTGGATGCAATTCTCTATAAAGGCAGAGGATTGGAAAGAGTGACCTATTAAGATTCTCTCCACAGTGAGCATACTTTTAGTCCATGCAGTTGCTGAAATTAAAATTAATTGTTGGGAGGATTTTGAGACTTTTAAAGTCTTTATTTTTGTTTCTGATTTCCTTCTGAGTTATCTGTGCTTAATTTTATACTCACTGTAGTTATGAAGAAGGAAGGAGATGAAGTAGAAAAATTGATTCAGTTAAGTGTTTTGCTAGGAGTGAGACTTGCAAAAGTCTTTCATTTCCTGAGAAAATATGTTGGAGTAAAAAAGATACTGTATTCAAATATTATATTCATTGTGAAGGGGCACTGGAGATCTTAGTTCTGTTAGTTTTCTTTACCCCTAGAAAAGCAATGTAGCTAGATTGATCTAACTAGACAAGCCATATTCTGGTGTAAGGTTTAAGTAAAATTTGAATGAACTATCTAGAAGAGCTAATTGGATATTAATTCTAGTGTCTACTCTAGGTCTGAGTGCTATAGCCTACCTAAGGTAACTACAATCTCATGAGCAATAACCTCGATCTGGAAGTCCCCCAGTTGCATGGGTAGGATGGACACTGGGGAGGGGGCAGGGTTGCAGAATGAGACTGACTGGCTGAGGATGGCATTTAGAGGGGTTGGTGAAATCACAGATGGTAACAGCCTAATACAGCCATTGGCATCTTGTAGGTATAACAAGGTCTAATGAGCATTGCTGACTGGTTGTGGAAGCTCAGTGATAGCCAAGCCCAAAGTAGATGATATTTGTAATTCCAAGGAACAGACAAAATAGTATTGGATTAACAATTCCATCAGCAAGCAGGCAGTCACAAATTTTAAGTCAGAACTGGTAAGAATTATTCAGGAACTTGATCATAGAGGATCATGGCTTCTGAGACCAATTATAAAAGTATAGGGGCAAGGCAGAACTTAAATTATCAACATGGAGTGGTGAGTGGGAACTTTTTTTTCCCCCCCAATTCAAGGCACATGCCTGGTTTTCAAAGACTGGGGAGTCACAGGATGTGTTTTAATAACAAAGAGTAGGAGTGACAAGACACTATGAGAACACTAGGTTAGTGTCTCTCCTTTCCAAAACCAATATCAGTCCTTAGGAGATTGGAGGTGAGTCTAAAACTGGGTAGAGTTCAAGGGTCCTAGATGTTCATAAAAGGAAGATGGAAAGATGGAAACCAGGCAGGGCCTGACATTTCATTCAAGGATACTTAATACACCACCACCAGAATAAAGAACACTGAATGTCTGGATAAATCAGAAACATAGAGACTTATAGTAACATAGGTTACGAAATATCTTTTGAAAAGTTGCATTGTGGTACAGAAGTATTACATTTGTCTTTTAAAGACCCCTGATATGGGGGGCGCCTGGGTGGCTCAGCCGTTGAGCGTCTGCCTTCGGCTCAGGTCATGATTTCAGGGTCCTGGGATTGAGCCCCACATCAGGCTCCCTGCTCGGTGGGAAGCCTGCTTCTCCCTCTCCCACTCTCCCTGCTTGTGTTCCCTCTCTCACTGTGTCTCTCTCTGTCAAATAAATAAATAAAATCTTAAAAAAAAAAAAAAAGACCCCTGATATGGGACAAATTGAGCAAATAGAGCAGTGACTCTCCACTAAGGGTGATCTCCTCACCAGGGTCATTTGGCAGTATATGGAGATGTTTTTTGATTGTCACAACTTGGGGAAGGAATTTGCTTTTGGCATCTAGTGATGCTGCTGAACATCCCACAATGAACAGAACAGCCCTTTACAATAAAGAATTACCCAGTCCAAAATGTCAGTAGTGCTGAGACAGAGAAAACCTGAAATAGAGTAAGATTACTATTATGAAGTCTTAGTTGAATACTGAATTTTTATGAGCAGTACAATATATTTATAGGCACACATAAATTGGTTCTAACGTGGCTGTTGGCATACCATGACTCTACTACCAGAGAGTAAGTTGGACTGGGAGTATATTGCCTTGAGGCGCAGAGCCGCCCGAGCCACAAGCAGAGTGGAACTAGCCTACATTTGAACATTGATCTGCGGATCTGTGAGGGAACCTGTGCTTCTGGTGTGAGTGGTGAGCTGTCTCCAGTTGTGGCCTGGTGTCTATAGGATTTTGTGTAGTGTTTACTAGAGGTTACTCGACCTTTCCACTCACTTTGACTTTTGCCTTCTTTGTAACTTTTGACTGAAGTAAAGGACTTGTGCCTTTCTTTTTTTCCACAAACGTCTGCCCAGTGCCCCAATCTTCATCTACTCTGAAATGGGCTTTCCATGGGCTGCAGACAAGGGAAAATACTAGTGTATGGGTGCTGATGAGGGGTTGGTAGTTATCTCGGATGGTAAGTTTAAGACAAGCAACTGGTTCCAAAGCTGAAACTTAAATTCATTGTCTGGAGTGAGTGACTCTTTCTTGAAGAATATATGCCAGGATGATTTCTCCACCAATCAGTCTATTTAGACTTGACTTTTAGGCAGTTTGCTCACTATTACTGTCTTTCTGATATTGCTGCTCTTATGGGTCCGTTGTTCAGGATGGTACTACACTGATGTGACTCTTGTAAATCACAGTGCCCCATGAAGGGTGCCTCTTGCCCTGATGTCCTCACATTGCATTTTGTAATCTTTCTCCTGTGGAAGAAAAAAAAAATGAGCCTCTTAATAGGTCTGTGAAACATTCAGACTTAGCATTCAAACTGTAGTGTCCTGTTTCATGGGAAATGTTTCTGGATAACTCAAGATCAAGAAATTATGAGAACACATTACTTTCTCACTGTCTACCAAATCAGGGCTGGTGGGCTGGAAATCAGCATGGCAAAGTAGTTTGAGTTTGTGTTCTTAGGGTTAGACACACCTAACATGGAGTCCTGGCTTTGCCATTAAAGATAAGACCTTGAGCATGTGCTTAACATCTCTGGTCCTCAGTTTTCTTATCTGTGAAATGGGGGGTTTTTGTGAGGATTAAATAATATATGTGGCTCATATGACACAGTGCCTATGTCAGTAAGGACCAAATAAATGTTGTTTTTGTCATCATCACTGTTACTATTAATTGTGTTGAGCCATCCATTTTGATTTTCTTATTGTTCAAGTCAGTGTGAGCTGATTTGCATTTCAGGCAGGTGGGGCTGATACTCTTCTGTGCTTTCCCCACTAAAGATGTTTTGCCTTTTTCCTTTGGGTTTTCCCTTCAGATCCCCTTGGCGTGTGTGGGTGTGTGTGATACAAATAAAATTTTAAAACGTACAGTGAAGTAGTTCAGATGCCAAGAGACAATTGCTTTATTGACCTAAATATTAGTTATCATGAAATGGAAGTGTTGTGACGGCATTCACAAGTTGTGCTAAAACATGAAGTCATTCAAATGCTGGCCCGGGGGGTGAGCAGATGATTGGGAATCTAAAGCATGTTTATAAAAATCAAAAGCCATGAAGAAAATCTCCCTGTCTGGGCTCTACAGCGTAGGGCTGGAGCAGAGGTTCTCAACCCTGAGTCCATGCACATCAGTATCGCTGGGAAAGCTTGTGAAAACTCAGGTTTCTGGGCCCCCTGCAGGGAATATAAAGGTTCTGCAGGTGCTAACAGATAGGACTCTAACAGGTGCTCTGAGCAGGAAACATTCAAGCCTCTGGCTATATGATCCCCCGCCCCCCCCCTCTCTATATATGGGAAAATACTTCAGAAGGAGAATGGGTGGGAGTTGGGGTGAAGATTAGGTTGCATGCCTCATTTGTTTGGAAAAGGCTAATTGGAGAAGGGCTTCGTAGCTCTGGATTGAAGGTATCATAGAGGTTCAAATTAAGGGTTGTGAAACCTTGGCTCTACTACCTGTTTTGGGCACACTTTGTGGAGAGGAGACTGGAGGTGCTGCCTATGCTTCTGATTGGGATTGGGCCACCAGTTTGGAGAAGGGAGAGAGAGAAGGAAGGAAGAGATACAGAGATAATCTGATTTGTGCCAAATAGGCTGCTGTAATCTTGGCAAGTGTTTAAAAATTAGGATCTAATTTTTTAAAAAGGAATGAATTTGAACAATTAGTGCAAACTCTAATCTGTAACATTCCTATGGGTTTATAATCTGGCAAAAATATTTCCATTTCTTTACTCTTTAATAAAAATTATAAATGGGAAATCTTGCCTGTAGGCAGAAGTCAGTTATTTAAATTTTTACTCAGAAAATTTATTGCATTTTGAATCAAAAAGGAGGCTCACCTGGTATTCAGGACCCACAATTCTGTTACTATTATTTTTTTAATAGCAAAGAAAATTAAATTTTTTAAAAGATTTTATTTATTTATTTTAACAGAGAGAGGCAACGAGAGAGGGAACACAAGCAGGGGGAGTGGGAGAGGGAGAAGCAGGCTTCCTGCTGAGCAGGGAGCCCGATGCGGGGCTCGATCCCAGGACCCTGGGATCATGACCTGAGCCGAAGGCACACGTTTAACTACTGCGCCACCCAGGTGCCCCGAAAATTAAATTTTTAGAAAGTTACCCAGATGAACCCAAGATGGTAAAATAGTAGGGGACTTTTAAATTTCAAATTTTAAGTAGAAAAATAATAACTGATTGTCACAGCTAGGTAAGTTTCTACCTACATAAGTTCAACAAAAACAGAGGGGGAAAATTGAATAGGTTAAGAATGGACACTCTTCTTTTTGTTTGACCTACTTCATAAAATATGTTAACATCTAGGAGAAGCTAGCTGCTATCACTAAATATAAGTAGCAGTTGATTGGGTTCTACTAGATGCCAGGTGTGTGTTAGATCCTGAGGTTATAGAATTGAATATGACCCAGCCTCTGCCTCTAATGGCCTGTAATGTAAGGAGGAGGAGAGAACATGAGTAGATAACGCCTATATCATGTGGGCATGGGGCTGTAGAGATGTCCGCATGTTATTGTGCATGTATAGCTATAATGCAGAGAGTGCCTGATCTGTGGATTGTAACAGAACCCAAGCTCTTCTGCCTGGTGCATAGCAAAGCCAGTCATGGAGACACTGAGTGTGCAGCAAGGGAAAGGTGCAAACAGGAGAGGCAGCCACATGAGGAGATGGGAAGGCAAGCCTTAAATCCACCTTCCCAAAGAGGGGGATGGCAAGTTTTTTATAATCATAGGGGTTGAGATTATCTACATATTGATGAAAATGGTGGGAGGAAATTATGACTATTCATGAAGAAAAATGGAGTGTGTGCATTGAGCAAACATATATGTAACATACATCCCATGTTCACTTTGGGTGAAGGCTTAACATTAAAATGAGGCAAAATTTGGCTCCTGACATTAGACAGGAGGTCATCTGAGGACAAGGAGAGGGGCTATGCACAAGCTCCATGAGCTGGTATGAGCTGGATGGGGTCTTGGGCTCATTATCTCCAATAAGGAATGCAGGACCTTGCTTGTTAGTAGACTGAAATCATGTCAGTGACCTTCAGTCCAGTGACCTTCAATCCACAACTTGTGGATTTGTTAGTGGGGTCTGAAAGTAAACAATAGCTGATTAGGGAGAAATAGGTCTCTGAAAAACAAGTTTTAAATTTCCTGTAGTTTTGGGGCACCTGGGTGGCTCAGTTTGTTAAGTGGCTGCCTTCGGCTCAGGTCATGATGCCACGGTCCTGGGATCGAGTCCCGCATCAGGCACCGCGCTCAGTGGGGAGCCTGCTTCTCTCTCTGCCTCTCCCCCTGCTCATGCTCTCTCTCTTTCAAATAAATAAATAAAATCTTTAAAAAAATAGATTTCCTGTAGTTTCAAATTCATTAACTCTATGGGCAGGGTTTCATGATTGTGCTGAAGATGATATATATGGTATATATGTGTGTGTGTAAACTGCAACTCCCCTAAAGGTCTTACTTTTATCCCCATTTTACACATGAGGGAATCAAGGTTGAGAGAGATTAAGTTGTCTTAATCCATTTTATCAGAACTGAGATTGGAACTTGGAGTTCAGAATGACCTTGAAACCTCTTTGCATTGTGATGCTGTGATTTTTACCCTCTGATCTAATTCTGCACACCTTCTGTCAAGCTAATATGCGATTGTTCATTTTTCTAAGTAGATCTGGAAACCTCCTTAGATTACAAATATTTTAGAAATTGCTTACATGTGATGGGGGATTTTCTCAGGAGTGAAATATTAAAAAGGAGAGCTAGAACACATAGCATTTTTAACTTGAACTTTGCTGCATAGTATACATTTCTCTAGAAGAGGAGATGGGAACATCCATTATGTTCTCAAATGCAGACACATCCTCCATGCTAAATGAATGATAAATTTTCTCTTCTAGAAACTTTCATTGCCTGTGCACATACATGTTTATAGAAAAAGTGAGTTGAGACTCAGAAGTACATAGCAGAGGTTGATATTTTTCCACAGTCCTGGGTAAGTTTTGTAACTGATCGCAGGTACTAAGATTTGAAAGATTTGAATAAAAAATATATCCCTTTAGTGGAAAGAGAGAAGTCTCTGATCTGCCACAACCCACTAAATTTATGTTTAAAATATCTTCACATTTTATGTTATAAAGGTTCTGCTGGACTGTACTTTATAACACATAGTTGAATGCTACTATTATGGATGCTAGCTTCCTTCCTGGAGGTAGAATGAATACAACATAATCCATTCTGCCATAACATGAGCTATTAGAAGTGATGCTTCTGGCTGTTAGGGGCAAATCATATCTGTGGAATGAATTAAGAGTTGAGCTGTTTGCAGTATATTGGATTTGCCCATTTCACAACTGCATTCATTAAATCCAAATTTGATGAAAGCTGTTCATATTAAATTTGATAACCCCAATTCTAGCAAGTCACACAAATTATAAAGCTCCTTTGAAAATTCTGTGACATTTGTGTTATTTTTGTCCCTTAATAACTAAGTCATTTTAAAATTAGGTACCCGTGCTTAACCATGTATTCGTGGAAACACTTCATAATTTATGACTCTTATCAAATTAGTTCAGAATTGAGTGCTCTTGTCTAATTCTGTCTTTATGCTTTGACATTGAAGAATCTAAGATTAGTGAATAATTTGTTTTTCAGTGGAATTCACTGAACTTTTGAGGGATTCCTTCCGATATGCATAGCACTGTGCATTGTATAGTTAGTTTGAAGAGGAGAAAGAACTAATTCTCACTTTCTAGAAATTACTGTCTACTGAGATAATAACAAGCAAGAGATTTGTACTAGGTATTTCCTCTGTTATTTGTCAGAGAGGGGCAACCCCCTTGGAGCTTGTCATGTGTGGAAAATGGCCTATTTTGTCATATTTAAATTCTCTTTGGGAGTAAGAACCACAATCTTAGATGAACAGAGTTCTCTGTGCCCAACTGCTTCTAACTGTCTTGTTCCTGGTTCTTGTTTTAAAAAATAAATTACCTATTAATTTTTTTTATCTCTCAACTCTGACTCTCGAGGTGAAGTCTTCTCATCCATTTTCCTGATCCAGTCCTGTCCTGAACTGCAGAACACAATTGCTTCTGGAGGGAAGGCTAGGGGAAAACTTTGCTGAAATTAGTAAAAAAAAAGTTTTTATTATGAATAGTTCAAAATTTAGTCTTGTTATTTTCAGACATATGTAACAGCTTAAACAATACCTAAAAAGAATTGCTTGGAATATTTTCAGTTGGAGATTTCTATGGATCTGCTTTCATGAATAGTTAAAAAAAAATGATTCATTAGCCTACATAGTTTTTACATTTATTTATATGAAAATGGACATGTTAGATTCCTCAAAATATTTTTCTTCTTTGGAATGGGTTAAATGCTGTTTTCTAAAAATGTTTCCATCCTATTAATTTACTGAGTAAGCTTCCCTTTTAGAAATGGGTGATAAAAGCATAAACCCCAACTCAACCATCCCAGCATCTTCTCTTATCTGATTCAGTGATTTTCTTTAATATAACATGTAGTACTGTTGGTAAGTTAAATATAAAAATCCCTTTGCCTATTAAATTTTCATCATGTTAACTTTCTCTATTGGTCATCCATTTAATGTTTTTTAGAAAAAATATTTCTGAAGTTTGCAGAAATATTAGCCTGTTACAAGATCTCTGTGAAAGTTCAGACCCATGTTTAATGGACCCAGAGGAAAGCTAGCTGAAATTTGGATAGACTCTTCACTTAGCTGAACATTTTATGCTCTTAGAAGATATATCTCTTTCCTACATTTTATAGTTAAGAGCTTAAAGTTTTTTTCATATGTAAGAAAATGCTTATCAGTTAACAGTCCAGGAAATGTCATGAGCATTTCCTTGACAGTTAAAATGTTTCAAAATTTTATGGTAGCAAGTGAATAATATTCACTTTATTTTATTTTTTTCTCTTTAAAATAGTTTTGGCTTTCTCATAATTCAGATTCTATTTTAGCTGCATTTGCTTTTGACAGAAAAGTGTTTTAGTTCATTCTTGAAATAATTCCACTTCTCATACCTCCTTCATTGAATCATATCAGGTTTAATGTCTAAATCAAGTTCACTGGAATTTATGTAATGGTAGTTTATCAAGTTGAGGTATTTCATGGAGGTGAGATCTGTAGCAAGGTATGACTATATTTTAAATGGATCTTTGAAGTGCTGAATAACTTTATTGCAACATTGTAGATATTTTTTCACCCATTTTTTTTTTCTCAGTACTGTCGTTTTTTCATAAGGAATGAAACTTTCTGAGTACAAATGTACTTAGCAATGGGTTCTTGATTTACTCATGAATGAAATCATTCATAAAATGTAATTATAATAGCATTTAATGCCCAATCAGTACTTTTATGTACCTGGCTCTGTGTTAAATATGTCATGTATATTATTTCATTTACTCTTCATAGTTAAACCTTCTTTTTGGGTGGGGAGGCTAAGGGTTAATCCTGCGAAGATGAATGGAGGTAATATCGAAGTCACATAATTAATACAAGGTGGAAGTAGGATACAAACCCAGAATTTGCCTGATGCCAAAGTCCATATGCTTGATGATCATATCTATCTCAATAAGACTACTTTCCTTGGGAATCCTTCTTTTTAGCTGGAACTTTTAGGGAGTCCTATGTCCTAATAAATCACTGCAAAATGATTTCAATATAGACCGCAAAATGGCTTTGCTTCTTTGCAGCATTGGAAGGTAAGGATTACTTTTTGACTACGTTATTCACTTGCATACACACTGAAGACAAAGAAAAAGCAAAAAGAATAAAAACAAAATGTCGGTTTATTTGATTTTTTTTAAGTTGGCAGAGATTTATGGAGTTAATCATATTTTTAAAATATGCCAGTATTACTCTAACAAGAGTCCTCCTTAGGGGATGTGGGTCTGGGGACAAGTCATGCAGTGTGTCTTGCTTTCTTCAATAAACATTTAGGACTCAGCTTGTCAATCCATTTACTGCAGTTACAGAGGAGTTTCCCAGAGGATGCACATTATCCTTCCTTTCTCAGGGCCTTTATACCAGCCCTTTCCTGCCACTTAGAAGCCCCTTCCCCTGGTACTCACAAAGCCAGGCTCTTTCTTGTCCTTGAAATCTCGGCTTAAATGCCATCCCCCTCAGAAAGTCCCTTTCTGGCCCTAAACTAAAGTGCAATTCCTCAATATTACCTATCCCACATTCTCTTTATTTCCTGTGTTATACTTTCTTTAGCTGTTGCCAGTTTGTTGTCTGTATATTTCCCACTGCATGCTAAGCTTCTTGAATCATGTCTGTCTTATCATCGTGTCTCTAGCATTGAGCAGAATGGCATGAAATAGGTACTCAGTAAATACCTGAGGAATGAGTGAATGAAAGAACAAATGAATAGAGCTTTTAGAAGGAAAAGAAATAGTTAAAAAGAACAAAAATGCAGTGAAAATAGCTTTTTAATTTATAGAGTGAGCAGAGTGGATAGCATTAAAAGGTGGGGTGGGGGGCCTTTTTTCCTTAGCATGTGAAGTGCAGACTTGCCTTTCCCTTTCGAAACCAAACAAGGAGTTACAACTTCATTCTCTGAGAAATAGCTGTGTCCCTGGTCACTTCTTTTAACAAGGCAAGACCTTGATCCAAATTCCAGGCTTCAAATTTGCTGTATCCCAGAGAAGGCTGTTTGTATCTTGCCATAGATAATGAAGACTGGTCTGCAGTGCACAATAGATTCTAGTTTGCCCCTATTTTTTTTTTCCATGACTGTAGAATTCAAAATAAATGACATGTTTTAAAGTGCCAGTCCTTATTTTGAAAAATGTCATTATTACAGTTAAAAATTAAATTCACATTGTTCAGTCTTTTGCATTTAAGAGATCAGAGCTGCACAGGTTTAGGGAGGAAAACATAATTAAACATAAGTAACAGATGCCAGGAAACAAAGGATAAAAGGAGGAAATGTTAAATTATGACAGTTATATGGCAAGAAATAGGCAACACATCTCCTTTTACCATGAAGTCACTGTGGAGGGGACCAATCCATTCTATCTTTAAATTCTGGATTGAAAAAACACAGAAATGAGAATTATGGTAAATTGATTGGCTAAAAACACATAAGTCATATTACTATTTAAAAAAAATGGTATAAGAATAAAGTTAGGAATTTGAAGTGGTGAGATATGTTAAACTAGAGTCCTTATAGGCTGGTAAGAACTGAGAAAGTGACATAAAGAAGGAAGCCCCATTAACTGGAGGTCCCTGGCCCTTACACGTGAATCTACTTAAAATGGGAGCCAACTTTTCAAGGTAGAAAAAATATTTATCTTAAATATAAAAACAAAAATTATGAAAGTAATTTCCTCTGAAACCTAGATGTTGTCTGTGGTTTTCTGCACTTGGTCTAACTGTCTTGAAGGTCAAAGGCCAATGGATTAATGAATATTTTCATGTTATGACAACCTTGCTTCTCCATGCAACATCATTATGGTGGAGATTTGGATAACACATGCTCCGTCAATTAAGTACTCTTGTAATTCTTCTCTTAAACCCAAACCTCCTGTCCTGCCACCAAATCTTGTTACTAAGAAGTGACTGGGAGACCAGGGATCTTCAAAATTATCCTGATTGGTAACCAGAGCTTTTCAAATTCAGAAAATTGTTTGCCATGTATTAGTCTGCTAGGACTGCCATTACCATGTACCGTAAATTGGATTGCTTAAATAACAGAAATGTGTTGTCTCACAGTCCTGGAGGTTTGAAGTCTAAAATCTAGGTCTTGGCCAGAGTTGTTGGTTCCTTCTGAGGGCTGTGAGGGAGAGTTGCTCTGGGCTTCTTTCATTGGCTTGTAGATAGTCATCTTATCCCTGTGTGTATGTATCTCCATATTGTCTTCCTTCTATGGGTGTCTGTCTCTGTGTCCAAATTTCCCCTTTTTATAAGGACATAAGTCAGATTGGATTAGGGCTCCCCCTAATGACCTCATTTTAACTTAATCACCTCTATAAAGACCCTATCACCAAATATGGTCCCATCTGAGGGACTGGGCTTTAGGACCTGGGCGTTAGGACTCCAATAGAGCTTCTTTGGGAGTATACAATTCAACTCATAATAATACACTGTTCTTTTTTTTTTTTTTTTTACTGCATAAAGGTGTCTACAGAACTCAAAATCAATTTGAAAGGAGTTAAGTACAGTGAACTGCTAATGTAATGATTCATGACTAAAATGAATGCTTGTTGTTGTTTTAAGCCACTGAGCTTTGATTTGTTATATAGCAATGGATAACTTATACCATGATCACGCTAAAGATCACTCCAGAAATTTCTCAGAGTTTAGAGAAAAGGGATCAATGTTTCTATGCTATATATATTACAAAGAAGGGTTTTTGAAAAAAAAAAAACACAGCATTTTTGAGGTAAAATTGATATACAAAGAACTACATATATTTAATGTGTGCAATTTGATGAACTTGGACATATGCAACCATCCATGATACCATCACAATTAAAGTAATAGACCTATCCAATGCTTGCCACAAAAACCAAAAGGACAAAAGCAAACAAGGGGATTTTCACAGACTGAGTTGGAGCTCAGATGTTGCTAGTGTTGCAGTCTTTTTTCCAGTCAACTTCCATTCTTTGTTATTTTGAGAAATCTTATCTTGAAAATGGGAGAAGGGTCTGATTGGAGGTAGGGCTTTTGAGAAAAGAGGAGAGTAAAATTAATAAAGGTGTGGTATGATATCTTTTGCTTCTGGTCCTGGCTTGGCTTTGAGCTGACAGAATGCAAGTCTTTATGTCAGACTAGTAAGATTTTGAGCACCAGAATATCTTCTTGGGACCCCAGCTAACACAGGGAGACCTTGCGTTGGTCCTGGAAACTTGAGACAGTGCTTTGGTAGTATTGGGAGAACAGAAACATTGGTTTTCTCAAGGTGGGCACCACTTCAGAGGCATGTATGGTGAACCACCTTACAATGCTTCATGGGTGGTAGTGGATGTTCGTAAGTGGGAGCCAATACAGTGCAGTTGCCTTGGGCTATTTCCAAGAGGGACTCTTAGCACTTTCTACAAAGCCATGGGAACATGGTCTAGTATGGAATCTGATAGTGTGGGAGAGTCTGTGCCTTGTCAGGGACCTTCAACCAATGGAATAGGGAGTTGGCAAATAAATGTACTAGACTTATATTATTTAGAAGGACAATTCTGAGGCATGTTTTATACAGTTCCTGTGGGTCCCTTGCAGAGTTGAGTCCCAGATTCCCACTGTTCCAACCAAGTAATGATATATCCTCTAACTTCTTCATCTCACCTTCCCAACTCATTTATTCCTGCTTTCTGGACTTACCTCTTGAAAAAACCACCTGCACCCAAGTCCTTGTCTCAGGCTCTACTTGGGAGATAATAATAATCTGACAACAATAATAAGATACCCACAAACACATTCATTGGTCTATGAGAATATTCTGATTTGTGCTAAGTATATGGATTCCAAAACAATGTTTAGGTTCCATGCCAAACTGAGCAGCTCTATGGGAGGAACATGGGCTCTCTGTCACCTTAGTGGATGTCCAGTGTGTTTCTTAGGAAGAGAAAAAACTCTCTACCAAGATTCTGGCACAGAGGAAAATAATCACATCCATGGTTTGCAAGGCTAGCCTTCAGATTGAGTCTCTTACTGATTTCGCTTCTTGGTGGCTTGGGAATTCCCCCACTATGTGCAATTTTTACTTATTAAGAAGGTTAGTCTCTTAGCAAACTGTTCCTTGGTGTGTCTGGATAAGGATGAGAAATGAAATCTTCAACAGTTTAGCACAAGTGTGCTTGGGAGTTTGATTTTTGGTTAGTTTGAATACTTAATTTGCATGAGTGTTGTAGGAGGTCATTGAGAGGACATGATTGCCAGTTGATTGTGGAGCTGGACTGGGGCTCCTCACCCTCTCCCTGTCCTTGAAATGTACATTCTTCCCACCATTCTCACACTAGGAGGTGTCTCAAGGCCATAGTCTTGAGAGAGCAGTGTGTTACTAAGACCGTCTTGACTGAATATGTGACTGAACCCTGTTAAGGCCTCTGTATCAACTGTTAAGATTTTGGTGACAGGTGTAGAGATCTACTCATCTTGTGGCTGCCAAAGACAAGCCTCCTATGTAAGTTCCCTTGCTTATTTAACCTGCCAGTCTGGAATGGATAACCTCTTTCTTTGGTCTCTCCTTAACCTCATGTACTGGGGCCAGTTTCAGATTTCACCTGGGGAACTCCCAGGGTTGTGAACCAACAATGGGTGTATATATTTTTCAGTGTATAATAAGTTGTTAAAATTATTTTAAGGAACAGGGAGTTTGATTTTATGCCCAGTAATTTATTTTCTCAAATATATTAAATACTTCTGCTTTGATGTGGGGGAAAACAGTTCAAAGGAAATGAATATCTTTTTTGAAAAAGTAAGGTTATTAGGTAATAGCTGCAGTAAGGGATGGTAAATACAAGTGTTAAGTCTTGTTTATGCTGCAACTGAAAGAATAACATTTTTTTTGTTTGTACCTGTGATTCTTTAGATTTATTAAAGATGTCAGGACTTGAAAATGTTGATTTCACCTATGTTCCTGTTATGAAATATACCATGCATGAAATGATAACATACTTATGGACATTTATACACATCATTTCTTTCTAGGAAGAAATAATTCCAATTTATCAGGTTGGATTTGGTGAAGGAGTAATTTTGAAGTCATATGATTAATGTTGATAATATAGTTATTATAGGACCTTAATTCATGTGGGATTTTCTTTCTTTTTGCCAGTTTTTTTTCCTTCATTCAGATTTTGATTATTGTTCAGGTCTTTGCTGGGTCTTCTGCTATGCAGCTGTCATTCACAAGCTGAATGGGGAGAACAAATTCTGGATGTAAATATAAAGGTTGCAGTAGATATGGCAGGAAATATTTTTTTCCTGCTTGTTACTAAGGAAGTTATATAGTGTCACAGAAAGAATGTAGTCTTTGGAATCCCGCAGATTCTAGCTCAAGCATTAGCCCTTCATCATTAGCTTGTTGCAACAAGATTGCAATAGGATTGTTGCAAGAGATATAATATACATAGTGCCTAGAAGACTTACAACAAATAGCAAATATTATTAGTTACTCTACTACACTGAAAGGAGTTTCAGATAAAGACAGCTCACTTTGTTAACAGTGTGCTTGGACAGCAGGTTTCCAGGCTGTATAGAAACAGTGCTATAAACAAAATGACTCAGCTTCAAGGTCTTTACGTAGGATTTTCCTCTGAAGACTTATAGCATGATAGTCAAACCTGGATAGTTTTTAGGATACTTGGAGGAACTGTTTAGTGTCATCCCAGAACAGAGATTTTGGATTTTGAAAAGTTGCCTAGGTGATTCTGACAATCGGAAAACTTTGGGCACCATGTCTTAGGATTCAGACCCAGGTTTTCCAGACCAACTTTGGGCATCATTGGGTGAATAGCTACAAATTATTCTTAAGACTTTTTATCGGGGCGCCTGGGTGGCTCAGCCATTAAGCATCTGCCTTCGGCTCAGGTCATGATCCTGGAGTCCCAGGATTGAGTCCCGCATTGGGCTCCCTGCTCGGCAGGAAGCCTGCTTCTCCCTCTCCTTCTCCCCCTGCTTGTGTTCCTTCTCTCGCTGTCTCTCTGTCAAATAAATAAATAAAGTCTTTAAAAAAAAAAAAAAGACTTTTTATCTTTTTTTTTAAAGTAGGCTCTAAGCCTAGCATGGAGCCCAATGCGGGGCTTGAACTCACAACCTTCAGATCAAGATCTGAGCTGAGATCAAGAGTCAGACATTTAACCAACTGTGCCACCCAGGCGCCCCTTATCTTTTCTTTTTTAACTGTTTTTTTCCACTCTGAACAAAATTAATGTAATTCCTTAATATCATCTACAGCCCAATTTATATTCACCACATCAAAAACTAATGATGTATTGTATGGTGACTAACATAACATAATAAAATTAAAAAAAAAAAAAAAACCAAAAATAAATTGCCTTAATTGTCTTAAAAATGTCTTTTACAGTTGGGTTATTTGAATCAATATCCAGACAAGGTCCACATATTGCAATTGGTTGATATGTCCCTTAAGTCTTTCTTCTTTTATAATTTTTTAAATTTTTAATTATTTTTATTTTTTATTTTTAAGTGGGCTCCATGCCCAGTGTGGAGCCCAATGTGGGGCTTGAACTCACCACCCTGAGATCAAGACATGATCCAAGACCAAGAGTTGGATGCTTAACTGACTGAGTCCCCCAGGAGCCCCTCTTCTTTTTTAATATCATTGATTTTTTTGAGGCCCTGTGTCATTTACACTATAGAGTATTCCACATCTTGGATTTCTGATTCTTTCTCATGTATTCCAAAATGTGGAACTTTTGCTCTATCTTCATATTTAACATAAACTGGTAGTTTGATATAGAGGCTTGATTAGATTTAAGTTCAATTTATTTTTGGATTATATTTTTAATGTGTTCTAATTTATTGTATTTTTAATTCTTTTTGATGAACATTGTTCTATATTAGGTCAGTAGGAGCTCCTTCGTACTGGCTCCAGTGTCCTTTCATACAACCCTATTAATTCTTGATAATATCCTTGCTTTGTGGCACAATAAGCTGTTTCAGGTTCATCTTGCTATATATCTAGAATCAGTGATTCCTAGAAGAACCCTTCTTCTTTTCCATGAGGAATGGTAGTTAGAGACCACAGTCTGAGTGCCAGGAGAGTTCATTGCTATTGCACTGTTATTGCATTTTCAGTAGACAGAATTAGGAAATGCATGCTTAAAAATAAAAGGAATCATCAGTGTAGGCTGACATTTCCAATTCAAATGTAAGATGATATAATATTTACTTAATTTGCTTGATTTTATACTTGTATCTCTTCAGTCTTAGGCTGAAAATTTGAAGGCTTTCACCCTAAGTTGTATAGTTGTGCTGGCTTTCAGTCTATCTGCTTTTATATCCATGCTTCACCCATCCTCTGGTTTGCCCTATGTTATAGGAGGTTGATCCCTGTAGTTTGTATTTCCATGGTTCCCCTGTCGTTGAACTTCCAGTTGATCTTTTTTTTTTAAAGATTATTTATTTATTTGACAGAGAGAGAGACACAGCGAGAGAGGGAACACCAGCAGGGGGAGGGGAGAGGGAGAAGCAGGCTCCCTGCTGAGCAGGGAGCCCGATGCGGGACTTGATCCCAGGACCCTGGGATCATGACCTGAGCCGAAGGCAGTCGCTTAACCAACTGAGCCACCCAGGCGCCCTGAGCTTCCAGTTGATCTTTGTTAATGCAGGGCACTGGTAGGAGATTGGCAGATAGAAAGGAAAAAGATTTCTGATTATTTCTCCCCTTCTATCTCTGCCTTGAAGTCATATGGCTAATGTTGATATTAAGTGTCTCCTCTGAAGCCCCAGGATTGGCAAGGGTTCAGCTTTTATTGGTTGACCCTGGCCTCTGGCTCTAGTTATATCAACTTCTCCTTCTCTGTCTGGCTTAGGCATGGTAGTGGCTTCCTCTTGGTGTCAATCTTTGGGTAGTCTCACTGTCCTCTGGGTTTTTACCTCTCCTGTCACCTATGTAATGAATTACCTTCAGAGTAATCTTTCTGTTTTAAACACTCAAGTGGTTTCCAGTACTTGGTTACACTCTGATGCAATAGTATTGCTGAATTTTTTAACATTTTATTTTACCAACACAGTGTTACCAACTGTGAATTTTTGACTGCTTGGAGCTTGCAAACCAAATCCTGACAGCCATTATTATTATTATCACAAGTCGTTCTTTAATCATAACACTGTGGGTATCATTTTATACATTTATGATCTTCCTTTTTAATCACAACTCTTAGCCTTTGTCTAATTATACTTTCCCTCTGGATCCTGAATCTGCCATTCCCACTGCTTTCACACCACTTCAGGCCATTATGACAGCCTCCTTAAATTTTGCAGTAACTTCACAACTCTCTCCCCACCTTTAGTCCTTCTATTTTCCAGTCTATTTTAAAATACGCTGCCAGATTCATTTTTATGAATCACAGATCTAATAATTTATTCTAATCTAATAAATCTAATAAATCTAATAATTTATTTTTATAAAACACCATCACTAAGAAAGAAAATCTCTTATGGTTCCCCATCACTTACCAAATTAAGCACAAAATCTTTGTGCTGGCCTTCAACATTCTCCACAGAATATCCCAAAACTTACTTTTATGTTGAGTCTCTCATCATACAAACCATGCTTCAGCTTACTGATCCATTGGCATAGAAGATCCTTGGAAGTAAGAAAGATATCCCTGATTTTGCCGTATGGGATGGGCTGTTTGAAATGTCCAAGTCAAAGTAGGCTTAGAGGTAGTAAACAAATTGGGGAGTCACCATTATAGAAACAATTCCTTCTGCATTTATTAATTGGAATTCTTCTATAGAGAACTTCCCCTCATTTGCAATGTAATTACTCTGAACTACTGAAAAGGCAAATTAAATATTTGGTTTTCCCCCTGTTTATTATCAATTTTTAGTGTAATGATTTGGTGCCCAAGCAACTTCCAATGGTGACCAATGAATTTCTGAGTATTATGAATTCATTCATCATTATATATATATGTGTGTGTGTGTGTGTGTATATACATATAGTATTTTATATATTTACATTCATTTTAGTTATTTTTGTTCTTTTTATTTTTTTAAATTAAAATTTTTTTTTTTTTATTTTTTAAAGATTTTATTTATTTATTCATGAGAGACAGAGAGAGAAAGAGAGAGGCAGAGGGAGAAGCAGGCTCCCAAGGAGCAGGGAGCCCGATGTGGGACTTGATCCCAGGATGCTGGGATCATGACCTGAGCCGAAGGCAGACGCTTAACCGTCTGAGCCACCCAGGCGCCCTAGTTATTTTTGTTCTTGATGTGCATTGTCACATCCCAGTTAATGAGTCCATCTCTTTTAGATTTTAAAACATAGAGACTACAGTGATGTACCTTAAAGATAAAATGACATTCACCTTTTATAGATTTGTTTGTTCTACTTTGATTTCTGGGTCCCTCTGGACTCATTTTAGAAACAAAATGTTAGTGATTAAAGAAGCTACTTACTCTCAGAGAAGGTCATCATTGACACTTTATTTTATCATTACTGTGGGCTTACTTGGTCTTATTTTGTTCTTTATTAATAGGCTACATTCATTCACTTATTCATGTTTGTTGAACTTTTTATTACTAGGTACTGGAGATATGGTGGTAAATAGGATGGACAGGGCCACTGTTCTTGTGAACCTTAAATCCTACAGTGGATATAGAAATTAAACAGTAAATTATATAAATAATACAATTCCAACAGAAGTAAGTACTATGGAGGAGAATCTCAGAATGTTATGAGAGACCATTGTAGGCTTTCCTGAGGAAGGGATGTTTCAAGAGAGATCTGAAGGATGAGGGAGGATTTAGGCGATGAGGGTATATGAGCATAGAATACAGAAAATGAGAAAGCCTTAAAGAGGGAAGAAACATAATCTGTTTGAGGACTGAAGGGAAAGCCACTGTGGCTAGAGTGTGGAGACCTACAGGATGACTGAAATATTGGAGAGATATGCAGGGACCAGGCCATGCAGGGCCTTCTAGATCATGGTAAAGACTGCAAAATTTTTTAAAAGGCTATCATCATCTGATCTGTATGACTAGAGCATGGGAAATACACTGGAAGGACACAGGAGTGAATGCTGAGATGTCATACAGATGTCGGTGAGAGATAATGAAGTGTAGGACTAGAGAAGTGCCAGTGGAGATAAGATGTATCAAGACTCTGAGATATTTTGAAAGTAAACATAACATGGTGATTATATGAATATGAATGTTGAGGGAGATGGAAGTGGGAAAGCATGATACCAAGGTTTCAAATAACTTGGAAAGGACTTGGTTTTGAAGGGTATGGGCTGGGGTGGAAGGAGAAGCTGGGCATAGATTAAAATAAAATCAACTTTATTAAAGAATAATTTGCATATAATAATATACACCTATTTTAGGTAATTTTTACATATAACATGAACCTATTTTAGGTGGCTAGTTTAATGAGTTTTGACACAAATGAATATACCTGTTTAATCACCACCAAAATCAAGATAGAAAAATTTTCCATCATCTAAAAAGTTTCCTCTTGCCCTTCACAGTACACAGTACTCTGCCCGGGCCCCAGCCAATCACTGATCTGCTTTCTTACTAGAGATTCAATATGTCTTTCTAAAATTTCAAAAATAGGAACTATAGTGTATGTAGTCTTTTGGGTCTGGCTTCATTTGTTCCATATAAGGGTTTTGAGATTCATTCATATTATTATGTGTATGAGTAGTTTGTTTCTTTGTATCACTGACTTGTATTCCATTCTATTGCTATACCACTGTTTGTTTATCCATTCATCTATTGATGGGCATTTAGGTTGTTTTCAATTTTTGGCTATTACAAATAAATCTACAATGAACATTTGTGTCCAAGCCTTTGTGTGAATGTATGTTTTTATTTATTTAAAATATTAATTCCACTATAATTAAAATACAGTGTTATATTAGTTTCAGGTATACAATATAGTGATTCAACAATTCTATGCATTACCCAGTGCTCATCAAGATAAGTGTGCTGTTAATTCCCTTAACCTATTTCACCCATTCCCCTCCCCCTGCCCCTACCTCCCCTCTAGTAACCATCAATTTGTTCTCTGTAGTTAAGAGTCTTTTTTCTCATTTGTCTCTTTTTTTCTTTGTTTTGTTTCTTAAATTCTACATGTGAGTGAAATTATATGGTATTTGTCTTTCTCTGACTGACTTATTTCACTTAGCATTATACTCTCTAACTCTATCCATGTTGTTGCAAATGGCAAGATTTCATTCTTTTTTATGACTGAGTAATATTTCATTGTGTTTGTGTGTGTGTGTGTGTGTGTGTGTGTATCATATCTTTTTTGTCCATTCATCTATTGATGGACACTTGGGTTGCTTCCATAATGAACATATGCTTTTATATCTCTTGGATAAACATACTTAGCAGAATTGCTGAGTTGTATGGTATGTGCATATATTTAACTTTTATAAATATGTATTATATAAGTATAGTACATATACACATATATACACATATACATATATAGTATATGTATTAAAGAAATTGCCAACTTATTGTCAAGAATGCTTCTATCATTTTGCACTCCCATTTGCAACATATGAGAATTCTAATTGCTCCACATCATTGTCTACACTTGGTATTGACAATTTCTAACTTTAGCCATTCTAGTGGCTAGATAGTAGTATATCATTGGTTGTAATTTCTATTTTTATCTCCCTGAAGAGTTTTCCATTTGACTATCTTCTTTTCTGAATTTCTCTTCAAATCTTTTTCATTTCAAAATTAGGGCTATTTGTGTTCTTATTGAGTTTAAGAGTTTTAAAATTTCTTTGTAAAAGTTTTTTTGTCAGTTATCTATGGCAAATATTTTTCCCCAATCTATGACTTGCCTTTTAATTTTATTAATGATGACTTGTGAAGAGTGGCAATTTTGAATTTTAATGAAATCTGTTTTAGTCCATTTGGACTGCTATAAAAAAAATACCATGAACTGAGTTTATAAACAACAAACATTTATTTCATACAGTTATGGAGGCTGGGAGGTCCAAGATCATGGTGCTAGCAGATTCAGTATTTGGTGAGGACTGCTTCCTAGATGGTAATATCATATGATAGAAGAGATGAGCTAGTCTGCAAGTAAACACATGTGTTACTTTCTTCCTTTCCAATTTGTGTGCCATCTATCTATCTATCTATCTATCTATCTATCTATCTATCTATCTATCATCTATCTATCTATCTATCTATCATCTATCATCTATCTATCCTTTGCTTGTTCTATTGTATTGGTTACACTCTAACATAATATGGAATAGAAGTGGTGAAATAGACATCTTTGATTTGTACATGTTTAGTGGCCCAGCATGTGGTCTATCTTAGTACTTTAGGCACACTTCAAAAGAATATGTATTGTGCTATTTGTTGGGCAGAGTGTTTTATAAATGTGTATTAAGTCAGCTTGGTTGATCGTATTATTCAAATCTTCTGTATTCTAACTGATTTTCTGTCTTCTTGTTCTATCAATTCCCGAAAGAGGAGTGATAAAATCTCCAATTATAATTTTAGATTTATATACTTTTCCTTTGAGGTCTGTCAGGTTTTGCTTCATACATTTTATAATTATACTTAGTTTCATATAAATGTAGGATTGTTATTTTTTTTATTATGTTTCTATCATTATGAAATGTCCTTTATCAGAAAGTATTCCTTGTTCTGGTCTTTGTCTAATTATTTCTATTTTAGCTTTCTTACGATTAGTGTTTCTATGGTATATATATTTTTAATTTTTTCTTTTTTACTTCTAACCTCTCTGTGTTTTTTGTATTAAAGTGAGTTTTTGTTTTTTCCTCCAGCTTTATAGAGGCATCATTGACAAATAAAATTGTAATGTATTTAAAGTGTGCAATGGAATTAGCACTTAGCAAAAGAGTCAAGGGGAAGCCTATGCAGATTTCTGGAGCTCTTTGTCTGCATAGCTTCCACTTCTCTGGCTCTTTGATCTATGAATTTCTAGCACTTTAGCTTCTTTCAACTCTGTTTTCTCAATTCAGTGGGGTCACCTTGTCCTGCCTGGCATGTCCCTTCCTACTCCATAGTCCAGAAGGTGACTTCTGACAGAAAGCCAGGACTATCATAGGACTCAACTTATTTGTTTCCTTTTCTCAGAGATTATAGTCCTGAATTGCCTGTTGTCTTAAAAGTAGTTATTTCATATATTTTGTCCAGTTTTCTAGCTGTTTAATGTGGTGGTGGGGTACAGCTGGTCCCAATTATTTCATCATGGCCAGACACATGAGTCTGTACATTCAGTTTTGATCATACTGAATTTAAGGTAAGTTTGAAATTTCTAACTGGAGGTCCATTATCCAGTTGGTGTTAGATTTGCATTTTAGAGGAGAAATCTGGACTGATGAAATAAATTTGGGAATTGTAGTAATATGGTTGGTTATCAAAGTCATTAGTGTGATTGGATGTTATCACCTTGTAAGAATGCAAATATGTGAAGAAAATTGGGCTTTGGGTCAGGCTTCGCGGAACTTCACTTTTAAATTCTAGGCAGAGAAAGACGAATTAGAGGAGGTAACAAAGAAGGAACATCTAGAGAGGTAGGAGAAAACTGGGAAAGCATGTGAAGGAGCCAGGGAGGGTATTGTCAAAATTTTAATGATGCTGGTTCAAGTGAAATGAGGACTGAAAATTGGCCATTGGATTTTGCGACATGAAAAGTTTTAGTGACCTTATTCATAGCAATTTCAGTAGAGCACTGGGACGGAAGCCAGATTTAATATTGAGAAGAGAGTAGGAGGTAAGACAATGAAGAGGGTAGGTTTAGATAATCTTTAAAAGTTTAGTTGTAAAGGGAGACAAAAGTTAGCTTGAGAGCTAGCTGGATGGGAGTTTCAGAAATGGCAACTTTTTTTTTCTTTTAAAAATTGTTTTAAATCTTTTTTTTAAAGATTTTACTTTTTGACAGAGAGAGACAGCGAGAGAGGGAACACAAGCGGGGGGGTGGGAAAGGGAGAAGCAGGCTTCCCATGGAGCAGGGAGGCTGATGTGGGGCTCGATCCCAGGACCCTGAGATCATGACCTGAGCCGAAGGCAGACGTTTAATGATTGAACCACCCAGGAGCCCCCCCAAAATATTTTCTTTTTAAATAGAAAGGGCTTGAGTAAATACAAATACAGGTAAGAAGGACCCGATGAGAGTATAGAGTTAATGATTTAGAGAGAGGGGATATTCTATAGTGTTAAGAGCAGAAAACATGTTGCATGTGCATTCAGAGCACAAGTTGAAGCTTGATATTAGATAGAAAAAGTGATATATCATCTTGTAACAGAAGGAAGGGAGAGGGAATGGGTGCCTAGGAAGTCAGGTTTGTCAGTTTGGTGGTGGGAAATTGAGAGTTTATCTTTAACTGATGGCTTTTATTTCTTATGAGAAAGAAAAATATGCATTCTAAAAATATTTTGAAGAATAATTGACCTATATTGATAGAACAGAAGAACTTTTGAAAAAAATTTGGTAATGTTTAATCAGAAACTATGAGCAGAATAATGCAGCTAAGTTTGTGTAAGTCCAGATGTGTTGATTATAATATCTGCCTGATGGTTAGTCATGATGGGACTCAGTAACCCAGAAGAATGGTTGGATAGAATGAGACTACCCTGAATCAAGTCTACACCAGTCCAGAAAGAGGACTGTCAGATGATTAGGTCAATGGTAGCCTCCTAGCAAGGATGGAAGATTGGAGAGAAAACAGTGGCTTCTTTGCCTGTTCCTTCCCTTGCTAAAAGCTCCCACTTCTCTCTTTTCTCTTTTCAGGTTTCTTTCCCTGTTTCTGATGTTCGGTCCTCAAGCCTCACTGCTATCTCCACTAATCCTCTTCTTCTCAGTCTCTAGCCTTATTACTTTAATTATGGTTTCTCATCCAGTATTTAACTTTCTTAAAAAAAATATATATATTTATTTTAGAGAGAGAGAGAGAGCGCACGCGAGAGAGCTTCAGCAGCAAGAGGGGGAGGGGCAGAGGGAGACAGAAGGGGAGAGAGAATCTCCATCAGACTCCCCCCTGAGCAGGGAGCCAGAAGCAGCGCTGGATCCTGGGACCCTGAGATCATGACCTGAGCCAAAACCAAGAGTCTGATGCTCAACCGACTGAGCCATCCAGGTGCCCTAGTATTTAACTTTCTCACTCTTCTTGACCCTTCTCCTGAAAATAGTCTCTTCATTACTTATTGAAAAGTCTTTTTTCCCCATCTTTCAGTCTTTCCAATTTTTCCTCTTCCTTTGTGTTTGTCCTGCTTAAAAAAAAAAAAGCCACCTTGAATATGACTTGTCCCACTCTATTTAAGAAAGAAAAAAGTCTAATTTTCAGTGTTCCCAGTCCTAATTTAAAGTAGATTATATTCTTTCTTTTTAAAGGTTTTATTTAAGGGCATCTAAAAAGCAATATATAAGTCTCATCAAGTTTGAGGTTGAAATAGTATTATTTTTCAAGACAGAAGTGCCTGAAAGGTTTTATTTTCTTTCCTTTTTTGCTTCTTTTTTTTTTTTTTTTTAAAAGAGCCCAATGATATTTACATACAGTCTCTGGCAAACCATTATGAAAACATTTACATATTTAGATTATTTAGAAAATTAGAGAGAATTGGAAAGACAATGAATGTCTTCATATATCTAAGTTATGGTCTATGAAAAAGGAGTTAGCTCTTCATAAAAAAATAAAAGTATATTTTCATTTAAGCACCAAAATGTGAAAAGCTTTCGAGAAGCAGTGTTACTAGGTAGACTGCAGATATTAAAAGTCAGGAATCCTGAGTTGTTTTACTGTCACTACTAGGCAATAACATACGTGGATCATCTACTGTGTACAAAGTATTTTCCTAGAATCTGCTAAAGAGTACGTGTATTCCAGAGTCTTAGCTCACAAGTCTACCCTCTGATAGGGTAGTTGTTGTAAGGAATACATTTGTTCTTTAAAACTCAAGTGCAAGCAACTTTTTTCTTCTATGCCAAGTAACTCTAGCACTGAGCCACATTGACTAGTATGTCAAGAAATTCAATCATTGTCATATTTGGGGCCTATACTAGTTTCAAGTGCTACAGAGATGTTCGCTATGGGGATGCTCACTGTGGGCCCCATGGGCTATTAAAAGGCAGTGACTCTGTTCCTTCCATGGGAAACACGGGTAAAAGCCTTCTTTGATGAGGTTCCTGGGTTCTCAGACATTGAAAGGGAGCAAAATGAAGATCTCCATCCTTCCCAGCCACTACTCTCTCCCTCCATTTCCAATTCCTCCTCTTCAAACCTTGGGTGATCTTCCTTCTCTAGAGAATTCAGATATATAGCCTCTGTAAGCTAAGGCTTCTGAAAACAAAGCCTGTTTATTCTCCAAGGGAACACAGGCTTGACTGCTCTTGTGGAGGGCACAAAAGGAGAAAAAAAGGAGGAAAAAAGGAAAAAAAATGCTTTCATGGTTCTTCTGGAGCAATAAGAATCAGATAAAAATGAGTATGTCACTAAATTATCCTGCTGCATATGAATGCTATGGGAAGTTTCTTGATGACAAGGTACATTGCATTTTAAATTTGACTTTCAATCATTCAGCCTTTGTCAAACTTTTGTTTTTCAAAAACACATCCATTATTTTCAAATAAGCAATATGTTTTAAAAACCTCTTACTGACGCTCAACACTCGACATGATGTATTCACTGGTCTATAGATTAACCATGACACAAAAATAAACTTCATGACAGCATTTGATGCAAGAATTGAAACACAATACTCTTAAAATATGACTACAATTTGTGAGTAGTGGGATATTTTTGGATAGAAATTTCTGGCTTGTTAGGAGATGTTGTTCCCCTTAGGGGAAGTGAACATCATGTTCAAGGCACCAACTTCTTCATAAAGTGAGCTTGGAGGGAGCTTTTATATCTCCTCATGATGATAACATCAAGATCTACCAAAATAATCCTTGCAATGAATGCATTTAAATCCCTTTGAGTATGATATGGAAAATTTTCAAAAGAAAATACAGGGCTCCTGAGTACACATTCAATGTTTTAGATTAGAGCAGTGCTTCTCCAACTTTATTGTGCATAGGAACCACCTGGAGATATTGTTAAAATACAGATTCTCATTCAGTAGGTCTGGGGTGGGGCCTGAGGTTCTGCATTGCTAAGCAGCTCCCAGGTGATGCTGGTGCTGTGGGTTTGCTGACAACACTGAGCAGCAAGATTATAGAGAAAACTTCATTGACTATAGATATTGTAGTCAATGCTGATAAATCAGTCTTTTGGAATGTGAATATATCTTTCATACCAAGCGTACACCAAAGCATATTTCTTTCCTCTCAAGGAAATTAGGATCTAAATTTATTTTTTGAAAAGTCTTCATTTATGGTGGCTAACCTGACCACTGAAAGACACAGGAAAGATGAGGGCCAGACAAGGTAGACCAAAGTCATGCATTGTATGCTGTAGGAGGAAAACACTCAGTACTGTGTAGTTAGAAGTTGTTACAAACAATAAAGTATGTAGCACTTACATACATTTGGAATCAAGCTGATTAGCTTGATGTGGTTTGAGACTTTTGGTATACCAGTTGGCTTCCAGTTTATGCTGGTAAAGATGTAATAAGTTTTGGACATGTTTTGACATACAAGTTGGACACTCAAGGTATTTCAAGGACATGGGTGTGGAGCTCAGAAAAGAGATTTATACTGGATGGATAGATTTGGAGCGGGTGTGAAGTAAAAAGAAAAGAGAGTGTAGATCATATCCTAAAGAAGACTAACAGTTAAAGGAAGAAACACAGGAGTAATAACCAACAAAGAAGATAGAGATTTATGAGGAAAATTGGGAGACTGATTTTTCATAGAAGTCAAGAAAGATTGTTTGCATATAGTAGGTGATTAACAAATGCTTGTTGAAATGAAAACCAAAACCAGACTGAACTGGGCTCATGAACACTTTGTACAAAGACCACTGAATTGTTTGGTTTTCCTAAGTATATTCTTTCCTATGTTGATTTCTATCAAATACTGTCCCCTCTGCCTGGAATACCCTTCAGTCTCCTTCCACCTTTCCTGATTTCCACCTCTGCTAATCACTCCCTGTTGTTTTTGCACATGCTTTTTCTGGACCTCAACTATCCCCTTGGCTCCTGATTGTCCTTGTGGACCTGGATGATTGCTGCCCAAACTATTCAAACTCTATCTGTTCCCACATTGTCTCTGACCAATTTGCTGGTACCCAACTGGGCTAGGAAGCCTCCTCCACATAAGGGACCATAGCAATTGGTGGAAACCAAAGGAAGAGATATTTACTTATAGGAAAAGTAGGAAATGTTCATATTTCCTTTTCACTATGATGGCCTACATGGTGATGGTAGTGTCCAAGCTCTAGCTGAATCATGACCTGAGACCCTGAGAGAGTTGTGCATGTGACTAGAAGAGGTGAGAACAGGAAACTGTGGTTGCATTTTTAGGAATGTGGGCACTCGTGAGAGGCAAAGCTACTGAAAAATGAACATTTTAAAGTAGACCTGAGGTAGTAGAGCGTAGAGGTGTTTAAGAGATGAGTCAAGATTCACACTGCCTGTGTTTGAATCCCATTCTACCATTTACAAATTATTCAGCCTCAGGCAAGTTATATAATTTCTCCAGGTCTCAGTTTTCTCACCCATAAAATTGGGATAGAGCACTTAGCAAGTTCTTGGCCAATACAATATGCTAAAAAAATGTTAACAAAACTAACCACACACACATACATATGTATAGGTATGCCCGTGTACATACACATGCACACACAGAGTTTCATTAGTTAGGTGTGCAGATGGGATGTGACACATAAAGGAGTTTATCAAGAGCAGTAAGCTAGCCCTCCCCTGTGGATGGGGCAGAGATGGTAATAAAAGGGCTAATCAGTCCACTTTGGAGAAACTTAGTGTGCTGCCCTTTGGATACTAAGATGATAATGATGTTGCTTGGTAGAGGAACATGTGCTTGGCACATTCTTCAATATGTAGTGGAATAATAAAATATGACTCATTTGCATTCTTTCATCTACTTTTGCTATTATCCAATGATGGCCAATTATGAAACCAACTATTTGGTCTTTGGAATGTGGTGGGGTTTTTTTTTTTTTTCTATGTAAATGGAGCTGTAATTAAGACCTTTAACCTCATATACACCTTCTTCTAACATACTGAGTTCACTAGCTTAGACAACATAAAGGAAATGAAAATTTCAGTGGTATTTGGCATTTGGTGTTCAGAATCAGTACCTGAATGCCAGGTGGGGGATAAATAATCAGTTGAAAACCAGGATATCAGTGAACGTGGGTAATCACTGAAAATCCAAGAAATTGTCAGTTGGGAGACTTATTTACACAGACAAATGTCCTTATCAACATTCTACCTTATTTTCAAGGTTCAAATCATATATTAGTTGGTGATAAAATGCTAGTCTAAATGGACTATTTGCCAGCTTAAGGTTTATTGACTTCAATTCATTGGTTATAATTACTAAGTTTTTATTTTTTTAATGTTTTACTGCTGACACACTTGGGGGAAAAATTGAACCACAGTGGTGATTGCACAGCAAGAAAATCAGCAGAAGAGGAAAATTAAATGCTAGGTGACAGTTTTAAGTCAGCAGTGATGGGAATGAGTGGGTGGGTGAGTTAAATTTTTAAGTGATTTGGCAAATGATGCTAAGAATGTGCCACAGCATCATTTTGGTTTTTTCTAATGTAACAAATCATAATTGATCAATTTTTTGTGTTCATGTAAAAAAACCTCTTTACAGAAAATTTTTACTGTCCTAAGGAACTCATTGAGAAGTTTTCCCCACCTTCTGTTTAAAAGAATACTTAGAGATAGATTTCATTTCAAAATCCCAAGCTGCAGGGGCTCCTGGGTGGTTCAGTCATTAAGCATCTGCCTTTGGCTCAGGTCATGATCCCAGGGTCCTGGGATGGAGCCCCGCCTCGGGCTCCCTGCTTGGCAGGAAGCCTGCTTCTCCCTCTCCGACTCCCCCTGCTTGTGTTCCTTCTATCACTTTGTCTCTCTCTGTCAAATAAATAAATAAAATCTTTGAATAAAAACAAAAATGAAAACAAAATTCCAAGCTGCATGAAAACTTTTTCAAGAAGGTATCTTTTACTCTGGAATACAGTGGAATCATGGCAGTAGTAGTTAGAAATAATGAAATCAGGGAATGACATTCTCCTTGTCTCTCTGGGATGCTGGGTCACTGAGCAGAGTTTTCAGAGGTGGACAGATTCATTTATTTCTCTTTCCTCCTTCTGAGAGGTGCTGAAAATGTATATTATCTTGTAAAGGGGAAAAAAGCCCAAATTATTCTCCTCCTGGGTTATTTCTAACCTGCTTCTCGTTTCTTTTGAAATCCTATCCCAAAGCCTTCACTGCCTGAGTGAAAATGAAGTGTTTCTTTTACTTTTCAGTGACTTTTTTACTTTCCTAAAGGAAATAAATATCAGAGCTTATAAGTCATATAAAGTATGCTTTTTCCCCCCCTGTGCCCTTACCTTAAAGTTGTTTTTTTTTCCTATGGGCTTAGTTTCTGCTGGATTTATCCATTCTTTCATTTCCCATCTATCCGTTCATTTGTTCATTCATTCCCAACCTTTATAAACCTGAGGATCTATGAGAACATAATGCAGTTCTTGCTGATAATTATATAGTTATTTTCTTAAATAGTTCTGATATGAGAACCCAAATTATGCATATACTAGTTGAAAATAGTATGTAAAAATCATGGGGAATGATGGTCTTTGTTATAATATTATGCAGCCTGTGGCAAGTTTCTGAAATTAAGTACCTGTTAGTCGACTGCCCCTCCTCCTCACTTGTGCAAATTGGGTGGTTTACACATCTGAAGGAAGGCTACAGTGAAAGACAATCTGTGGCTGGTGTTCAGTGTTCCTTTCCTTTTTTCCCCTTACCTTTTCATGTGTCAGCTTAATGTCATTTCCTCAAGGAAGCCTTCCCAATCCCCCTCAGAGCAGTTGAATTACCCTGTTACTCTTTGCAGCCTGTACTTCTCTTTCCCAGTGCTTATTACAATTGCTGTTAAATGTTTATTTGGGTGATTGTTTCTTTAATGCCTGTCTTTTGCATCTGACCATATGCTTCATGGGGATGGAAGGACCTTGTATTGTTTGCTGCCCTATATCCAGAGCTTGTCATGGTGTCTGGAACATAGTGGGAGCTAATTTGTTGAATGGACTAATCAAAAAGTAACCATTAAAAAGGCATTATATTTAATTTAACCACTAATCAGAAAAAGTGTGTGTATTGAATTAACCTTTTTAGTTTGCAATTTTGCATATATACTGGTTATCATTTTCTAGAAATTACAGTGTACCGAAATGTATGGAAATTAGAAAAAAAATAGTGTTCACTTATTTTTTGAATAAGGAGAAATTGAAGGTCAGGAGAAGCCATAAATTAGAAGAACTAGAGAACTAGTTGGAATATTAAAGTCCCTTCCTTAAAAAGTGAAGGTTTTAAATCCAACTTGCTATTAGAATTTTTGGATGAATATATGCAGGTTAGGCTTAAAAATTCCCACACTACTAGTGACTTGATAGATTATAACAACTCTTTCCCTTAAGGAGCTACTGTGCTTTCTCATTGTAAAATGTAATTAGCAGCCATAAAAAAAGTTTATTAATCTTATAGGGTATAATTATGGTTGTTTATATGTAAATTTTTTCATGTTCACGGATTGCTTGTCTTTCATTTTAAATAAACAAGTTAGAATGTCATTACCAATTTGATTAACATCATTACTGTTCTTTTTCAAACAGGGCATTAATTATTTTTCAAAATAAATTTCAACTGAATTGGTTAGTTTTAGGGTTGGAATTTCCAATAGCCAAACCAAAATGTCTTAGTGTAGATGTTGTGCCAAAAGTATTTGAAATCATATAGTTATGAAAAAATAATATAAGAAAGTGGAAATCTGCACAGTTGTACATAAATTTATTTAAAGTGTCTAATGATCACTGATGAATGATACCTGAGATGGATTGCATCTGCTTGCCCCTCATATCCACCTTTTATCTCTCTTTTGCCTTCTGTTCACTGTGTTGGGAGACGATTCTGTCCCAACAACATCAACAGGTTCTCTTACTCCTTGATTTTCAGTGAGTTTGGTCAAGGAGAGAGCCAGCAGGAGGTCAGAGTATAATTCTTTTGAATCCCTTTCTCTGGAGTGACCAGGGACTGGCTGTGTCTCCCTAGGGAAGCCATTACTTCTCTCAAGATGGCTTTCATTCATTACTCCTTCTGCTTTCTGTAACTGCTCCCTTCTCTAGCCCTTAGGTCCCAGAGGTGGCACCTGCCCCCTTCTGACTTTTATTGGATCTTGGCTTTACATTGCCATTGCCTAAATACTGCCCCTGCCTTGAAAATAGTCCCTTTATGAACCCTCCTGGAGTTACCCTAATTTGAGTGTGCCACTTCCCTGACTCATATAATACCTTTGCAAAAGTGGTGAGAAATGTACCCTATTACAAGTCAGTAGAATATCCAAATGGATTACCTGAAACCAAGAAGTGACTTTGTAAGTGTAATATATATTCATACTTTCAGATATATATATGTACAAAAATGTACTCTTTATGTTTTGAAGAAAGCGTGCCTCCTATGACTAGATCTTCATATTTGCCTCTGAAATTTCAGATTCACATCAGTAACAAGCCATCTTTGAATTATTTATCTAGGAGTGAGAATGAATTGACCTTGTCTCTCTTCTCTCCAGTTGGCTTTGTTATCTGTGCTGTGCATTTGTGAGGAGGAAGGTTCTGGTGAGGGGTACAGTCTGCATCCTGGCCCATAATGAAATTAAACTTGTGACCTTAAAAGTACCAACATCATGCTATACTCAGCTATGTTAATTAACTGCAGCCCTTTCAGTGTGGGTACAGTCTTCTTACTCTGAATGAGCTGATGTTGGGGAGAAGGATAAAAATAGAGCACAGTGAAATCTCTCTCCTTGTCTCTTTCTTTCTCTCTCTTCATGGCCTCCACAATTTTCTGTTTCAATTGACTTCCTCCCTTTTCTTTTGCTAAGCTCCACTGTGTAGCAACACACAAAAGTTTGTGTCCCTTTGAATCAACTGTGGGAATTAAACTGAGAGGAAAGCCAGGAACTGAATTTCACACTTGGCACTAACTTACACAAATAGGAATATTACTATCTGTGCATTGTGCAGGCAGGATTGCTTTGAGTAGGTCTTGGTTTGGGAGGAGAATAGTACTTCCTCATGTTTTTGGAAGCAAACTGTGGATAGTCATCACTCTTCATTATAATTCCACTCTTTGGCTCTACTTTTCCTTTCTCCTTTCCCTCTCATTCATTTTTGTGAAGCTGAGAGGAGTATGACAGCTCAGGACAGTGAGGAGGGGAGGGTCAATGCTGGACATTGACTTCTAGCTCCAATCTCCTTTATTTTTATCTAATTTCTGATCATATACTGATGTTTTGCCAAGAGCAGCTAGTGGTTTTAATACCAGAAAAGTAGTCACATCTGAAATGACAAAGTTAAATGGCTGTAATCATTATGGTTTCCTGGACATGGTTCTGTAACAACAATAAATCCATCCCAAGACCAGGTGGCAGGAAGTTATCATAGTGATGACTTTTGTTGCTAAGGCTGGCATTACTGAGGAAGTTCACAGGCAAACACTACCCCCTGAGGAAAGAGAATATCTTCAAGCTGATCTTTCACTGGAGAAAACCGATGATCCTATTGAACAGCATGAGGAACCCACCCCACTAACCTCCTCCACTAAGTTCGACAATCAATGGACAAGGTTGTTTGTAGAGATAAACAAGAACAAAAACCTTTTTGGCAGGAATTGATGGTGAAGATGTTTGTGACTCAGGTCTTAAATTGTCTTCTGTCTGCAAACCTGTCCTCAGATGTATATAAGTGTCTTACAGAGAGACTTAAATTTACCGGGATTCTGAGGCAGTTCCTCTGAGCTGTGCTTCAGGTGGCTCATTGCTAATCTTGTTGGCGATGCCTTGGCTCTTTAGGGATCTTTGTCAAACCAGAAACTGAGAGAAATGGATGCAAGATTCATAGTGTTTTGAATAGACAAGGCAAGTTTTATGCTAATCCACAGTATTTTGATATACAAACAGTGGGAAGCCCCAAAAAGGCAGCTGGAGTGGAATTATAAGCTTCTTGGACCATGAATGAGTATTTATTGTGTCTGAAAGTCTCTCAGCCCCTTTGCAACTCAGTAATGTCCCGTTTTACCCTCTCAGTCATGTGCAGTCAGACTCAGTGATGGCAGCAGGGAGAAACATAGTCCATTTAAGGGGAGATTAGAAGCACTCTTAGCCCTGTCTAGAATATCCATTTTACAGATGAAGATAAGCAAGAAGGGCAAATAATTTTAAAATCTCTGACTTTGGTCCTTGATTAGAAATGTAATTTTTATTCTTCTTTAATGACATTCGGAAGTGTTTGCCAAGATAGTTATGAAATTTTCATGGCCATTTTCAGCATTTCAAAAAGCTTAGTGGCAGTTGTATGCTTCCCTACAATGAGCCTGCATAGCTACAGTGGAAATTACACTTAGTTGATTTGAACTGGAATTTTATCACCTCACTTTGTAACAACAGATATCTCATGCTGATCAGAAGCTTTAGCAAATGAATAGATCTTTGAGTAGTAAAGAAAATGGGAAATGGGTGAATTTTTACTTAAATAGTTTTATAGAAAAATCTTTCAAAATCACAATGCATGGAGAAAAATAATAAAAGGGGTCCTTGATTGATTGGTGGATATATTAATTTTTCTTTCAATGAATATTTATTGAACCTCTACTATGTGTTAGAAGCTCATGTTACAGTTGTAAACAACACAAAGAAGACCCCTGTAGAATCTACATTTTAGTAGGGGAAATGGTATACACAAATTGACACAGGCTGTGATCAAGTGTAATGAAGGAAATAAATAGGGTGATGAGGTACTAATGAGGGTGGGGAGACCCCTGTAGGAAGGGAATCAAGGAAAGTCTCTTTGAATAGGAGACATTTGAACTAAGGCTGAAGAATGAGAAAAACCTGGAAGGACTTGGGCAAAACATATGGAGCAATAGGCATGAAGCTTGGAGGGCAAAAAGGGCTTGGCTGTGTCAGGGAACAGAAAGGAAGCCACTGTGGCTGGATCAGGTGAGTGAGGGGAAAGATGTCAGATGCCAAATCACAAGGATCCTGTAGCAAGATGTTTGGGTTTATTATAAGAGCAGTGGGAAAAAACTGAAGGGCTTTGGGCAAGATTTTTATTTTATCTGATTTTTTTGAAAAGATCAGTTTGGTTACTGGTGTAGAATAGATTTGGAAGAGGCAAGAATGGAAGCAGGAAGAACTGTCAAGTGCTTTTAGGAATCTAGATATTGCAATGGCTTGGACTAGGTGTGACTTTTTTTGCTCTACCATCACTGGGGCATGGCCTGAAATGGCTAATTGAACTTTAGACATCATGTCCAAATTCTGGCCAACAGGAAAGAGGGAGGTGCATGAGAAAGACATATTCTTTTCCTTTAAGACCATTTTTCAAAATTAACCCTCACCACTGCTAATAATCTAAACAAAGAAGACTAGGGAAATGTCTTCTTCTGAGTGGCCAAGTTCTAGGTAAAAATCTGGAGTTCTATCTAGAAGAAGTAGAGAACAGTCATGAGAGGACAATAATCTCTGCTAACTCTTATTTAAAATATATACTTACTATACATATTTGTTTATTTTTATTAAAGTATCTAAGAGGTTATAACTGAATTTCTTTTTTCTAAAATAGAACTTTCGCTTCCTTGAGTTCCAAGTCAGACTTTGGCCTCTCTTAGAGTTTGTAAGTCCAAGATTCACAGAATGACTAGCTAAATGTGGATCAAGTAATTAGTTTTATTAACAGCTGGGCAAACATCAAATAACTTCCTCATACACACAGCTGTCTGTTGAGAACTGGACTGGAAAGCATTTAGTGTGGACTTGAGACCAAAATGGTGTCTCCTACTCCCACACCACATCTCAACCTTAAGACTGCACAGAGGACTTGAAATCAGCTTGTTTAACCAGTGACATGGGCTTCAAGCCTCCCCTCCAACACCTGGATGTCAGTGGAATATGGAGAGGAAGGGTGGGCTTCTTCCCCAGACAGAGAGGCCTAGCCTGGTCTTCTAGCCATACAGAGAAAAGAAGCCTGGTATGTGTGTGGGCAGGTCAGAGAATGAAAGCAGGGCCTGTTAGTGACTCTTGCCCCATAAACATAGAATCCGACCTCTCATTCTGTTCTCTCTCCCTTTGGGCAGAGGAAGGTAAAAGGTAGAGATCTAGGTAGAAAATACAACTCCCCCAGAGAGGTAAGGTTAGGGGTAGGAATCTCTTCTTCTTTGGACTCAAGTGAAAATGTAATGGAAGAAGAGTTTTTTTCCTAACCAAATCAATTATCAGAAAAGTGGAAGCTAAAGCACTTTTTTAAGGAGAGTATGGTGATGAGTATCTTGAGTTGTGCAAATTAATTACCTCAAATATGCTTTATTTGTGTAATGGAAATTTGACCTTAATTTAAGTACACATCATGTTCTTTTTCTTTTTTTAAGATTTTATTTATTTATTTGACAGAGAGAGAGCAGGGAGAGTGTTAGGCAGAGGGAGAGGGAGAAGCAGGCTCCCCTCAGAGCAAAGGAAACCCGATGCGGGACTCGATCCCAGGACCCCGGGATCATGACCCCAGCTGAAGGCAGTCACTTAACCAACTGAGCCACCCAGGCGCCCAAGTACACATCATATTCTTATGGAAACTCAGCACAAGGAAAATAAGTGATTAAAAGCAAAATGACAGGTGTTTTCAAGTGATGCAATTTGCTGTTATAAGGCACTGAAAGAGAAAGAAAGGAAACAGAAACAGTCATGTAAGGACAGTGGTAGAGAAGGCTGGAAGGGAAAATGGATGGAGAAGGGTTAAGAGGTTAGGGCACGGCTGAGGATGGGGAAGAACGGCAGTGGATGTCTCTTCTACAGAGACCTGAAAGAGTGGGTGTATTAGTCATGCTTCTGGCAGGGGGTAATGGGAGAGAGGTTAACAAAAGTACTATTAATAAGGTGTGGGCACAGATAAAGGACCCAACACTGGATGGGAAGTACTCAGGAATTGGCAACACTGGGAAGATCTGAAGGGGTAAGGGTAGAGAGTAGTCACTAGAACCTTGTAAGAACTCTAGCTGTGGATGAGGGCTTAGGTAGAGAAACACCAAGTTGGGGGAAGAAGGAGTTGGAAGAATCAATACTCTCACTTCTATCTTCTGCCCTCCCATCTCTGTTGGTGTCTCCCAATGGCCAAACTCAGATGGAAGCCTGAGGTGAGGGAGCTCAAGTGAGATAGTCATAGAGCAGCCTCCTCAGACATATAGCTGGAAGGAGGAGTAAGAAGGGCAAATGGAGAATAGTCTGTCCAATATTTTGGTGGAATGCAGGGCAGAAGGCTGTGGGGAAGTCTGCATCAAGATTCCTGCCACAGTTTAATTAATTAATTGTCTCCAAATATTCGTTGACCATTTGCTCTGTCAGATGCTAAGGATACCAAATAAATCAATAGACAGTTTTCCCTTGGGAGGTTCATAAGCCAGCACACAGTCATGGTTCTCATGTCAGATGATGGAAGTTATGGGAGCAAGGAGTAGCAAAAGACTGCTCTGCCTGAGAGAATTAGCAAAAGCTTCCCAGGGAGGAGGTGACTTTTGAGTTGGATATTGAATTTGGGCAGAAGATCACCAGGTGGACAGAATGGTCTACACAGGGAACAGCATGGGCAGGGGTGCAGACTCTGTCAGGGAATGACAGGGAAGACAGGTTAGGAAGGAGGATGGGACAAAGTCTGACATCAGGGTTTGGTGACCCAGACTGAAGAGTTTAGATATATTTTGAATGGGCAAGTGAGAGTTAACAGAGGCTTATGAAGGATGTTACTTGTTACAAAGAATGAGCTGATGAAGAATGCTTTTCCTAACACAATCTTTTCTTGGTACATTCTCCTTTTTTTTTTTTTTTAAGATTTTATTTATTTATTTGAGAGAGAGATCACGAGCCTAGGGAGGGGGAGGGGCAGAGAGAGAAGGAGAAGCAGACTCCCCACTGAGCAGGGAGCCTGATGCGGGGCTCCATCCCAGGACCCTGGGATCACGACCTGAGCCGAAGACAGACGCTTAACCGACTGAGCCACCCAGGTGCCCCCATTCTCCTTCTTTTCTTTCTCATTTCCCTCTCTACTTCTGTCCCTCACCTACCACTCTTTTTTTCCACCTTTCTTTTTTTACTCTTGTTGTTTCTAGTAAATGAAACTCCAGGGTGAAGGGATTAGTTAGGATGGATTTAGTGAAGGGAAAAGAAAAAGGAACATTCTGGGTTTTAAGGAAAAAATCCCACTTCCGTTGCCAGTAGGGGGTTAATTGAGGATAGTAGAAATATTGGGAATGCTGGCACAGAAATTAAAATGCTTAATGAGCCAATGCTTAGTGGTCAACCACAATAAAATTAAAATGAGATGCAACTTCATAATGACTTGAAAAGTTTCTTAAAATATTATCAGTATACCCTGATGTCTATTATTATAGACTGCAACATAGCAAAAATTGAGCAAATGAAAACACAAACATGTACTCTCACTTTTCCACACCTTGATCTGCAAAGAGAAAAATCCTCAAGACTTTGGGGAGTAAGTCCTTTACCTAATTATTCAAGCAACCATTTTCTATCTGCACTTTTATTTTATATACCCTTTACACCTGTTTAATTAATCCTATACATGATGCTGACTGCTAATTAAACAGCCCTGGAAGTGACTGACTGAAGGTAGTAATTTGAGATAATTAGTTTTGGTTTCAAACACTCAATTTTCACACTTTGCGCTCATTTTTAGAAAGGGGTGGCTCATTATTGTAGGCAGGGTGGGGGTTGTGTAAGGCATTTTATTGCTGGACTCTGAGTAGCTGAGGAAGTGGGAGGATTATTATATATCCAAATAAGACAAGGAAATGGTATAGTGCTTTAGAATTTGCTATAGAATTCTCCCCTATCTCTTCCTACAAACACACACACACACACACACACACACCATTCCCACATGCACAGAATTCCTTCCAAAGTGAAAGTCAGACTGCTGAATCTTTTTCATTAGAACATAGACATGTACATGCTCTTTGATCTTTGGGAGTTTTATTTAGTAAAAGGTAGATCTCACTGAGCCATTCATTGTCTCTTTCCCAGGCTATTTAGAAGCAAGCAATAGAAGGTGAAAGAGGCCCAGTTTTGGTGTGTGGTTTGAGATTTGAAGGGGTGTCCTTGCTGAGGAGTCATAGGCAGTCTAATCAAGGGAACAGTCTTCCAAGATAGGACCAGTGTATCTAGCAGAGAAAGCATAGGGGCAGGAAGGAGGCAGGACAGACTGGTTTTTATGGTCCCACAATGTTAATAAGCAAGTTAACATGGTTCCACCAGGAGAACAGGACCAGGAAGAATTGGGGGTTAAATAGGATAAAATCATTGTATAGTTAATATACATAGATACAGGTTACACAAAAGCTGAATGGATCCTGCAGCACCCTGGAGAGCTCCAAGCACATTGTTCTAACTGCCACTCCTATTAACTGAGGCTTTTATATCTTGTAAAGTTTAGTTTCACTTTACTGGCTATCAATATGGAGTAGGACTCTCTAGAACCATGAAAGGTTATTCAGATGTTGAGGGCTTTTCCAGGATGTCAAGAGGAGAGTCCACTCCATGTGGACTTGGAATTATCTGGCCAGGGTGTGGTGGGTGACAGATTCCAGACTGTGCAGTCAGCCCCATGTGGGAAGATGGAACTGCAGCCTCTTTGACATCTTAGTACTGACATTACCTGCAGGATCAGATGGGGAGCAAAGTTAATTGTTTTATGTACCAGTCAAACCAAGCAACCTGACTTAGGGCATCTTGGAGTCATTTTGACCTCTGAACTTTCACACTACGGCAGGGCAGCAGAGGAGTGGTGAGATGCATAGTTGCATAGCTCACGCTCCAAAATTGCCCTTCTTTCACTCTTCATACTTTCCTTGGCTTTAACTATCTTCTTCATTATGCGCCCCCCCGCCCCCCTGCTGCGTGGCCTTCTTAATCTCCAGTCCCAAAGACTCTTAAATTCCATATCCCAATATTATCGCCTACTGTTTAGTTGCTTTCATTCATTTCATAGGAGGCTCAAAAGAAGCCAATAAAAAATTAAACTCACAATTTTTGTCTTCCAAATCTCCTCTTTTTCTATGTATCTTGGTAAATAGCAAACATCATCTACCCAGTTACCAAAGCCATAGAACTAAGAGTCATTCCACATTTCCCCTCATTACTTTCACCTTACCTTGCTTTTTCGATACATATAGGTTCTACACCCTTCCCCACCCCCATTCTCCCCCATCATTGCCTTAGTTTCAGTTTTCATTGCTTAGATTTCTATAGTAATTTCTAACTGGTTGTTCTGCATCTAGCATGGCTTTCTTTTAATTTATCTGTAAGCATAGTGTGGGCCCACCTGCATTAGATTCTTCTGGAAAGCATATTAAAAAGCAGATTTCTAAACCTCTAGACATATCAAGTCAGAATTTTCGGGAATGAGGCTAGCTAGGTGTACATTGAAATTTGAGGGTTGCTACTTTCTCCACTGCTGCCAATGTGATCTTTCTAAAACAAAAATCTGATTATGCCACCATCTTAGTTACAGTCATTCTGTGCTACCCCATGCCTTTGTGATAAAATCCACACTTGTTGTCATACCTGACTAGCCCTTTATCTGTCCAGCTTTGCTGTTTATTTCCCGAAGTTCCTCCCTTGCTATCCTACATTCCCTCCATGTGAAATGCTGCAATTCCTGGAATCTACCATGCCCTTTCTTGACTGTATGCCTTTGGGCATGTAGTTCTTTGTGGCTGAAATGTCCTTCCTCACCTTGCTTGCCAGATTTCTTGCATCGTCTGTGCCCCATCTAGCCTGAATGTCCTTCCACTGTACTTCTTTAGCATCCATGTGTTCTTCTATCCTAGCACTTTTCACTGGTAGAGTAAAAGTCCTTGCTTGGATATATGAGTAAATGTTACTCATTTTTGTATAAAATTTTTACAAATTTTAAAAGGTTTTTAGGGGGAGATTGTGGCATGTAGTTAATTTGTTACTTTGAATTTATTTAGGAAAAGTGACATAGGATTCCTAATTTTCAAAGTCTGGCAATTCACCCTATGTGTGACAGAAAATTGTCTCTTTTCCTAAAGAAATTATAGTATAGATTCCCGTTTTGTAATTTTTTTGGGTGGGCAGCTGGAAAGATCTTTTTATTAGAAGATACATAGTTGGTTGTTCCCAAATCTTTCTGTGGCACTCAATGATTATATCAATAAACAGTGAATAGACTCGTAAAACTGTATATTTAAAGTAATTTACCAAAAGTGTAATCTTAAGATTGAAATGGTATCAAGTGTAAAAAAATCTCATATTAAATTCTCTGTTCATGATTGTGTAGCCTTTATATCCTAAAGCCAAATACAATTTCAGAGGTGACCTTTTCTGATGTGTGTATGCATTAAACCTTCATTTTGGCTTCATTTTTGTGCCAGAACTTATCATTTATGGTATAAAAAAGAAGCAATAAAAAGCACAAATGTTTTGCTTTGGCTTCACAGCCTGAAGCAACACTAGGTTCTTTTTTGCTATTTAGAAATGTGTTTTGAAAGAAAGTGAGCCTACAGACTTTTATAAAATACTAAATAAAAATAAAATAAAATTGGTGGTCACAAAACCATATTTTGGCTTCAGGCTGATATGGCTAGGTTACTGGTATAGCTTTGGCTACTTAGTCTCTTGTGTGACAACTCGTCATTCGACAAAATTCCTTATGGGTTGAAATGATCTGTCACTTGTTTTGCAGATACCTCAAATCAGCTATGCATCCACAGCCCCAGAGCTAAGTGATAACACCAGGTATGACTTCTTCTCTCGGGTAGTCCCACCTGACTCCTACCAAGCGCAAGCCATGGTGGACATTGTCACGGCACTGGGGTGGAATTATGTGTCAACACTGGCTTCTGAGGGCAACTATGGAGAGAGTGGTGTGGAGGCCTTCACTCAGATCTCGAGGGAGATTGGTAAGCATATATTTATCAGATGACTGCATTTGGAGGTGACAAGTTGTGGAAGTCTGAGCTTCTCCAAGTGCTCTCTGATCTGTGTGGAATAATTAGAGCTCCTACAGATGCATGACCTAGGCTGTCCACTCTAGGGAGAAGTTGGGTTTATTATAAATGATTTTGTTGTTCATGGTCTATCAAGGTGACATTTTGGTGCTAATTTAGGAAATAGAGCTCCTGACTCAGGCGAACATTTTTTAAAGTTGTCTGTTTTGATGAGGGAGTTTGCTGGCACATTAGAGCCACTGTAAATTTGAATAAATGACATACTATTTGATTGTTCCAGGTGGAAGTTTACATTAGCAAGTCATTAAATTAAAAAAAAAAAGGCAGTGGAATTTAACATACAACACTAGAGGGATTAAGACTGGTAATCATCTTAAAACAATACTGAAGTAACCCCCAAGGCTGTACTTTAGCAATATTCTTATTGTCATATTTGACTTTTTGCATTTTTATTCTTACCTTATACTCTGTAGCTTACAGTGGAGTGAAGGGCAGTATGTAAAATTTGGGTTAGAACAAGGTGCTGATGAACTCTGTCCTGGGCTTTTTTAAAGGTGCTTATCCAAATCTCTACAGGCATTTTACCACGTGTATGTTTAGCCATGAGGTTGTAAATCCATTCCAATATGTGAAAAAATCAGAACAAAACAAAAAAACAACTTAAAGTGCAAATCTTATTGCTGACTGGTCAACAATATAACTTAGTGGGTGAAAGGAGACATATTGTTACTTAACAAATCTAATTTTCTTATTAAGAATTACTGAATAAGATGTACATATTTTTTCTCTAAGAGTAATAATAATATTTTGTGGAAAAATTAAAGTGCCCCTTGGCTGTTTTTGAGTAATTTTGAACTTGAAGGAAGAAATTATATTGATAATTTGTTGCCTTTCTTGGAGGCTTCAGCTCAGGAAAAGGTCATGGGAGTGATTTGGGCTTATCTAGAATTAGCAATGACGGAGTCTAAAGTTATATTATTGGAATAAGTTTTCTCTTGAAAGACTTGAAGATGCTTGGGATCTGTTCTTCTTCATTTACTAGGGCATGAAAATTTATTATACACAACAGTTAGTATATTTAACATTTATCCCAGTGCTGTGCTATTGTGGAAAATGTAGAAAAGGCCTGGTGTTGTTGGACAGATTGGGATTATTTATTTATTTATTTATTTATTTATTTATTTATTTATAAAGATTTTATTTATTTATTCATTAGAGACAGAGAGAGAGAGGCAGAGGGAGAAGCAGGCTCCCCGCCTAGCAGGGAGCCCGATGCAGGACTCGATCTCAGGACCCTGGGATCATGACCTGAGCTGAAGGCAGACGCTTAACCATCTGAGCCACCCAGGCGCCCAATTGATTTAATTCAAGAACTGTCCACACCTGTTGTTAGTGTACATGATACCATACTCTTTGCTCTTTGAAATTTTAAATTCCATCATTATTTCTATAAAAATGATTCAAACATTCAATTAAACTTTAAAATATGACAAATTATATTATCTTCTTGCATAAGAATCCTAAGTTTTTCTTAGAGGAAATGCCCACTCAAATGAAAACAAAAGCTTCTGGAAGCAGGGTTGATGCATTATTTAAGCAGCTGATGTCAGTTCTCACCAGAGTGATAATTCACCAAGAGAAGGAAACTGATAGAGTATGTATTGAAATGATATGTTTTTTGCAGTGATACTGTACATTCTTCAACTACAGGTCACATTGTGTGCATGAAACAGATTGCTATGAAAAATTCAATACAGGACATAATTTGCCAGTTGTTGCAGAATCTGATAAAATGCATTGTTCTAAAAGTTAAGTGAGATCGCAGTTTTATTCTTTTGACTAAAAAAAGAAATACTTAGTTTTCACTTTTGGGGAGCATTGCTATACTTTGGTAATACTGTCACATAAAAGGATTCAGATGGTGCTGTTCATTATTCCTGTTTCTGTCTTAGTCATTAGTATGGGAGAAAATAATTTTAGTGCCTTGTGTATGCTCCTGATTAGAGCAACACATTTCTTCAATGTTGATCCTTTCAGTATTCTGTGACTTGATTGGCTGTCCATTCTATTTCAGCTCTCACTTATCTGGGGAATGGAGGAGGGCTGGATTGTCACTTAATATGCAGAATACTGAAAAGGCCAAATTGGTACCACACTAGAGTATGCCATGGAATATATTAAATATCAAAACCATCCCTCATTTTAATGACAAAGATTTTTATCTAGAACAAAAATAGCTGAAAATTAAACCTTTTACATGACAATGATATTAATGGGAATAGCAAATGGTAGCAACTTAACCCATTCTGAAATGATCTGATGACTCTGATGAAAATTCATTAGTTCTGTAACATTCACTTCTCTTACTACAACATTGATGACATTTCTGTCACCATGTTAGTAGTGTGTTTTTAAAAATCTTAGTATCTTGACTGAGAAGGAGATGTATAAATTCATTTTGTGGAGTGTCTGCCTATTAATAAAATTATATATTTTCCCAATTCTTATAAATTTTCCTGTACTCTGTTCTGAATTTCTCTCTTTAGAAACATTGATTGCTAAGAAATTCCAGTGTAAACTGAGGCTTCCAATGTTTCCTCTCTGATTAATTCAGACAGATTATAATGGAATGATAAGGAAGTGAAAATCTGTTTAGTGATAATTGCTTGTATGGTTTGATTAGAACATTTTTCATTTTAACAAATCTGAGACTTGGGGGAAGTGTCTGTGAATCTTGGAGAATCAAGAAAATGAGTGAATGATGGTCATGAACACAGACAGATGTCTGTGATGGCTCTTGTCTAGCCAAGATCATTCTAGGGAGAGCAGGACAGGAGTTACTTGATAAAATAAAGACAAATAGTCCCTTGATATCCTAGCTATTATAGTATCAGCCCAAGGCATTCTTGACTATAGGATTTTTTTTTTTTAAAGGCAAAAACATTTGAGATCAGCAAATAGCACAATTTGATTAGAGCATATTTTGTGTCATGATGTATAGGAGACAAAATTGGAAGGTTTGATATGGACGCATAGTTGAGTATTCCACCTCCCAGAGAGGTAATTTTATTCATCTTCTACACAATGAAGGAAACTGTCAAGAGAGAGGGATCTATCAGAACGTATTTAAGATTGTATTAATGAGAAGTGGAAGATGGGGAGACCAGTTGAGAGGCCTTTGCAATAGCAGTCTTAGCTTGATATAGGGCAGTGACAATAGAAATGGAAGAGGGAACAGACTTAGGAGATATTTGTGAGGTGGGGTCTATGGAACTTAGGAATTGATTTGAAGTAGAGCTTGAGGGTAAGAAGAAAATTAAAGTTGAACTTGAAATTCTGAACCTAGGCAATTAGGAGAATGCAAGTGCCACAAATAGAAAAGAGTCAGTAAAATGGAGAGGTTGGTTTGGGATTGGATGGGAAGTGTGGTTATTGTATTTGATTACAAATACAATAAATTGTAGGTACCAATACATATCTTTTAGGAGAAAAACAGCAAAGAATGTTTGTCTAGAGCTGAGAGGGGAACTGAGATATAGACCTGAAGCTCATTCTCACAAAATTGATAATTAAGGTGGGAAAGGTAATTGCTGAGGTAGAAGATGTAGTGTGAGGATTGAAAGGGGCTGAGGATAGACTCTTGGGGGAGAAGTTTTATGTAAAGGTAAATCATAACAAGACTTGGTAAGGATGTAGAGGAAAGGGAACCCTTGTACACTGTTGGTAGGAGTGTAAATTAGTGCAGTCATTATGGAAAATAATATGGAGGTTACTCAAAAATTAAAAATAGAACTACTTTATGATCCAGCAACCCTACTTCTGAGTATATATCTGAAAAAAAAATGAAATCAGTATCTTGACGATATATCTGTACTCTCATATTCATTGTGGCACATAATAGTCATAATAACCAAGATATGGAAACAACCTAAGTGTCCATTGATGGATGAATGGTTGAAAAAATATGTGTAAGTAGAATATTATTTGGCCTTAAGAAAGAAATCCTGCCATTTGTGACAAAGTAGATGAACCTAGAGGACATTATGCTAAGTGAAATAAGCCAGACACGGAAAGACAAATAGTACCGAAAAAGTTGAACCCATAAAAACAGAGGGTAGAATTGTGGTTTCCAGGGGTTAGGGAGTAGGAGAAATGGGTAAATGTTGGCCAAAGAGTGCAAGCTTTCAGTTATGCCAGATGAGTAAGATGAATGTATAGAATGGTAACTACAGTTAATACTGTATTGTATACTTGAAATTTGCAAAGGGAGTTGATCTTAAGTATTCTCACTACACACACACACACAAATAGTAACTATGTGAAGTGATGGATATGTTAATTAGCTTGATTGTGGTAATCATTTCACAGTATATACATATTTCAAAACATGTTGTACACCTTAAGTATATACAATTTTCATTTGTCAATTATATCTTAGTAAAGCTGAGGAAAATTGATATAAATGGAAAAAAAGTGTGGGAATAATGGCCTAGACTTATCAAAGCTAAGAGTAAGTATGGCAGAGTGTTATCTTCTCTTGATGGGTTTGTGGCTATGAGGGGACTCTCAGTCTCCTTTGAAGAAGATTTCCATGATGGGAGATGGTAGGAGTTCTTGAGGAAAAATTCAGGGATATTGAGCTGATTTTCATAGGAGAACAGGAACTTTTGCCAGAGAGCATAGCTGAACATGTGTGGTACAGTGGCAGGAATCAAGGAGTGTCCTTGAGGGGGTGCATTAGTTCCCTAGGGCTGCCATAATAAAATGTCACAAACTAGATGGCTTAAAACAACAGGAATGTATTGTCTCACAGTTCTGGAGACCAGAAATCTGAAATCAAGTTGTTAGCAGGGCCATGCTGCTTCTGACAACTGTAGGGGGGAATCCTTCCTTTCCTTTTGTAACTTCCGGTTTCTGCTAGTCATCCTTGGTGTTCATTGGCTTGTAGAGACATCACTCCAATCTCTGCCTCTGTCATCATATCACAGTCTTCTCCTTTCTTGTGTCTGTCTGTGTCTTCTCTTATAAGGATGTCCATCATATTAGATTAAAGGCCCACCTTACTCCAGTATGACCTTATCTTAATTGCATTTGTGATCACCCTATTTCCATATAAGGTCACATTCTGAGGTACTCGGTTTTAGAATTTCAACATACCTTGTTGGGAGACAAAATTTAATACCCATAGCAGGCAACAGTAGTGAAGATGGGTGTACATAGGGAGCTAACTAGCAGTGACAGGAATGGGAGGTAGACCAGGAGGATAATAGATTAGAAATGAAGATGAGAGGGGTGCTAAGTAGAAAAAATTTGGTTAAATGGAGAAGGCTATAACAAAACCAGTTCAGAAGTTTCTTTTTGAATGTTACAGGATTTGAACCTCCCTATCCTGTCTACTTGGGTAGATGGAGTGACCTAATGGATGATTCAGGGTTCCATACTAGGGTAGGTGGTGGGATCCAAGTCTGGCTTTCCTAGGCTTCTAGGTAGTTAAGATCACAGTGGGCACTCCCTGTGCAGTGGTGAACTGGCCGTTCAACCCCCCTGCTTTGTGTAATCCCAAGGTGCTGCTCTTTTCAATGACATCAGGAAAATTATAGACATCCAAAGAGTCCTATTGAGCCTAATTTATTTTTATTTTCCCTTTTGGGCTCTCTTGGCCTGAGGGAAGGGAATAAGCTCAGTTGCTGCTGTTTGTTAAGACTTATCCATGTTGCACACCCTCAATTGTTAGGACCAGAGTCCTCTATTTCTGTCTTGTTTTAATTATTTGATACAATGTTTTCATTGATATTGTAATAAAGAGGTTCATAGTATATGCTTACATTTTTCCATCAAAAACTCTGGGGCTTGCAGCTTGTGACTCAAACAAATGACTTCCTTGAGTCTTTAGACAGGCTTTCACTTGTCTTACCTTATTATATTATTTTTAAAAAGACAGGATAATAAATGTTAATGCTACCACTATCATTATAAGGGGCAAGAAAGCTAAAGCTTTATCTTTGAAGATAAAAGGAATTTGTGAAAGCATTATATCTTTTCACTGTGGATTTGTACAGTATGGCAACACACCTCCTTTAATCAGTCATCATGTTTATGAATGGCTTATTGAAGATGACAGGCCTGCGAGTCATCATTGCACACATTACAGGGGCCAGAATAGACCTGATTCTGTCAAATCTTCTAGCATATGTGACTTTTTTTTTCTAATTTTTTTTCTAACTTGCAAATGCTGGAAGCTTCCAACTATCGTCTGACATGTGTTTGGAATCTTAAAATCGCAGAATTGGAAGGGATTGCAGAGGTCGTTGGACTGGCACAATCTGTTTGAAATGTTAATGCAATAAACCAATTTAATTAATTCTTTTTTTTGTGTATAAAATGACTGACACTTGCCAATAGTGATTTATTTTTTGGCGGGGGTCAAGCAATAAAGTCAGGGAGATTTCATTCCTAGTATATAATTGAAAAGTGTCCACTGATCATATTTTTAAACTATGTCAGTACCATTTTAAAAGAAAGCATTTTTTCCCTCTTGGATTATAAACAAGAACCAAGTTTCTATTAGCTGAAATGGATTCACTTCAAGATTAAAACAAAGTATTTTCAATGACAGAAAGAAAGGAATACATAAAGCACAGCTTTTCCCCTCAGATGTTCATTGCTTTGGAAAAATGACTTCCAGCAGGCAAAAATCAATTTGACAAAAGTATTAATGTTGTAAAATACTATAAATGAAAGGAAACATTTAAATTCAATTGAAAATTTTACTTTATATTCCTACAGCTGAGTTCCATTGATAACGCCAAATTTTAAGTTGCAAATCACATTTAATTAATAGTAACACCAGGTAATTGGCAAGAATAACTTCAAAGGAGGGCTGAGGAAATTGCAAATTGGAACTGCAGGTGCAGTGATCCTGCAGAAGCTTTATAGGGATCCAAAGAAAGTGTATATGATTTTAACAATTACTGCAGAACCTGATCAAATAGAGCATCATTTCAAAGCTGTTTTTCACCTTGGCCTTTCTTAATATTTAGGGCTTAGGAACTGCTAAGTAGCAGCAGCTGCTGTTAATGTGAAATAGCAAACAACATTCAATTAGTGCTTTCAGACCTATGATTCTTAATGCTGTAGTTAAGTGTTCCGGAAACAATGGCAGTTTGATGCAGTGGAACCCACGTTAGAGTCAAGAAGTTGTTTAAATCTCTTTTCTTCAGTTATGAGACTTTGAGGATTAATTTTCTTGTCTGAAAAATGGGAGCCCTCTCCTCAGTGGTCATTAAATGATATAAAGCTGATGAATGTTATTCATAAACTCTAACATGCTATTTGATATCAAGTACTACTAGTGAAAGGAATGGGGATAAGATGGATTTTTCCCCCAGTGTGTGGCAAATCTACATATTATGAGGGTAGTAGATGTAGTGCCTGGTGTGTAGGATAAATAGCCAGAGAGGGCTTGCCTTGATTCATTAATTACCTTCAAACTTATTTATGTTCTTCCTAAGAGATCATGGAGATCAGAAAGGAGGATTTTGTGAAGCTCCTGACACCTTCCCCTCTTTGTTATCCTTATTAGTCTCCATAACCACTATGGTAAGTCTTCTACCCTAAGTCTTATTCTTGTCAGGTGACACAATAAGTAATATTGTGTCATCTGACAGTTGTCTTTGCTTGGGTCTGGTTGTTTAGTTGCCACTTAGAAGAGTTGAGATTTCAGGACAAGTCTGGAATATCTTGCCTTGTCTTCATGGATGTGCTCCTGTAGGTCCCTTGGCACCACTTGGCACTCTGACTGTAATCCTGACCTCTCTGTATCCATCTTCTCCCAGATTGTGTTTTTCTCGGGGGATAGACCCCCCCCCCACCACCTCATACCCACCCCCATGCCAATATCCAGCAGAGTGCCTGGCACATAACAGATGCTTTATGAATGTCTGTTAAATGACCATTGTCACCAGATTCATGGTTGTGTTGGTATTGGAAGCCTAGACGTCAGGCTTGCTCAGGCTCTGGGATCTGAAAGGGAGAGATGTTTCCAACAACGGTTTATACATTTTCTTTCCTAATGTGTAATCGAAGTGGGAAACTTCAGGGGTTTCCATACTGTTGAGCCACTTAGAATTCAGTTTTTTCTTACTGGCAAATACCAAAGCCTATAGTTTGTAGGTGGAGACCACCTCTAAGCTCTCAGGTCAGACAATGCTAGGGAGTAATTAAATGCTTCTCTTGAGCTGGGTTTGAGTTCCAGAATTGTCATATCCTAGCTCTGAGGCCTTGGGTGACTTAATCTTGTTGTGCCCCAATTTCTTCATCTGTGTAATGTATTTAACAACTGTGCAAGATGTGAATGAGATCATACATAACAATGTGTGGCACATGGTAAATGCTCAATCATTGCTAGCCTGTATTGTGTTAGGAGTTCATTCTCACCAGTGGGTAACCAAGGAGGGGTCTTATTGCCCTGAACCTGTATCCAGTTTGCTTGATGAGCAAATAAGAAGGCAGAGTGAGGTCCAAACAAGTGCTCAATTAAAGGCCACCAGTGCTCCTTATTCCTAAATCTTGCTTCGTACCTCCTAGCAGTGACCAATCCTATTATTTCTATTTTTTAGCCTGACTGATTTGTTACCTAGAATAGTGTTGGCACATGGTTGAATGCCTGAGTTACTTAAATATCAGTCAGCCTTGGAACCCTGTTCTCTTTCTCTTCCTTTTTCAACCTAAATATTAATCGATTCAGCTAGCATTTATTGTGCACACACCCTGTATCAGGACATGCTTGTGCTAGGCTTAGGATATAGAGATGAATCATGGCTTCTGCTTCCTAGCTGGGCACCGTGTATCAGAGGACTCAGAGATGCAAGCAAACCATTACAGATGGATGTGATTGTTGCCTTAACAGAGGTATCATTTCTGGGCATTGCCCAAGAACACATTGCCCCAAAAAGGGCCTCCTGCAGTTCCTGTAACAAAAAGACCTGGCATAACACAGTGGAGGGTGGCAGTCTGTGAAACTTAAGCTGAAAGACAGTGCACCATGTGATGGGAAGTGATATTTAGATAACTCCAACAGAAACATAGTTCCCTGAATAAGAGGCAGCACAAAGAATGGAGTGTGGAATATACCAACTTTGTAATGAATGTTGTGCTTATTTGTGAAATGTTTAACAGCTGTAAAATGTATATAGCTTTTTGACCATTTTTATTTCTTGATCTATTGACGATTACTCTGGTGTATCCACTGATGGACAAATGTATGACTTGCCCTCTCACATTAGCTCTTCTCCCTGATCACTCCTTCCCAGCATCGCTTATGCCTTTGGCAGTGTTTTCATCTTTGTTTAGTTCCTGAGTCTGAGCCAGGGCCAACAGTTTTCCTCAACCTCAGCCCACAAATTTCCAGGGTTTGAAATGTTTTGACCATGATAGACCCTGTGCCTCGTGGTCCCAGGGTGAGCCCTGATCCCCTCTCTAGGTCACTGCAAACTTACTGTATTATCCCATCCTTGACTCACACTCTGGATCTGTGGGAATGGGGCTCTGCCCCCGACTCTGAACTCTGAGGTTTGGGCCATGACACACTGCCGATTCCTTGTCAGCTCTCTCACCTTATTGGGTGGGGGTGTCCAGGCCTGCCTATATTCTTGCACAGTGGCTGTAATCTGACTCTACATAAAGTTGCTGAGCACAGCCCTGCCTGTGGAGTGGGCCCCTGATATGTCCTGGGGTCCTGGCCCTCTCTGACTTGTTGCCTTTACATCTCCCACATCCTTTTAGTGTCCTATCCCTAGAATAAGAGAGCTTAGCCTCAGATGATGGTGTGAGGTTCTTTTTCAGAGATTCCCAGGCAAATTCTTGGGAAGGGACAGGATCTGTCATTTTAGTAGGCAGCCCCTGTTTTGAGTTATTTTTTCCTGCTACCTAACTCTCATCACCAACTATATTACTTTTCTAGGGCTACCATAACAAAGTACAGCAAACTGGGTGGCTTAAACAACATCAGTCTAGGCTCAAGTCCTGGATCAAGGTATCTGCAGGATTGGTTCCTTTTGTGCATTGTAAAGGAGTATTTGCTCTATCCCTCTCCCCTGGCTTCTGGTGGTTTGCTAGCAATCTTTGGTGTTCCTTGGCATGTAGACCTATCATTCTGATCTTTGTTTTCATCTTCACAGGGTGTTCACTCTGTGTGTGAGTGTGTGTGTGTGTGTCCAAATTTCCCCTTTCTTCTTTTTTTTTTTTTCCAAGTTTCAGATATTTATTATTCAGTGTAAACCCCAACACAATATACCAACATGATTTCGTGCATTTAGAGGGGAAATATTTCCTGGATAAGTGGAAAATTGTGTGGATGGCTTCTGGAAGACCTTCATTCTAAGCAGCTTTGTAGTGAAACATTTCATTTAGAGGTCTGAACCTTCTTTCTTCAGTGTGCTGTAATCTACATTCACTGAGTAGAACTTGTATTGATCATTGGGACCCAGTTTGTTCCAGGGTTCTGGGTTATTCTTCCTAACCCAACTGACATCTGGATTGAACAATGCAAGGTGCAAGACATACAGCGCTGCTCCAGTACCTCCTGTCCCAATAAATACGAAGAGGGGGATCAAGCTTGGATGCTTCTTGGCCTGACCGATGGTTTGGCGTCACATGGTTGCGGCAGAGGCCTCCTGTCCAGGAGAAGAAAAAACCAAACGTGGAAGGCCTGGCACTAAGTAATCCCTCCAAATTTCCCTTTTCTATAAGGACACCAGTCATATAGGATTAGGGGCCCACCCTAATCTAATATGACTTCATATTAGATGACCTCATATGAGTGTGATCTCATCTTAATCACATTTGTAACAACCCTTAATTAAATACATCTGCAATGAAAATAAAGTAACATTCTGAATTACTAGGAGTCATCATATGAGTTTTTCTGGTACAGTTCAATCCATAACACCAACGATGGCTGATGGATTTATGGAGTTCTTTCTGAATCGAACCCACATTAGTCCTGGTTCTTTGGATTCTGGGCATTGGGCTACTCAGTTTCTCCTGAGGCATCAGCTTTTATAACCAGGTTAAGCAACCTTGTTTCCCCTTGTCCTTGCAGCTGGTCTCTGCATGCCTCAAAACTGAATGCCCGAGTCATGACAAGCATGCACTTCTCCTCCTTTACCTAGTGCTAAAGAAATCACATTCTTTTATTTCCTTTTCCAAAGTAATTTCCTCATTAAAGCCATTCTGTTTGGAAACTGTAGCACTAGATGGGAGCTTTAAGGTGCAATTTGTACTTCACTGTGTCCATAGGAGAACATAATATAAAAATACCCTCCTGCAGAAATGAAGAAGCATCAGAATCCATTTATGTCATTTTTGTAGGCCTGAAAAGGTTGGCCTGAGAATTAGGAGTGTGTTTTCCCAGTTTATTACTTATCAACTAAGTACTAATTATGGTTTCCTTGAAAATAAATGGCTCAAGAATAGTACAATCAGAAGGCTATGAAATGAATAGTTTGTTGAAATAGGTGCCAATTATTTCTGGGGTTCTGTCCCTTGGCAAAACCATGCTGCACAGTCTTTGTTCTCTAACATCTGCATGTTTGACAGATACTGGGCTTCTTTCTTGGCTTCTTTCAGTGTTACCTGACCAGAGCCATTCCATGACTCACTGGGGACCCCACAAGGGAAAGGGAGGGGAAAGGAGAGAAAGTGAAACTCAAGTCAGCACATTTTGTTTCTTGTTAACAGCTCTGGGAAGAGGTTTGGTTGGGAAAGGAATTTTAAGTAACGATTTAAACATATCTTCTGGCATTGTAGCAATGAGAGAGAGAGGGAAAAAAGCCTCTTGTAGCAGCTCAGATACACTTCCAAGGCCATGGTACTCAGGGCCATGTGACTCTGGGGCCACATTTGCATCATGTATCACGGCTGGCATGCACATAATGGACTATTAAGGGAAAGTGGGATGCACTGAGTACATTGCCAGCCTTTTGTGTTTGATTTCGTGAAGGACAACCAGTGTGTTCCCCTTCAAAATTATGCATGATGCTATTGCCAGAAGGAATCCTGCATTCGGTGGAATTATTCATGTGAGCTGATGTGACAGTTTATTCAACAAATACTTGAGTACCTACTGTGTGTGTGGGCTCTGTTCCTAGGAGGTTATGGATATGGTGTTGGACCAGTCAGACCTGGTTCCTGCCCTTGTGGGATTTCTAGTTAAGCTTACTGTCTTTACATTTCTCATGTCCTTTTAGTCTCCTATCTCTAGGCTATGGGAACTCAGCCCGAGCCAAAAACAGTGTGAGATGCCCGAGATTGAGAGTCTATGAAAATGCGGAGAGGGGCCCTGCATCTGCCACATCAATAACTAGATCCCCTCAGTGTTCTGGAGGCTTCCATGGCATGCTGAGAGGGAAGGGACATATGTTTGGGGGAAAAGTACACATGTGTGTGTTTGTGTGGGTATGCAAAAGGATATGCCTGGACCAAGGAAGGAGACAGGCCCGCTCCCCAGGGCAGGTGTTTGGGAGTAACACCAGGTGCCAGTGGGGTGAGTGCCATTCAGGCCTACAGAGCATAGATCAAGAGATTATGTTCCCAGGTGAGTAACGTGAACTTCCTGTCGTGTGGCACGCCTGGAATTCCTGCCTTGCCCGACATTGGTCTGGTTAATGTTTCCGTATTCTTCTGTTCTCAGATTCTTTCCCAGAAGTCTTCTCTGATCTCCTCCTCCTCCTCCCAGCTAAGTTAGGGTTCTCTTCTCCATGTGCTGTCAAATAAAAACGAATCCAGACGTGGATAAGGAGAGACTTTATTCAGAAGACAGACTATTGTAATAGAGAATGCCCCTATCTCAGAAATCTGCAAACATGAAAAAATCAAAGGGGAAAAAGTCTTTTCTTTACAGGGTAGAGAGGAATAAGCAAAAGCTTAATGGAGATTTTTAAAAGGGAAGTTTGGGCAAGCAAAGGGGAAATGACTAGTGAGGTCTGATAGGAAAGTGTCCTCTTGTGGTCAGCCAATTCCCGGGGGAAACTAATAAGGGGACATGTTCCATTTTTCAGTGCTTGCTCAGATTTGGGGGCAGACAGAGTTCTGAGGCACGTAGGAAGGAGAGAAGCCTGACCTAAGTTTTGTCAAGGCAAAGTAGAAGGGGCCACTATGAACACTTGGTCAGTTTCTAGGTACTTTACAAATAGATATCTTACCACTTTGTATTTTAATTACTTCTTTGTCTTCCTTCAGAGGTAGAGAGCATACCTTATTTATCCTTGTATAGTACTGTGGGTCTAGAAGAGGTTCTAACAATGCTTGTTGAGTGAGTAGATAAATGAGCACAAAGCAGGTGAGTGCATCCTGGGGACAGGATATCAGAAGGAGGTAGTTTGGAAGATGTAGGTAGGTGGACAGGCTAGCAGTCCTCATGGAAGGGGGTGCACCCTGCCTAGGGTCAGGATGCAGCATCACATCCTACCTTCTGGCATTTGGGAGACTTGGGGTCTGGGCAGCAGGATGGCTCTACAACAGGAAGTTTCATGGGAAGGAAGGAGAACTAGGAAACCAGAGTTCAAGGCCAGGTTTAAGTTGGGAAACAGAAGCAGTATCTTAAGTAGATGACAGCATGTTTGATGCCCAGATTGGTGAACTTGCTTCTGAGAACCAGAACCAGACACGACCTATAAGTTGAATTAAAAGTTGAATTAAGGTTTAGAGCTCTGTGAGGTCTGACAAATAGGTGGATGCAACATCAGAAAGTAGGTAAATGTGTTGAATGTATTACTCCTCTTTCAACTGCCTTTGAGTGTTCAGGTATATAAGTATGTGGTATGATTCATGACTGTAAGATGTCCTAAAGGTATATGGCTTCTGGTATTTAGAGCCATGAGGAGCTTCTTTATTCCTGATTCATTTGACAAATGATTGGAGCCAATATGAGGTTCCAAGGATTGTGCTAGGTGCTGAGAATTCACATATGTGGTCTCTGGCCTCAAGGGGCATAGATTCTAGTGAGGAGACTGATTTTAAAAGAAAACCAGTAAACAAACTAATAATTATAAATTCAAGCTAATAATTATAAATCGTGTCTAATTAAGAAAGAAATAATGCATGTTTACAGTTTATTTGTGCGATATCTGGGAAGCTGGTGTGGCTAGAACCCAGCAAGGAAAAGGGTAGCAGCTCATGAGATAAACATCAGTCAAAGGCATGATTGACTGGTTTTTTAGACCATGGCAGAATGTGTGGATTTTATTTTCAAGCAATGGAAAACCTTTGAAGGCATTTGATTTGGAGGGTGGCATGGTATGATTGAGATTTTAAGGGGATCATGTGTAGAAACTGGATTGCAGGGCAAGACGGAAGCCGAAGATGAGTTAGAAATTCATTGCAGGCAAGGCCTGAGGTTGGCTTGGACTAGGGTGGGGGTAAAGACAGGTAGATGTGTGAGTTGGCTTAGGCATAAGTACAATTGAAGTTCCAGGCCTGGGGGAGTAAGGTGACTTATGGCTATGGGCATCTAAGCCTCTGAAACAAAAGTCCTTTAAGACGTGTTGGCCAGCAGCCAGGTGTGTCCTGGAGCACTTAGATCGGGATGGGTGTGTCCCAAATGACTGTGTGGCTCTCCTAAAAAGATATTTCTGGGGGGTGGGGGGGGGGGAAGTCAAGTGAATTATTTCTTGGCAAAATTTCACTTCAACTAATACTTAAATGAAAAAGAACAAAAAGCTTAAGTGTCCCCCAGGTTGCTATTATCTTTTTTTTTTTTTTTAAACAATTTAGAGATCTTTATAGCTGTTTTTCCTGAGTGCTAGGAGGACCTGAAGTTTAGAGTGTTCTTGTTAATAGTTTCAAACATTTTCCTCTTAACTCATATTTCTTGTTGCTCTTTTACTCGTATTACTGATTAATTTTAAGACTCATTAATCATTATGCAGTTTTCTGAACATTTTTGTGCTCTTGTAATACAGTGGTGGTTCTGGAAACACTCCTGGGTCCACATAGTCAAGGGTCATAGAAATGGGTGATTTGACACTTTGGTCTCTAAAAATTAGGTTTTAGTCCATCTTTCATTTAAAGTATGCAAAATTATGATTTGACCTGATAACTTTTGATTTACAAATTCCAACATGCATCGTATCTATTAAATGTGAATATTTGCTTACCAAAGTCTCAATAAAGCTTCAATGGGAAGTGGAGCCTCTCTTGCTCACCACCCTCACCCTGTCTTATTGTCTCCAAATCCAAGACTCTCCTTAGATAACGCATTGAAAACCCAGGGAAAATCGTGTTCTTTTTACTACCACTTGCTATTTCTCTTTTGAGGTCGCAGACTTTGGTTTCTGCAGTCATGTTTCTCATCTTTGCCTTGCCAAGCTGCAGGGAGAACAAAGAGACAAAGTTCTCCAAACAGCCTAATTTCTTACCTTTCCTTCCTTCTCACCTCACTCACTGTCTTCCATGCCACACCTTATGACCTGAAGGTTTTCTAATGTGCCTGTGTGGATTTTCTTCCATTTTCTGGAAATGCTGCATCCTTGGTGTCTGCCTAAAGCTATTTTTTTCTTTAAGACCCAGCATTAATGATATTTAGTGAAGCCTTCCTGGATTCCCTTAAGTAGTGTTAGTTGAGCTCTTTTCTGAGATTGCAACACTTTGTACACACCTTTAGTAAAGAGAGCATTTATTTCACTGTCTTGGTCTGGACTCAAACCAATGAGGGATTTTGGGGTTCAGAAACTTAGAAAGTCTAGGAATAAATCTGACTTCAGGTAGGCTCAGCTCTGCATTTTAAAATGAAGTCAACAGGAAGGAGTTCCAGTTCTGAGCTCTGCTTTCTTGCGTGTTGGCTTTATCCTCAGGTTTCTTCCACGTGGTGGGAAGATGGCCACCAGCAGCTGTGGGCTTATATGCTGCCAGTTTCCCAGAGCTGCCTTAACAAATTGCCACACACTGTATGGCTTAAAACAACAGAGATTTATTCTCCCACAGTTGTGGAGCCAGAAGTTGGAAATCAAGGTGTTGGCAGAGTTGGCTCCTTCTGGAGGCTCTGAGGGATAATCCATTCCATGCCTCTCTGCAAGCTTTTGGTGGCTGCCAGCAATTCTTGGCATTCCTTGGCTTGCGGCTGCATAACTGTAATCTCTTTCTCCATTGTCACATCACCTTTCTCTCTTTGTGTTTGTGTATTTTTTTCTGTTTCTTATAACAACACTCATTGTTGGATATAGGACTCGCTTTAATCCAGAATGATGTCATCTTGAGTTTCCTCCCTTAATTATATATGCAAGGATCCTTATTCCAAATAAGACCACATCCTGAGTTCTAGATGGACATGTCTTCTGGGAGTATACCATTCAACCCACTCTGGCAATGTTAGTTCCCTCCCATCAGTTCCAGCAGAGGTCCAGGCTCGGCCCCACCATGTTGGGTTATAGCCCATCACTCAAACAACCACTGTGGGCTAGGGAAGGCACTATTCACCTTGGACTTCACATGAGTCACATGCCCATCTGGAGCTGGGAAGAGGCAGGTGGGGTAAGCCCCACTTGAAACACAAGGTCAAAGCCAGAGGGAAGGGTCATTCCTCAAAGCTAAATTGAGGTCCTCTCCTAGAACAAGGAGAAAAGGCTGCCAGGCAAGTGAATTGCACAGATGTTCATGGCACGCACTGTGTGGTGCCCATCTGTTGACATCTCGGCCTCCCACCTAGACTGTGACCTTCTCAGGGGAATCAGCAACCTAGTCTTATTCATCCGTGCCTGGGGCATTGGAGAACTCTATCAACAATGTATGTTAAATTAAGTTAAAGAAGCTAAAATTTTCCTGAAAAATAGGACTTAAAAGTAACAATGAATCATAATATTTGTCAAACATAAGTTTGGCCTCCATCTAAACGACAACAAATAAAACAGTTTCAAGGACAAGAAAAGTCTTCTGTTGAGGTGTTCTCCTCTACTTTGAAAAGGTTCTGCATTTTGTCCTGCCTCTCTTGGCCCTAGCGTATTGGGAACCAAAGGATTAACCCAGGGTCTTCATGCTCACTGATGGGAGTCATGTATCCCTACTCAGCAGTTGTCTGTGGCAAGATATGGACTGCCCACCACCACCACTAATGGAGTTCAATCTGTGAAAATAGCACAGATCATACAACAGCCAGATTGCTGCCTGATAGAGCTTCTCAGCTATGGGCCAGTTCTGAACACCAACTAATTGGAAAGAAATCAGAGGAGCTCAGGTCAGAAGGAAAGAACTAGAACATTCTGTTTGGCTGTCATAAACATGGCTCAATCCTCTGTTTTCAAAAAAGGTATTTTAGTTCTTTCTATGGTTTCTAAATCAATGACTTTTGTTTCTCCATTAAAAAAAGGAATCACCCGCCCCCAAAATGGAATTATCTGTGGGACTGTCAAGTAGTATGGAAGCTCTTGTGCTCCATGAGTCTTGAGGAGAGAAAAGCACTCTGGGGAAGCCCTATTATTGAGATCTGACTTAAAACATGTAAGTAAAACTGGCATATTGAATATAATACATTGTGCCACTTCTTTATCTTAAAATTACAACTGCTTCATTTTAAGTAACTTTATTTTTTAAGTAGCTTCATTTTTCTTCTTCCTACTAATTCTTCAGATGTGATGGTCTGGTTTCCCCAGCACTCCCCTCTGGAGGGTATCTTGGCCTCATGCTCTTAATTCTCTAGTCACTTTTAAATATATGAAAAGTCTCATTTCAGTTATTAAAATATCCAGTCCAATGGAATAAAACTTTGAAATTCAGCAAACTGAAAGTTTCTCCCATCCCACAGCTTGGGGCTGCTTTAGGCTAGAACCCTGCAGTGGCAAAGGGGGTTGGGCTATGGCTGGCTTCTTCTCTGCTGCCCTTCTGTGCCTTTTCTCCCTGTGCCCCAACTTCCTAGTCCTACTTTAACATCCTGGAGTGGTTAATGAAGCACCAGCAGGGGTGTTCCTGGCTTGGGATGGCTATAGTATCTGTACTTAATTGATGGTGTTTTCTCCTCTTTTCCCCATTTAATTCTTCCTTGGAGAAACCTTGGTTTCTCCCTGGTGTTTGGTATAGGGCCCCCCATGTGGGTCACCATATGCTTTGGGTCTTGATCTCAGCAGCATGAACTTGTAGTTCAGCTTTTCTCTCCCTTGCTTGTAAACAAAAAGCTGGAGGTAGGACTTGATTAATGAAGGTGGAACAGGAAACTCTGGTTTCTTTTATGTATGCTATGACAGGAGATGTCCCCTGGTCACATTGGATGAGATGTATTGCATGTTGGCTGTAGGCAAGGCACTGTGACAGGCACCGAGGAGGGGCACAGAGATGGATGTGATATGAGGTAAGATTCCAAGAACTTAGAGACAAGATGAGAAAAAAAAGATTTCTAGAGGGAGATACAGGTCACGAGTTGTGTAAGTGCAGAGGATGAGGTGATTGGTTCTAATCAGGAGTGTTACGGGAGGGCCTTCTAGAGGGATGCATTGGGCTGGGTACTGAAGGAAGAGGACATGTATGTAGATGGAGACCAAGCAGGCAGACATTAGCATTTCAAGCAATATGTGCTCCATGGAGTTCAAGATTTCCATTGATAAATACATAAGATCGCATTGGAATTCTCAATTATAAAAATAAAGTTCAATTTGCTTCCTCTGGCATACATGCCTTTGTTATTTTTCCTCACTTCAATTTTATGATCAAGAAGGACCTGGTCCATCAATGGGATTTATGTTTTTGATTTCCCAACATTTTTGGTATGCATCATTTTATCTCATACCTTTTCCATGTTGGTGGTAATAAAGACTTGCTATTCTGTTCTTACTTTGAAACATTCAATAGTCTGAATGGCACTGTCATTGGAACTGTGGTGTTTCCTTCACTAGCCTTCAGTAGCAGCGATTCCTAAACAGGGACCAAGATGGGTGAGTGTTAGTGATGGGACAAAAATACTTCTTAATATCCTCAGAATGGGCCATGGTGATTAGGGCCTACAATCACTATCTCCCTCAACAATTTACCTTCTCATCCTTTCTGTAGGTGTGGCACAACTATGTCATTGCTTTATTTTAATGACTTACAGAATCTAAGGCTTATTACAACTTCATGTCCCCACATTGTTGATGGTTTTGTGTTTGCAGAGAACTATAAAGCTATCTCCTCTATAATGAAGGTGGCTTGTGGTTTCATGTGTTGTTTACCATAACTAACAAGGTCTAGAGTACACCTAAAGTTCCCCAGTTTACTCTGACAGTTCAATTACTCAAGTGCATAGCTGTTGGATACAGCAAGAAGACTATAGTTCAGCCTATCTCTTCAAAAGGTTCTACCGCCTAACCTGTTTTGTATCTGAAGATCTTTGTGTTTGCAAGTGCAGCTCAGTCTAGCTCTGTACATTTTCATTGTTCTGGCAATCATTCCCTTCTTGGATACCAACTCTCCTTGGAGGTTGGGAAACATTTTTTTTTTTTTTAACCCTTGCAAGGCAAAAAATATCGTATAATCCTTTCCAAGGAAAAATGGGGCTACTTGCTGCATCTAGATACCTTCAGTGATTTTTAAGCTCTGTATTACATTATGAGATTGCAGGAACTTTTTTTTTTTTATCCATTAAGGGGTGAGGGGACCACAAATGTGATCTGTAGAAGGTCATATTTCTGCTAAGGTCTCCTAATACTTTTATAAAGTACCTGGTCTCATATATCCAGGTACTACGTTGTTAGGTGTTGAGGTTACCAGCATGAACAGAACACAACACTATCTTCTAGGGATTTACGTTCTAGACCGGGAGTTACTTTCTGTTGTTGGCAAATTCTGTATTGAGGCTCTGGGAGGGCATGTATGAAAGTACTTTGTTTTGCCCAGAAATCTCAGGAAACACTCTCATGAAATGATGTTTGAACTGATTTGGGGATAAAGGCGGCTGGCATTTGAAGCAGAGGGGGACAGCATTTGCAAAAGTGTGGAACCAAGAAAGAGTATGGTGATTTTAAGGGAGTGCAAATGTTTTTGCAAGGCAGGGTGCAAGGAATCTGGGGGTTTATGGGTGGATGACGGGAGATGAGACTGGAAAATAAATGAGAACAGGCTTGTAAGGGACCTGTTTACCAAACCAGGGAGATAGGCCTATTGAAGGATTTAAAACAGGGCAGCAACATGGCCAGGTTTGTGTTTTAGGGAGGCCCCTCTGACAGCAGGTTGAAAGATGGACAGAGAGACCCAATCCATCTGTAGGCAGCAAGATGAGTTAGTAGGTTATTGCAATAGTCCAGGCAACAAGTGACAAGTCCTTAAATAAAGCTGTGGTAGTGAGGATGGAGGTGAGGTGACAAATAGGAGAACTGTTAGGGAGTAAAATCAGTAGGTTTTTGCAAGCAATTGGATGTACAGTGTGAGAGAGAAGAGAGAGTCAGCGATAACTCTCAAACTTCTGACAATTATGTGGATGATTGTTATTAACCCAAATGAGAAAAAAGGAAATTTTTTAGAGTAAACTAATACTTTTTAAAAAGATTATTGAATACATTCTACAGGGATGTTTTTGGATGAGATTAATGTTTACATCAGTGGATTTTGAGTAAAGCAGATTGCTTTCCCTAATGTGGGTGGACCTCATCCAATCAGGTGAAGGCCTGAATAGAACAAAAGATTGGCTTCCCCCAAGCAAGAGGGAGTTCTGCAGCAGTCTTCGGACTTGCACTGCACCATCGACAGCTTTTCTGTGGGTCTCCAGGCCACTGGCCCACCCTGCAGAATTTGGACTTGCCAGCTTCCATTAACTGCATAAGCCAGTTCCTTAAAATAAATCCCTATCTATCTGTCTACCTCTCTTCCTCTCTACCTGTCTATCTACACATCCTATTGATTCTGCTTCTCTGGAGAACCCTGACTAATACAACAGGCTTTGAGGCCATTGGTCTGGCAGTTGCCCAGTGATACCACTATGTGATGAGTTTAGGTAGGTGACTTCTCTAAGACTCACTTCCCTCATCTGTAAACTGAGGATAACAATGGCCTTCACCGCTATGGTTTTTGTGATGATTAAAAAAGAAAATCATATAAAGTTTTAAACTTAAGTTCTAGCATGCAGTAAGCTCTTAAGAAATGTGTGCCATTATTATTATAACCAAGGAAACATTTCCACATTAGTGTTAATGACAATAAAAGCTCAGATTGTTACCTTTCCCAGGAGGGATTTATGTGATAATAGGGATCAGAGTTTTCCATTAGAAGAGTTAGCCTCTTAGCTTAATGCTTTGCACATTGAACTAATAGGCAAATGTTCATTGAAAGGTCTAATTGTTTCCCAGTACCAATGAGTAGGATCAGAGAACCACAGCAGATTCAAAAGGGAGAAACTGAGGCCCAGAAAGATGAATGACATAGGAAAGGCCATAGTATGAGTTCATGGAAAATCTAGTACTGAAACTCATGTGTCCTGGTTCCTATCTCGTGCCTTTTCTCCTGGAGCAGGGGCCTACCCTCGAAACTAGACCATGTAGCTAATTTCCAGGCTGCCAAACCAGCCCAATTTAGAGAGAACTATATTTTATATTCTCATTTGTGCAGGATAGGCACCTGATGACTCATTTGGTAAAATTCTTACAGGCCTTAGTCCTGAATGGGCCAAAATGTATAAAGGCATTAGTATTTTTTTATATTAAATAAAAATGTTTTCAGGATTATCAGCCTATATGAGTATGGAACAAAAGAAGACAAGAAGTCATATATTTTTTTCCCTTCCTTTTCTGGTCAAACACTTGCATATGCAGCGTGTGCTTACCAGGGGCACACCAATTCAGTGTTTACTCTCATTTTAGCTCCCTGCCATTTGTCCTCTTCTCTACTCGCTCTAGTGAAATTACTTTGTTGGAGGTTATCTCTCATAGACCAAGTCCAAGGCCTTTACTCAGCTTCCTTCCTTCTTGACCCTTCAGCATCATCCACCACTGCCGATCCCTTCTTCTTCTGGAAACTGCCTCCCACCCCAATGGTAAATGTTTCTGAAGGAACTTTTCTTGGCAATCTCATCCAGGCTTTCACTTTCAACTATCATCTGTGTGCTGATGGCTCCCCAAATGGTATCTTCACTTCTGATGTCTCATCCAAGCTGTAGACTCACGCGCTCTCATTCATATTTATCTTCCCTCCCTCCTTCCTTTTCCCTCTTCCATCTGCCAGATGCAGTACTAGGAGCAGAGGTTACATATGAAGGCCACAGGTTTTGCCTTTAGAGCTCAGGTTAGCGAGGGGGGAGTTGGATGTTGGTTCATATAGTCACAGCAATTCTAACAATTTGAAAAGTGCAGATGAAGATGTGCCTAAGATTCTGTGGGAACATAGGTAAAGTAATATCATGAATGATTAATTCTCTCTGGGCAGGGGTGATGGCAGTGTTGTTTTCATGAAGCCAATAGGAGTTGAATTGTGAAGAATGGGAAGGTATTAGCCAGGTAAAAAGGGCTCTAGGGATCATTCAATTGCACAGGGATTGAGAGGCATGTATTTGCAATGGCAAATTGTTCAGTGGGACTGAGCTACAGGAATTCAGGACGGGGGCTGGGGGGATGGGTAAGTGAGAGAGAATAGGCTGGGAATATGGGCAAAGGCCAGCTCAAAGAGGACCTTCTGTGCTGTTCAAGGGATTTTTAACTGTCTCTCAACATCTCTAATTAGCAATTCATTCTTATCATCTCTCAGGCTGAAGTGATCTCTTACTTCAAATATTTCTGTTGACCATATTAATTTTCAGCTAATGAGGAGATACCTAGTGGTGGGTGTTTTGTTCACACACTGAGTGCCTTTCTGGTAAAGGGAAGAAAGCCTGCTTTTGATAGCAAGCCTTAGACCCAATCCAAAACTGGCTTAGATAACAAGTGCATTTATCTTCCTACCTAACAAGAAGGCAGGAGGTATGTCAATTCCAGGGTTGGTTATGTCAATGCCCAATGAAAGCAGCAAGGATTTAGCTTCTTTCCATTTTTCTCCTCTGCTATCTTTAGCATGCGGGCTTCCTCCTCACCCTCCTGCCCTCATTTTCTCATTGTAATAGGTCTAAGTATTTCATGTAAATGACAACATCTATAGAGAAACAAAAGGAAATTTCTCTTTATGGATATCTCCATTTTTTTTTTTTCAAAAGCAAAAGAAGAAAGTCCTTTCTTAGAAACCTCCAGAAGACTCCCTATCATGTCTTTTTGGCCAGAAGTCTTTCACATGCCTCTTTCTAATTCAGTACTTAAGTAGGGAATAGAAATACAATGATGGAATTAGATCATGCATTCTCAATGGTGGCAGAATTGCCATCATAGGGACAAAAATTGGTTTGGGTTGTGGAGGGATTAATTTTCTATGCTACTATTACAAATCACCAAAAACTTAGTGGCTTAGAAACTACAAAGACCTATCTTACAGTTCTGGAGGTCAGAAGCTTAAAATGTGTCTCACTGAGCTATAATTAAGGTGCAGGCAGGACTGTGTTCCTTCTGGAGGTTCTAGGAGAGAATTGATTTCCTTACCTTTTCCTCCTTCTAGAGGCTGCCTGCAATCCTTGGTTCATGGCTCCCTTCCTCCATCTTCAAAGCCAGCAATGATCAGCTGAGTCTTTTTCATGATCCCCTCTTTCTCTTTTCTGATCTTCTGCCTTCCTTTTCCCCATTTAAGAACTCTGTGATTACACTGGACCCACCAGGATAATCCAAGATAATCTCTCCATCTAAAATTCAGCAGAACAACAATCTCAATTCCATCTGCAACCTTAATTCCCCTTTGCCATATAACCTAACATATCTACAGGTCCCAGAGATTAGGATGTGGAAATATTTGGGGAACCATTATTCTGCCTACCACAGGAACAAAAAAATCTTAGATGTTACAATGGTTTGTTGTCCTCCAAAGGCCACAGTACATAAACAGATGTACAGTAGATCTGTGGCATTAAAATTTCATGTGGAGGGAGTTGGGGAGTATTTGAGGAAAAAAAATGTCTACAAAGGCTCTCTAGGTGGGCAATGAGGGGAAAGAAGGATGAGAAATATTCAGTTAGACTAACTAAACTAAGATTCCCCAGCAGGGCTCAGGAGGGGCTGGTGTGCTCTGAGGCAAACAGCCAGGGCTGCCGGAAAAATCTGTCAACAAGGAGGAAGGAAGAGTAGCTGTTGGGTCTAAAAGTAAGCAGGATCTGCTCCAGGGGTGTGGTCTAAAGCTGAGGCAAGAGAAAGGGTAATCAGTAACACGGTAATAGGCAGAAAGCCATTAACTTTGGCAGGGATGAAGTCATGCAAAATCCAGATGGTTTCTACCACTGTTTGTTCTTTCTCTCCACTATTTTTGACTTATTTTTATTTTTAAATAAGCAAAATGATGAAGTATCTATCCTTAGCATCCAAATTTGATTGTCACTGACTTTTTAAAAAGATATATAAATGATATTGCCTAATACTTCAGTTGTGCTTATATATGTCATGGTTGGATGGCTTGATGTAACGATATTTAGAAGATATCAAAATGGCTGATTAGAGCACTGGGTGTTATACGCAACGAATGAATCATTGAGCACTACATCAAAAACTAATGACGTACTACACAGTGGCTAACTGAACAGAATAAAAAAAGAAATGTAGTAATTTTTGTATTTTTTAAATAAATGCGCTTCTTTCTATATGGACATCTTTTTTTTTTTTTTTTTTTTTTCCTATTTCACTAACTGATTGTTTATCTAGAAGTTACCATTTGAAATTCCATTACTTCATGAACTGCTCACAAAGCTTTGGAAAATTACTGCTAATTCTAAAATAATTGTACCACTTATCATTACTTAGTCAAGAAAAATGGGCATTTATGTATGCTTTAGCAATACTTAGATAGGCTGTTACACCTCTTCCTTTAAAATAGTCCTGATTGCAATGCAAATTGCAAGCTGTGACACCAGTCACTGAAAATTGGAAAGGCAACAGTCTCGTCTGGTTGATATCCTCTGTTGACAATGGGTACTTCTGATAGCTGTGCTTAGTCATCTTTGGAGCTCTTTACTAAGAGGATCAGTGAGTGATCTTTTAACTAAGGCCATATACTGCACTGTCATATAGTCATTCCCATGGCATGTGTGCCTTCTCTGCCTAACAGGAATTATGATTGCCCTCTGCTGCCAGTGCAGTCTCTACCATTCTTTCAGTCTTGGTACTGAGATTGGGGGTGCTGCTCTATGATCATTGAACTCAATTCCATAAACATTATTAAATGCCTCTTCTATGCCAGGGTCTGTGTTAGGGGACTAACAGGGAATGCTCGATGCTGCTGTGGTCTGACAAAATGGATGAATAGAATGGTGGTGTGCAGAAATGCCATGAAAGCACAGATGGAGGAGTGGAAAAAGGATCAGGGAAGGCTGCAAGAGGAAGTGATATTTAATCTGGATCTTGTTAGGAAAACTGAAATAAAGATGTGCTATTTTAAACTATAGCCACTTTCTAAGGAGGTAGGAAGAAATCTGGGTAAGCGTAGAACTGTGTTTGAGAATAGAACTGGCTACAGCCAAGTTCTCTAGCTAAGACTGTCTCAACCCCAGGATTCTCAATCCCATGACATTTGGGGCTGGATAATTCATTGCTGTGGGAGCCTGTCCTGTGTTCTGTGGGATGTTCAGCAGCATCCCTGGTTTCTACCTAGATTCTAGTACTGCCCCCTCACTGTGACAACCAAAAATGTCTCTAGCCATTTTCAAATGTCCTTTGGGGGTCAAAATCACCCTACCCCCAGTTGAGAATCATTGTTTTAGATAGCAGAATGAGAAGAATACAGAATCCCAAGCAATCCTAAAAGGAGGAGGCAAGGAGAATAAGAGAATGGGAAGGAAGAGTAAAAGAGCCAGGGAGATGGTAAAAAGCTAGGTTGCCAAGGAGGGTTACCTGGTCAGTAAAAAATTACTGGGGGAGGAAACTTAAAAAACAAAAACAAAAACAAAAACAGACATGTCTATTGGCCAGCTTGAAGTGGTTGCATTGTTTTGATGTAAAGGGCCTCACTGAAATCTTCTCAAATGCACATGGCCGTCTTGGGTGGGTGGTTTTGTTTTTGGTGGGGATATTCCACATATGGAAACATAGAACGTAGAACAAAGAATGTCACAGTCCCCCCAGTAGCTAGTCCATAACTGGAAGTATTTGTTAGAAAAGAAGCTAGAACCACAGGTAAACTCAAGGCTGGAACCTGTTCTAAAAATCACAGCAATCCGAGGGAAGTCTGTGAATGTATGCAGAGAATCAAATGCAAGTTTAGGCGAAAACAGTTTAGATCTCAAGGAGGGGAGGAGCACTTCTGTTTGAGGTCTGGGTTATATGGGAGAACACACCAGTTAGAGGAATATTACTTATAAAAATGCTGGCATTTGCCTGGCAGAACACCAGAGGGCCTGAGTGAGCACACAGACACTCCCTAGACCTCTGTATGCTCTTCTTCCAACACAGGTGCTCTGCTGAACACAAACACACACAGACACAGGCACATACACTCCATTAAAGGTTTGGCCTGGGAAAAATAGTATGGACAGAGAGCAATTCAGAATAACACAGGCTAATTTCACTTAGCATAATCTCCTCCAGTCCTATCCATGTTGATGTAAAAGTTGGGTATTCACCCTTTCTGATGGCTGAGTAATATGGTTTCACTTATTGGTGGAACATAAGGAGTAGCATGGAGGACATTAGGAGAAGGAAGGGAAAAATGAAGGAGGGGGGAGTTGGAGGGAGGGATGAACCATGAGAGACCATGGACTCTGAGAAACAAACAGGGTTTTAGAGGGGAGCGGGGAAGGGGGATTGGTTAGCCCGGTGATGGGTATTAAGGAGGGCACGTACTGCATGGAACACTGGGTGTTATACGAAAACAATGGATCGTGGATCACCACATAAAACTAATGATGTATTGTATGGTGACTAACATAACATAATAAAATTAAAAAAAAGAATAACAAAGGCTATGTAAAGGGAGAATAGCACATACGTATGATGTGTGGATAGTGGTTGGAGCACTGGACAGGGAGTCAGGAGACGGGACTTCTGTCCTGGGTCACTCACTAATTCTCTGTATGACCCTAGGAATCATGTCACCTCTCTGGACTTTAGTTTCATCCTTTTTATTTTTTTATTTTATTTTATTTATTTATTTATTTTAAAGATTTTATTTATTTATTTGACAGAGAGAGACACAGTGAGAGGGGGAACACAAGCAGGGGGAGTGGGTGAGGGAGAAGCAGGGGGAGTGGGTGAGGGAGAAGTCCCGATGCGGGACTCGATCCCAGGACTCTGGGATCATGCCCTGAGCTGAAGGCAGTCGCTTAACCAACTGAGCCACCCAGGCGCCCCTAGTTTCATCCTTTTTAAAGACCTTGGTTGGACTATGTTGTCTAACCATAGATCTTTCCTGCTCTAACATCCTATGAACCCATGAGAAACCTTAAACATAACTGATGTGACTCCTGTTCTCCACTAGGGCAGGACGTTTGTTTATAGTGCCTGAGCCAGACCAGATCAATTAGTGCCAAAACCCAGGTTTGGGATGGACACAATAGCCAAGCATGGAGTGAAGAGTCCTGAGTCTTCAGTCAGCCACCAGATACCTGGAGGATCCCTGTCAGTTATTGCTCTTTAGGGACTCCTTAAATGGCATTAAAATCCAAGTGTTGTCCTGGGAGGAAAATAGGAGAAACAGAAGAGAAGAATAGAAAATGCTTGGATAGCAGGCACTAAACTTCCCCAGATGAGTGTCTCAAAAGCTTCCCTAAAGCTTCTCATGCCTCCTCTCAACCTTGTGGACTCTCTCTTCTTTCTGTTTTCCTGGGCTTGAAGTCTCACTCCTTTCAGTATTTATTCATTGTTGATAATGATGACTCAAGAACTGGTCTTCTCAAGATTCCCTGTTTGCTGTGCTTTCAAGATGGGTCTGAATGTGGAACAGAAGTAGAGGGTTTCTGTTCCTGTCGCATATTAAAGCATTAAGAGTCCACGCTCAGAGCACAAAGTCTTTTTAAGGCAGGGGGACTATTCTGTATGATATTTTAATGGTGGATACATGTCATTATAAATTTGTCCAACAATGTACAACACCTAGAGTGAACCCTAATGTAAACTATGGACTTTGGGTGATAATGACGTGTCAGTGTAGGTGCATTGAGTGTAACAAGTATACTGGTGCGAGGTCTTGGTAATGTGAGGGGTGGGCAGGGGTTATATGGGACATCTCTGTACTGTCTGCTCATTTTGTTGTGAGCCTAAACCGGCTCTAAACAAAAAATTTATTTGCCTCCTCTTTTGGTTTTTCTCAGCTTTTCCATCCTTCTTTGGGACTCAGAGCTGCCTTAATGAATCTTTTACCATTCTATGGGAAGTTGTTTACCAATTTCTGCTTTTAATGCGGCTGTCAGACGCTCAAACTATCTGTCAGCCAAACTGGCTTTCTACCAACCACCTTTTCCAAACTTCTGTCTCTTAAATACAATGTTTTTGACTAGACTGAGCATATCAAACAGTCTTTTAACACTTTTAAAGCATGGTATTTTCCACCATACATTTCAGTTTGGTAAATGTCTTCGCAACTTTCTCTGTGTAAGGCCTTCTGCTGGATGCTGTTGGGTTGTACAAAGATGCATAAGGTGCTATGCTGCCTTTTTAAATTTGATCTCTAGTAGGATTGAGAGGTAGGTATGCGTGAGTGAGTTGTTTTGCTCTCCTTTCAGGATCACAGTGAGCACTGGTCCAATCAGTCAGTGCTGGCTATTCAAATGTCCTGGTTCCCCTGCTCCATCTGTGAATAATAGGAGGAGTCCCCTTGGCTACTGTCTCAAAAACAGGACAGGGCTATATTCATTAAGTAGATTCAACAATTCTTGAAAGGTTCTGTAGGTCACTGCCACCCTCTTTGCCTTATTCCATCCCAAAATCAAGAAGGTGGATTTATTTCATGGATGATGAGATGATCCACCTCATTTGTTTCTAATTTCTCTGTTGTTATCATATCTACTCCCTACTCCATTGCTTTCCACCTAAAACAACACACGAATGCATTTATCAAGTAAATGTATTACTGTATTTCCACCAATTTTATTTGAAATAATTAATTTCATTTTACTAAACTACTAGTACAGCTACGTTTTCTTCAGTGTGATCTATTGGCTAAATAACTGAGGGGGAATATCTAATTCTAATGGACTTAAGACTTAACTCAAAGTAATGCTACTTTTATTATGGATAACAATATTTATTGCCCATGATTTATCATATTAGGGATCATGCAACCTATTGATTGAAGTTACTGGTAAGATGCTTGCTATCACCATTCCCTCTCCCACCTCTACCAGTTAGGGCTTTACTAGGAACTTGACTGTGGGCAACATTTCCTACCACAGAAATCTTTGGGAAAATAAAGTAAGCTTTCATACAAAATGAGCAGGGGCCCCTACATTAGGAGTGGCTCTCTGGGGGTAGGAAATACACCCATAATGCTGGGAGTGAAATGAATTTTAAGAATACACAGAGGGCAAGTTTGAGTTTCTGTTAAAACACCCCATCCAGGAGAGTGTTTGTACATGGACACTGATAAGCACTTGAAGAGTATCCAAACTTCAGAGTTTCCAATCAAGAAGTCAGGGTGTAACCCTAGACAGAGCTTGACTCTATCAGTGGATTCAAAATTGTGGCAGGGCTGAAGATGCCAACATCCAAGAGAAGGTGCTTACAGAATATAGAATTAGTGTAACATTATTTATTTATTTATTATTTATTTATTTATTTATTTATTTTTAAAGATTTTATTTATTTATTTGACAGAGAGAGACACAGCGAGAGAGGGAACACAAGCAGGGGGAGTGGGAGAGGGAGAAGCAGGCTTCCCACCGAGCAGGGAGCCCGATGCGGGGCTCAGTCCCACGACCCTGGGATCATGACCTGAGCCGAAGGCAGACACCCAACGACTGAGCCACCCAGGCACCCTGGAATTAGTGTAACATTTAAAAGGAGGGAGGAGAGCATGTAGAAGGCAGTGGTGTATATCCAGCGTTGTTAGGAGAGGACCAATTGAGTGGATGGAATCTTATGGCCCCATGAACAAGGCAGCTGGTATGATGAGGAAAGATGCTTTATTGTGTCAAGAGGGATGTCTCAAAATCATCTCATTTCAAATGATAATGAAATGTGTGAGCATTTGTTAGTGTGAACCACTCCCCAGGTATCTAACAAAGTTGGCATACAAAGCTGAGGATCATCCCCCAGAGGAGGGCAAGTGGGGACATCCCAGAAGCTTTGTCCCCAGAGGAGGAGCAGTACCCTGCCTCATTTCCTTCCAATACACACATCTGTGACCCTCTGCTGTCCTTCTCCTTTGCCTATATTGTACAATTTCATGCTCAGATGTGATGCATGGATGAAAATTGGAAATGTAAAAAAAAAAAAAATGGACTAAGTGGAATTAAATTTTCATAAATGGCAAAAAGACTGAGTTTTACATTGAAGTCCCCAAAGCCTCCCTCCTACTCCACCAATGGTGCCTACACTCTGGATTATAATTAATTAGAATACTATTTTATTGCTACATCTATTATTTTAAAAGTCCAATATTGTTTGGAATATCAGATTAATTCAGCATACCATTGTATTGCCATCTGGGCTTATCAGTAGCAACTACTTCCATTTCCAAGTCTTATTAAACCAAACACATTACAGCAATTTGTATGTGAAACATTCCAGCATTACTAAAGCTTTCATAATACTGAAAACACAAGTTAAATCAAAGCGTACTCTTTTTTTTTTTTTTTTTAAGATTTTATTTATTTATTTGACAGAGAGTTAGCGAGAGGGGGAACACAAGCGGGGAGAGTGGGAAAGGGAGAAACAGGCTTCCCGCAGAGCAGGGAGCCCGACGCAGGGCTCGATCCCAGGACCCTGGGATCATGACCTGAGCCGAAGGCAGACGCTTAACGAGTGAGCCACCCAGGCGCCCCTCAAAGCGTACTCTTTTGGCTACCTAAGGTTTTATTAATGTTACAGTCCTATCTACAGAAGACTTTTCTTTCCAAGGACAAAAATTTGTTACAAAAACTTCAAATTATTTAAGAGCTAGTGACTCCTACTCAACAGGATTTTCTATCTAGTTAGAGGAGCACAGTCTTACCGCATACATAAAAAAACAGTGTGAGAGAAGACTTTGTGCTCAAGAATCTGGGCTGGTCTTTCCTCTGGTCCCTGATCTGGTGGGTTTTCCCCCTCCCTGTGACTACTGAGAGCCTGGGTGGCTCATAAAATTTGAACTCAAAATGCTCTTCTGCTGTTTCTACTAAAACCAGTTTTTGCTGGGTTGGCTTTAGTGTCATAGACTCTGGAGAAACCAAGCCATCCCATACTTTCACCTCTTCTGAAAGAGTAAGTAGAAACTTCTAAGCTAACAGCAACCTCTGAACCCCCTTGAAAGTGTTCATCTTCTCAAAATCCATATCCATCTTAGGCATCTTGAACAGCCATCTTTGAGGTTTTCTGATGGAATGAAAACTGTCTTTTTTCTGTACTTACTCATCTGCCCCCTTTGGAGATATGGTCCATTTCTCCGTCCTTCCTGTTCATGTAGTCAGACTGACCCAGAGGCATTTGGATTTCCACCCTGAAAACCTTTTGAGTGGCTGACCCTCATCAGCTGTGAAGTGATTTCTTCCTGTAGGTTCTCCAGTCTCTGGAAGTTTTTATTCCCTGCAAAGATTTGCTCAGCGGCCTTGGATGAGTGATATTTGTTCCTGCCTTCTGGGCAGAGGAAGGCTTCCTTCCTCCAGCTGTGGCAGTGATGAATGACTGACTTCTCTCTCCCTCTCATTCCTCTTTCACCTTGCCTTTTCTCCTCTACAAGTTATCTTTATAGACCATTTCCCCCCCTTTTTTTTAATTATGTTATGTTAATCACCATACATTACATCATTAGTTTTTGACGTAGTGTTCCATGATTCATTGTGTATAACACCCAGTGCTCCATGCAGTACGTGCCCTTTTTAATACCCATCACCAGGCTAACCCATCCCTCCACCCCCCTCCACTCTAGAACCCTCAGTTTGTTTCTCAGAGTCCATAGTCTCTCATGGTTCTAGACTACTTTTTGAGACAAAAGGAAAGAGATGTCTTATTTGCAAGCAGTTGGTGGGCTAACTTCACCTCTCTTGATCCCCTGCCAAAATAAAAGAAGAGAACTAGAATAGCATCTAACCTTATCTTCAAGAACTGGCTAAAAATAATGTTTAAGATTTATCATGTGGCCTGGGAAAACACCTAGGGCTTTCTACCCTAAATTATGCTTTTTACTTCTCTATGAACATTCTTTGTGTGTGTGCTTTTTTATGTTTTGAAGTAGCACTATATTTTTGTTCTTCCATTCATTCGTTCAATCTTGCTGAATTAATAATCATCTCCTGGGTGCCTATGATATGTGTGGTGGTGAGCCAGATGCTACAAAAGAAATATAATATGAAGGTTCAGCATTTAGTTGCTGATAGGACAGGCCAGAAACACACATAAGACCTTTTTGAAATAGTACAGGGAAGCGTAGAATTCAGCTCAAGGGCAAATGATTTAGATATAAATGCTAAAAGATTTCAGAAAAGAGGAGGTCAGTGTAATCTGGAGTGATTGGAGAAAAAAAAAGTCCACCAACACAGTGAGACCTTGGAAAGCCTTAAAAGTCAGGCTCAGGGGATTGCACTTTATTCTATAGATAAAGGGAAACTTTTTGGAAATATGTTAGCACTCTCAAAGCATCCTGTTGGGAGAGATGAGCACCTGAGAACTCCGTGGCTAAGAAGGAAGTGGCTCAATAAAATGTGAATGAAGAGCCTATCCGGACCGGGAGAGCCTTTTGAGATTCTCAAGTACAAGAGTGATGAAAATAAAGGAAGAGAAAATGTTTGCTAAGATTAGAGTGTTGATCGGGTAGACATAGACTATACAGGGTGATGTTTGAGTGAACCAGGTATTGAGCAGGTGAGCATGGGCATGACGCATGCATACATTAGACAGAATGGGGGAAATTAGGTGAAAGCCCTGGAAACAGAGCATAAGCCTCAGTATGTCTCAACAGGCAGAGTGGCAGCTTGAGTAAGAACTGGGTGATCAAAGGGAATGGAGAGAAATTGATGAATTCAAGGGATATTTATCAGCAGTATCGGGGCATCCCACTCAAGGCAAAGCCAGGCATGTGGAAACAGAGGGGAAATCCTCAATGAAAAGACAAGTGTTTCTATTTTTACCGTACTTAGTTTCAACTGGGGGTCTGATACTCAATTTGAAGTATCTTTAATAGAGAGGAGGCCAATGTGATTTATTTCTGCCAAAGGAAAAAAAGTATAGAAAAATTCAACCGTGAATCTCAGGTGTGTCACCATATTTTAAAACTATTAATTTGATTTACATTCAGAGACAACCTTCTCTTTTGAGCCACAATGTTTGCCATTGTCTCTGAACCGACCTCCACAAATAAGAAGAGGAATAGGAAAGACGTCTGAGTTCCAGGCTGGGTTTTTTTCCACCTAACTTTTGATCTGTTCCAGCTAACGAAGGCCCCGTCACAGGCTAATAAAGGAGGCTTGTTGTGGGTGATGCAGAGAATGTAGCTCTAAATGGTCTTAAATTAATATCTGTTCACCTTCATGCTTGACTTTGACTGAGCCTAATGGCATCAACGCACAAGGAAGGCAGGATGAGGTGGTCTTCAATCATTATCTGAAAACCGAGTCTGTAAGAAAGAAGTTCAGTTTTAAGCTCATTAAGGGATACTGCTGAATACTCTAGGGTATCAAATTAACCATTAAAAACCTTTGAGGGCGCCTGGGTGGCTCAGTCGTTAAGCGTCTGCCTTCGGCTCGGGTCGTGATCCCAGGGTCCTGGGATCGAGCCCCACATCGGGCTTCCTGCTCTGCTGGGAGTCCGCTTCTCCCTCTCTCACTCCCCCTGCTTCTGTTCCCTCTCTCGCTGTGTCTCTCTCTGTCAAATAAATAATAATAATAAAAAAACAAAAAACAAAACCTTTGAAAGTTGAGTTGAAAATGAGAACATTTTTTTCCCCCAAATCTTTTGAGATTCAGTTTTTGAAGTGAATGAAACTCAGAACTTTTTAGTTTTTTTTCCTTAGTCATGATGAAGAGAACATTAAAGGACATTTGCTTAAACTACTTACATCAAATCTAAGAAGTTGGTTTGGAGAAAGAACTTCTTTGGCAGTGTTATTTTCTGTAGGATAGTAAGTGTGATCCAGAGCCTGAAACTCGTGGAAAACAATTCACAGATCTTGGTATATGGACAATTTGGAGGGTAAAACCAAAGTACTTATTATGATACATCATTTAATGCTTTTAGAGCCTTAAGATGAAATGAACTGGTGCAATATATTTCTTAGTTAGAATTATAATGTTACTGAAAAGGAGAAAAATTCCCCTTTTTCTCTTATATAGTTTAATGGCTAAAGAGTATGGGATTTAAAATCTGATAGACACAGGTTTAAGTCTTAGTTCTGCTGTCACCAACTCTGGAACCCTGGGCTATTTTCCAAGTCTTAGTTTCTTCATCTGTAACATGGGGATGATCACAGTCCCTGCAGCACAGAATTATTGTGAATGTTGAACCAATTTATCTAATATATATATTATATATATTTATATATACATATATAAAATATGTTTGGGTCAGTCCCTGGCCATACAGTAATAGTTCTTAATTTTCAGTTGTAGTAAACATCAAAATTAAGAAAAACAATCCTTCTGCTAGCTGCCTTTTTTTCAGCAAGCTCCTATGATGCGTCCTGGTTTATAATGACTTGGAAAGTTGTTACATGGACAACATATGGGAAGAATTATTGAATGTATTGACTTTTATATATTAGTACAGAAAGAATTCCTGATTTCTGTCCTTTTTTTTTTTTGGTCATTTTTATTGTTGTTCAAAAGTGGTGGTGAACTCTATCACCTTCTTGATGCTTGTGTTGGTGATATAAGTAAAAATCAACTTCAGAGGTTTTTAAGTGTAGTATTCACCCTTCTACTGACAAATCACAATTTTATTTAGAGGATAGTCAAATCCAGTGAAGTGCTCAGAATGGGCTTGCTGTATATGATTCTTGTGTAGAAACAAGCTTACTTGTAGATAGACACCACATAAGTGTGTAGATGAATTGACTGTCCAAGTGCATTTTAAAAATTTTCAAGTACAGATATCAGGTCGTCTCTACCAGCTATCCACTTATTCTGAAAAAAGGCATTTAAAAAAAACTTTAGATATTGAAAGCTAAGAAAAATGTAAAAGGCAAAGAAAATAAACAGAATTTGTTCCCATGATGCTGCTACTAAGATTAGTAATCAATGGTGATAATGAACATTTTTTTCCAAATTTGAGTGACCTAGTTTTTCATTTGCAGACAGGATATTGGCAGGGAAAAAAGAAAGGGAAATAACTAACATTTGTTGAACATCTACTAGTATCAGACGTAACACTACATTTGTTATCTTATGTAATTTTTAGAACCGCCCTACAAATTCTGAGCTATCCTGCCCATTTTTCAGATGAGGAAAGTTTGTTTCAGAAAGGTTGCAAAACAAGTCAAGATCCTCTATTTAACAAGTGGAATAAGTGGGTGCTTCTAATCACGATATCATATTGGTGCTCGTTTGTGAAGGAATATCAGTGTTTTGAGTATTGCTAATGTTTAATGTAGAGAGAAGAGCCTTCTGGTGGAAAGAGGTGACTATTGACAGTTCTACTTTTCCCCTGGGGTTTTCTCATCTGCTTACCCCCACTGTACAGCCACTACCTGAGCAAGGCATATACTCTCAGGTTCCTGTCCTTACAGAGCAAAAGGATTTCCTGAGCACAAGGGGGATGTTTCTTAATATTGATCACACTAGATGCAGCAGTGTTCACTGGCTGCCTGTGGAGAGAGTAGAAGAACTTCTGTTGCCTTCCCATGAAAAGTGCTTCAGTACAACACAAACTCAAACTGAGTACTAAGCTTATATGTTTTTAATAACGTACAGTGACTTTTCCCTCTCAAAGCAGAGAAGCCCTAGAACTCTGGTGTGATCTTTATCTCCTTATGGCAGTGTTGCCGTAGGAGCTCAACTCTACCCACACACGTTCGAGTATAAAGTGGTGCATTCCAGCTTAAGTGAGAGCAAGGGACAAGCGGATCACTCAGGCTAGCAGAAAAGCGCAAAGAGAATACAGGTGAGGAGGAAAGACCTTCTGGGTGTCTTCTTCCCATATTGCTCCAGGCTCTGTTGTGTGGCCGTCTGTGCCCCAACTGCAGACTCAGCCTGTCTCCTGCTCAGGGGCCAATCTTGTCCTCAGTAGGGGGTCAGTAAAGGCTTTAATTTAGTACCCCTGGATTGCACATCACAGCGTCTCGGCTGGCTCCAAGTTTGTGTTCTGGCTCCAGTGCAGCTTTTGCCCTGTTCCCAGGAGCAAGTCCTCCTCCATATGTGCCCCAGTTCCAGGGGGAGGTTTTACCTAAAACCGAATCTAGGGAAACCAACCTGGTTTGTCCAGGACTGTCCTGGTTTTAACACCTGAAGTCCCATGTCCTGGGAAATCTCACAGTCCCAGGCATCTGGAATGGTCAGTCACCTTGCAAGCCCCCATCTGGATAATGGGCCTAGAATCCCCTTGGCACTAGACCTGCCATTCTTACTGTTTCTTGTTAAGTTTGAAACCTCAGACTAAATTGCTAAAACACTCTTTAGTTATTGGTGAGCACATTAATAAATTGAATTTGGGATTCTGGCTGCAAGTTCCTGTAAAGAGTGTGATTTTGAATCTCAAACCACCCATGTCTTTTGAACATGAATTCTAACTGACTAAAATTTCAACTCATAAAAGAGTGCTGTTAATACCAGGTATTTGGGGAAGTTATCCTTGACTAATATGAGGGGGTGGCCGGGGTGGGGAAAACTCGAGTTTGACCATATGAGGGTACATGTTTTATTTAGTGGGAAAGCTTTCTGCTCTGTTTGCTTTCCCTGGTCTAAAGGGATCATGCATGTACAATTATCTAAATACGTACAATTATAAATAGTATCTCTTCTTGTTCTCCCTAAATCACAAGCCACTTTTGTTGGAGCTTTGTCTAAGAGCATGTTTTATGTGGTCCTTAGAGTGTTGTTATTTGTAAGCAAAAAATTTAAATAATAACAATTGAGATGAAAATAAAGATTATTGTAACAAGATGATTTATTATGTAACTGGTAAAGAAGGGACCTGACATACATTCTAAATTGAATGGAGTTTACTTTTGCTCTAAAATAAATGTCAGTTTTATCTAATGACACTTTTAATTGCTTGCATCTAATGCAGGATAATGTCCTTTAAAACAAAAGGGAAACATTTAAGCATAATGAAGAACTCTGAAGAACAGATTTTAGAACTCAAGCATTGCTTTTATCCATCATAGGCAGTCTTGGTTAGAGGGAGGGAGGGAAAGGAGGGCGGGGAGAGAAGGAAAGAAAAAGAGAGAGAGAGGAACCCAATAAAGAATATTCCAGATAGTTTCTCAAATCAAGCTAAATATTGAGTGGGCAAAATGAACTCTCACAAGATTAGTTTACAGTGAGACAAGTCTCTTTTAAGAATTTGAAATAAAGAGCGATTCTTGATTGGGTAGAATTCTGTTTGCTGTTTACATGAACTGTCACATGGCAAGAATCATTTTAAACAGAATAAGTACAGCACCTGTTACTACCAGATGTGTGGCTTCCTTGGATACAGAGATGATGGGTATACATTGCAGAAATGCTTACATGTGATTTGGTACGTAAGAAAATAAGCATTTTTGCTCTAGAAATGGTAGCTTATGATCCTCCTGTAGCAAGGGCTCATGTGGGAAGCCTTGGCCACCGGTGAGGGGTGGCCAAGAAAGATGCAGAGGGGAGCAGAGCCATAGCATGTTGGAGCTGTGTGCAAAGGAGAGAGCCTGCTTGAAAAAGCCTAAGTTGGCATTGGTTCTTATGGCGCCACAAGAGAATTGTGGGTGCAGGAGACAGACCACAGATTTTGGGGGGAGAATCTCAGCTCCACTTAATAGCTAGGCAGCTTTAGGCAAATCACTTCCCCTCTCTGTGCCTGTTGTCTTCACCGATCAAATAGGTGGGGTTAATAATACCTCTCTCACAGGGTTGTTTTGAGCATCAGATGAGATAATGTCTGAGAAAGTACTTTGTAAACTCTTAAATGCTACACAAAGGTTAACTATTTTCCCATAATGTGGTTTATAATTGCATGTGTTTAGATATTCCATGAGTCACAATGTTACCGCCAAAAGCTAAGGCCTCATATAAGTTATTCTGTGACACAGATATTAGTCTTCTCCCTGGGTAGAAGCATTATAAAAGGTTAGCACTATATTAAGTAATACATCTATTGCTCCACTAAATTATTCATGATTATGTGTTCAGTAAATGATCAGTTAGATTGAAATAATCGTCAGGTGTTCTCAGGGCTCTGGAGAGAAAGCTGATAAATGACATAAGGTTTCTTCATTGTGATGACTTTGCTTCTATTAAACATTAAGAAAAACCAATTAGTGGAATCTGTGAAAAAAAAATCAAGTTACAGTCTGGAATGTTAAAGGAATTATCCTTTTTTGGAGTCATTTTTTTCAACAAATCAGATCTTTTCAGCAAAATTTCAGAGTGGTGAATGAGTTCAACCATTTTCTGAAGATTAGGTTTTGATTGAGAAAGAGAAAACCCATTCCTTTTTCAAAAGGAAAGACATGTTAATTTTGTTGTTGTTGTTGAATGAATGAATGAGTGAATGGGTTTGGCTCATTTTGGCTAGGAATTTTATTTTATTTATTTATTTATTTTTAAATTTTTTGTATGTTTGTTTTAAAGTTTTTATTTATTTGACAGAGAGAGAGTGAGAAAGGGAACACAAGCAGGGGGAGTGGGAGAGGGAGAAGAAGGCTTCCCGCTGAGCAGGGAGCCCGATGCGGGGCTGAATCCCAGGACCCTGTGATCATGACCTGAGCTGAAGGCAGACGCTTAACGATTGAGCCACCCAGGCGCCCCTTGGCTAGGAATTTTAATAGTTGTTGAAAAGGCTCCTGTGGCCTCCAGAACCAGGACAGTGACAACCAACATGACAATTCTACTTGGGTACCCTACTGTCGTCTCAAACTCCTCACATCTAAAATGAAAGTAATTTTCTCCTCCACCATCTCCATCAGCACAACCATCTGACATTACCTTTTCTGTTGATAGCCTGACATTTTTCCCATATCTAATGCAAAAATTCTTTGGAGTTGTCCTGGTCTTACAATACCCTCTACTATGTTCACAAGTCCTGACTTTTATCCTGCTGAAAATATCTCTAGTTGGACCCTCACTCTCCCCACATCCCTTGCTATCAGCCTAACTCCAGCTTTCATGCTTACAGTGTCAAGACAGCTTGGACTGCAGTGGTTGGCTTCCTCCAATTCCTTCTGATTCTTTCCATAATATCACTTTCATCACACCATTACTTCTTGTATAAATAGCTATGGCCCTCTATTGTGGGCCATATTGAGCTCAACTCCCCTCTTGGGGTAGCTTTCTTTGCCATGAATGTTTCACCAGATTTGCTGGGACTCTGCTCCTGCACACTGGGGCTTAGACAGTTTCATGGCTGGCCTGTTTCCCCTTGCAGCTCTGATTCTCTAAATTCCTTGGGTTTGGCCCTCACCCCCTGCAGGGACCTTGGGAAAGGCTACACATACAGGGGGCAAGATGGTGTTTCAAAAATTGAGGTTCATCAGCCCCCAACTTCAATTTGTCCTTCTTTCTTCAGTTTGTTAGAGTCTGGGACACTTCCTCCCTATTGTGAAAAAGCAAGTGCATCGTGTATGGAAGGGCAGTAGACCATTTCCATTCTGGTGATGAAAGCATTCTCTCTAGCAGTGGCATCTGCAGCTCTGGATCTGTGCAGGCCAGGTGGGAGCCAGGAGAGCACTGATCAAGTCCATGTCATAAGTAAGGGTAGCAGAGACTTGGCAGTGAACACACAGACAGTAGAGTAGGGTCTGGGGGACACAGCAGAATTTGAATGTTCACAAGCATTAGCACAAGGAAGAAGGGTGTTTGGAAGGGAAGATAGAGTTGGGGCTGAGTATTCCACTAGAGGGGCGCCAAAGCCAGAGATTATTAATCAGGTTGGTAACTTGATCCATGCCCACTTACCTAGAAACTTCAGTAAAATGATAGTAAGTTGGGTTAATTTTAAAATAACAGTGCCTGCTTACAGAGACACTTAAGATTGGTAATATTTCTACTGTTTAAAAATGATGCATTATTGGCTTAATTCAAACAGCTGAATTTTGTGATTTGTATTGGTTAGCAATCATGTTCCCCTTCAAGATCATTAAAGATGTGACTGAATTGAACAACATATGTAAAGCACCTAGCTTTTCTAGTAGCTAGCAGATTTGTAATAAATGAAAGTGCTCTTACCTCCCCTCTCTCTGAATTAAATAACTTAAAGAAAATTATTCATATAGGTAATTAAGATTTAAAAAATCTCCGTGTGGACTGTTTTGTTTCAATTCATGGTAATCTGAAAAGTCCTCATTAAGTAGAAGAAAAGATACAGGTAGAAAGATATAAGAGTATAGAAAAGATATAGGGCCAGAAAGAATGAGTACAGGTGTTTGTTATACCTGTCTCAGATATAGTTGCAGAATATATATCTCGATGTAGGTATAAAATATGGAGGTAGACAGGCTCCATGTGAACACTTCCAACCCTACTGCCAGGCTTTCTCCATCGCCATATAACTGAGACATATTTGCAAAAATGAGTCCCAGTTTAAGAAAGCTAGTATGTGGAACTCTGAACTTGTAAAACTGACAAGTTATGGATGACTACACTACTACAAAATATTCTTTTCTCTGAAAGAGATAGACTGAGTGTAAAGTTTTTGCCACATGTATTTGTTCCATAAAATGAATTTTATCTGGATGAAAAGTGCATTAATATCCATCTGAACAAATCTGCAAAAACAAGGATGTTTTTGAAGTTGCTATTGTTGCTGTTCTTTTTTTTTCTTCTGGATTTGGAATTTTTAAAAAAGATATACTTAATATTCTTTTTTTTTTAAAGATTTTATTTATTTATTTGAGAGAGAGAGACAGAGTGAGATCATGAGAGGGGGAGGGTCGGGAGGGTCAGAGGGAGAAGCAGACTCCCTACTGAGCAGGGAGCCCGATGCGGGACTCGATCCCGGGACTCCAGGATCATGACCTGAGCCGAAGGCAGTCGCTTAACCAACTGAGCCACCCAGGCGCCCATATACTTAATATTCTTAAAGAAATACGTCTTAAGTTTGTTAACTCTATAGCCTACTGTTGGGTGCCATTGGGTTCCCATCTTCTGCAGATCTTGTCCCCCATATTCTCTATATTTTATTTTCTAAACTGCATCATTTATCTAAGTACATTTCTTATTACATCTTGTTTCTTTACTATCCTATTATGATAAAATTTTGTATGTTCTATACGTGAGAAAGAATTGGTATTTGGAAAATTTCTTCTCTCCACCATTTATTCCTTATTGCATGTCTTTGGGAGTCTAGTTGCTAATTATCTGCTTTTTAACATTTTATAAAAGAGATATGTTAATGAATATATATTATGTATATTTGACATGGTTTAAAAACTATATGTTAAAGCTATTTTAATTAAATAATTGCTAATTTCCAAAAAGCTATGTGTACATCTAGCTTAGAAATGACATTTTAGAAACTTGTTTGAAAACTTGCCTCTCAACATCATGTAATTTTCAGAAAGATAAAGGCAAGTCTTTGGGGGCTAAAATCCCCTAGAGTTTTTATTCTCTTGTCATGTCTAGTTTTTAAAAACCTTTTGAGGATTATGGTAGCAGTAGAAAATACCTACCAGTGGCTTTCATGTGGGACCAAATGTCAAAATATATAACCACTTACCATTGACTGGGCTAAGATGTTTCTTCCATAGTGCATTAAAAAACAAATATTCTTCAATGCTTATTTTAAAAAGGTGAATCATCAGCAGGGATTTTTCCAATCCATCTTTATGTACATACCAGAAAAGAAGTTACCAAGATCTTTGTGGCTAGTCAAATGCTTTCTAGAAAACACAAGTGACTTTGATTTCTAATTTTTATTTGGTTATGAAAAGAGAATAACGTATTTAGCCTCATGGATAGAAAACTCTCCTAAAAGATAACTCTACTGAATTGATGTAGTGTGTTTAACAGTCATCTAGAAGCTGTTTGTAATTATGATGAAGGATTATGATAATGTTAGTGTGTGAGTCAGTATCTCTCAAAATATCATTTATATGAATGGATCATTTTGAGAAAATATCTACAAAAGGATGAATCAGTCTAATACTTTAGGATCTCTTATATGCCCAGGTTTTTGCATTTGAATCTGGAATTTTTTTCTCCTCTGCCTACTCATTTTTCAAGATTCAAAAATGTTACGTCCCTTGTAGGATCCTTTTGGCAACTCCAGATATTCCTTTCCCTTTCTGAGTCTCCAGAACACTCTGTCTCATCATTAGAGCCCTTAGCAGATTGTCTTGAAATCTGTTGCTTACCTGTCTCCCTTATTGCTCTGTGGACTCTTCAAGGTGACACTGTTTATTCTGCTTGACCTGAGCTCTTGTACCTAAAACAGTATCTGCACAAAAGGACTGAGTTAATGAAAGAGAGGTCATGCATGCACACAAACTGCATGTTAACATTTAATGAACTGGTAACTATATCTTTTTGGAAGAGTTTGTAAGTAAATTCAGATAATGTCCAGATATAGTTTGGATAACATTTGGATATGTCTTATTCAACTACCCCACGTTTATAATGGATGCTAACATGGAGACTCTGCTTGTCATCAGGCTGTGGTGGCAAAAGATCCCCTATCACAACTTCAACACTCCTTCCAACCTTACATAAATGTTCTTAGTCAAAACTACTGGCTGCATCTGCCTCCTGCCCTCCCATTACTTGCTATTTCAGAATGTTAGAGAAGAATGTGGGAAAGGAGGAAAGAAAATTGGAAGAAGGTGGATGATGAGGGCAAGAAATGAGGAGCCAAAGAATTAGTTTTCTTTTTCCATCAGACCATATACTATCCTATCTTATGACCTAAAGAAAAAAAAAAAAAAGACTAACATATGCAAATATTTATCTCTAAAATGGGATTCAGGTGTTTCTAGTTATGGGGCAAAACAACTAACAACCTACGAAAAGCACCCCTATAAATTCTCCCTTGTAACTTTCCAATACCTCTACTACGAGATCCAGTAATTTTAGGAAACCCGGAAATGATTTGTGAAGTCCGCTGTTCTCTCCTACAGACCAAGAGTGTTGACAAGAGCAAAGAAAATGTTTTAATCTCTCTTGCCCTTCCCGGGGCCAGGCTAAGGGAGTGCTGTGGAATTTAATTTGATGATATTATGCCATGACATTGTGTCAATATGCGATGATGTGTGTGATGGCACAGCGTCATCACGTGGTGACGCAACATCATGACGTAAGACGTCACAACGCTCATTAAAGACGTGGCTCCCGGAGGGTTTTTAAATTGAGCAACAAATCTGCAACTATGTGGCTAAGGACTTGAGGTAGTGTAAGGTAGTGAGGAAGCTGAGCCGTGAATTACAGACTAGAAAACGTTTCTTTGCATGAACCGTGGCTCTTTTTTTATTTGTCTATGGCTCCTTCCAGAAATTATGACCTCTGTTCTTGCAAGGCAGCTTTAGAAATCAAAATATAATTTTGTTTAATAGACTGCTCTTATCATAGGTTGTCCCCATATTAGCTTTCTTTTGTCTGTAGAATATGAGCTGGTGCTAAATTTCAATATAATTTCGGAATAGATTAAAAAATAAAATCTACTCTTAATTTGCATATTTGTTCAAAAATTTTTAGTACCTCATAGAACTCCAGGTAAAATGATTTATAATTGAAATTACATTGTAACTAATATCTTTTGTAGGCATACATTTCATAATCTTTCACTGAGATTCTAATCATATGAAAATGTTAAAAAGGAGAAATAATTTGCAAAATATGGTTTACTTTCTGTTCTGTACGTGTGTATGTGTGTGTGTGCATGTGTGCGTGCACGTGAGCGTATGTATGTGTGGCATCTTGGGCAAGCTTTTATCTATTTTGTGCCTCAGTTCTACCATTTTTAAAGTGAGGAGCATGCATTTTTTCCAGATTTTTATAGGATTATGGTATAGACAAATTATATGCTGTATGTGAATGTTCTTTGTGCTCTTTGGAACAAATGTTATATAAATCCAGGGTGTTGTTAAATAACTCTCTAGAGCTACATAGACTCTACTTACGAATTTGAAATTAAATGGGGAAACACTTAAATTAAAACTAAGATGGGTTTTATATTTGATACTTCATCTTGATTTTTTCCTGATTGTTTCATTTCTAGATTTATGTGTTTAGAAATGAATGAAATTCTGAAGTTGAGACAATAGTGATATACACAAAATTTTATTTGTGATATTTAAAATTTTGGATAACTCCTTCTGTCAGGTACATGTGGATTTAAAGGTGTCTGTGTGTCACTGGTGAAAGGCACTTTACATCCCACATCAGGGAGAATTAATTTGAGCAAAGGTTCACAATTCCCTAATTCATATGTAGCTTTGGCAGTTCACAATCCAGAGAATACTGAAAAAGCTGAAGGTACTACAGTGGTTCTTTGCTACTTCTCTTTTTACACGGTAAAGTGAAGAGATTGTTTGTTGTCTTAAAATTCACGCTACCTTCATCACTCCTTCTATAACTCCAGTACAAATGTACCAAAATTTCATGCCTTCTGAAAATGATACATGACTTTTTGATGGGGTTTGAAATGGTGGCTGATTACTTTTGAATACTCAAGCTCCACTGGTTGGCAGCTCACATCTGCAGCAGAGGAAAACAATTAGCAAATTTGTGAATTAGCTTTAGTTTACACATTAAACAAGCAAAGTAATTCTTTATAACTTTAACCAACAGGCTGTGCCTTGATTACAGGATATTGTTGCTCATTAATAAATGGAACTATATTTAGATTTTGTCAGTGTGTATGCGTTTCATTTGCTTGCCTTTTCTATCTCAGTCACCATTTTGTACGAATCTCCTGGACTATGTACGTAATTTGTAGGGACCAGTGTTAAAAAATTATTGACTTTCAAGACATTGACAGAAGAACATTAAACCAAGTGTGCAACCAGTCTGGGTGGAGGGCCCTGAGTGAACTGCACAGGTCACATGCCCATGTGGTCCTGCCAGTCATGCATTTGACAACATTGGGTTCTATGGGTTGACCCAGTTTCTGTAATTTATGGCCGGTGTGTGTGATTCTCTAGCTTTGGTTGGATTTTTTTAAGGTAAGTTTTAGACTATTCATAATACATTTATCTCTCTCTAGTTTGTAATTACTTTGTTTTGGTTAGTAAAGCTCTATTATAATTTCTTGCTTATCTGTAATCAAGAATTCAAAGCAACCTATCACCAAAGAAGTTCCCTAATAACTTGAATTAGTGGGGCCTAATTTAAACTTGGGAAATGCCCAGGTCACATGAAAGCTGGATTTCTTAACATTAAAAAAATAACTATTATTTTCAGTAGTTTGTACAATACAGCTAAGTATTGAACAATGCAGAAGCTAGGGGTGCTGATGCCCTGCACAGTTAACAATCTGTGTATAACTTTTGACTCCCCCCAAACTTAATTACTAATAGCCTACTGTTGATTGGAAGCCTTACCAATAGCATAATGAATAAACACATACTTCGTATGTTATATGTATTATATGCTGTATTCTTAAAGTAAGCTAGAGAAAAAAATGTTATTAAAAATCATAAGGAAAAGAAAATTTAAATTACTGAACTGTATTTATTTAACAAAAATCTGTGTATAAGTGGACCTGTGCAGTTCAAATCCATGTTGTTCAAGGATCAACTGTGTTCAGAATAAATGCTGCTCACAAGTACTTATAACTGTTTAATCCTATCTGACTTGAGGTAAAAAAGGGGTCATTCAAAAATTAGAAAGATTTGTACAGAAATTCCAAGCTAATTATTTATTTATTTATTTATTTTTAAAGATTTTATTTATTTATTTGACAGAGAGAGAGACAGCGAATGAGGGAACACAAGCAGGGGGAGTGGGAGAGGGAGAAGCAGGCTCCCCGCAGAGCAGGGAGCCCGATGTGGGGCTCAATCCCAGGACCCTGGGACCATGACCTGAGCCGAAGGCAGACGCTTTTTTTTTTTTTTAAAGATTTTATTTATTTGAGAGAGAGAGAGCACATGAGAGGTGGGAGGGTCAGAGGGAGAAGCAGACTCCCCGCTGAGCAGGGAGCCCGATGTGGGACTCGATCCCGGGACTCCAGGATCATGACCTGAGCCGAAGGCAGTCGCTTAACCAACTGAGCCACCCAGGTGCCCTGAAGGCAGACACTTAACGACTGAGCCACCCAGGCGCCCCCCAAGCTAATTATTTTTAATAGTGTTTTCTTGACTTCAGATATAAGGACAAGCTTTCCTCCCAGAATTTTTTTATATTAATAATTTACTTCACAAACATTTTTTTCCCCTTGCAGATGGCAAACTGATCCTATTTCCCTCTGAATTACTACAAATTTCAGAGTAAAACCTGAACTAATGAGGCTTTGGTGTTTATTCCTCTTTGAAAAGAATCATGTTTGTTTTTTATATGTGTATACATATTTGGGGAGTGGGTGGAAAGTAGATTTAACTTCAAACCATATCTTGCCGAGATCACTGGTAACATGAGTAAGTCTTTAACAGTCACCCTCTTTTTAGGCAACTTGTAGATTGTGAATTTATTTTCCTTCAGGTTTACAAGGGACCTCAAAATTCATCGAGACAAAACTCCCACTCGTGTGTTAATCCCCTATGCAGTATCCCACCAATAGATGGTTCAGTCTATTATCCGTTTATCTAACATGGGGGAAACTCACAATCTCGTCATCCTATCCCATAAATGTCCTTGTTATGCCAAGTTGCAGTCTGTTTTCTTTGAACCCATTGATTCTCATTTGACCTCTTGGGGTCCTTCAGAGTAAGACTATTTTCATTCCATATACCACTTTAAAAATATTTTAAAAATAGCTGTCATATCCTTCTTTAGTCTTCTTTCCTCCAGATTAATATCTTTTTCTAAAAAAATTATTTTATAGTTTAAAATAGTCTCTTCATCTGACATGGGACCCTTCTGATGTAAGAAACTGAATGTCGTTTGTCTACATCTCTAAGGTTTAATGCCTCTTTGTCTGTATCTTTAAGGTTCGACACCAAAAACTATATACAACATGGAAATAAATTACCAGTGTCAGGAAGAGCAGGCCTATGACCTCACTTCTTTTAAATACTATTTCTGTTATTGCAGAAATTTCTTTCTAGTATTACTAAGGGTGGTACCAGCTTTCAGGTAGTCATACTGTATTGTTGATTCATATTGAATTTACTGTCAGCTAAAGTTCCTATGTCCCTTTTAAGGTAGTTGCAAACCATTTTTTTTTTCCCCCCAAAACATTCTGTACTCCTTAGGAAGTTTCTTTTTGGATCTCAAACTTATCTCTCTTAAATTTCAATTTGTTTGACTTGACTTATCTCTTTACCCTGTCAAGTTTATTTTGATTTATATAATCCATCATTATCCCACTCAATTTTTTGTCATCTTCACATCTTCACATTCTGTCCATTTAAGTCATTGGTAATATTTGGGAACAGAAGAAGGTCAAGGGGAGAACCCTGTGGCACAATTCTTTGTCCAGGTTGAAAATCTTTTTTTCATCACTAGCCTTTTGAGTATAGTGGGTCTAATAGTTACTAATTGTCTTACCATCCACTCTACATGTCTCCATCTTTTCCATTTGAGTATGAAGGGCCCTTTCAGATGTTTTGCTGCAACCCAATGCACATTATTGACGGCAATTTTCTGACCAGTTTAATAGACCCTCAAAGGAAATTATGAAATTGATATACATAACTGAATATATTAAGAAGTCTGGTGAAGATAAAATAGGTACCACAGGTAATTCTAGGGGCCACAAGGTGGTAAAATTCAAACGGGGTTCATCTAAGTGAGAATAAGGTCTGACTAATTGTCATTCCAGGCCCCATTATTTTAGTTTTGTTTTTAATCACCAAAGAGGCACATCAAAACAATGAATAATAGAAAATGTCACAGGAGTACTGAAGTAAGAAGGATAAAGTTGAAGGTAAATGTTAAACAAAAGCCAGAAGTTGTTCCAGTGATACACAAGGGTGAAGCTCTTAAAAAGTTCATTTACAAAGCATGTGTTTGTCTTTGGGGTATTAATATTGTCACTGAGCTACGCCAAGACAGACTTAGAATCTTGACTAGTATTTATAGTGCTATGATTCATACCAGGTAGAAAGTATCCACCTCTCAGAGTTGTTGTAAGAATTAAATAAATTGTTATAAATACCTAGCATAGTCTCTGACACAGTAAGAACTTAATGATTAATCCTGTTAATTCAGCAAGCATGAACTGTATGCTATTATGTATAATAATAATAGAATGCTGGACATTTATTTTTTGTATGATATATGTGTAGTGTGTATTTTTCTTTCTGTTAAAATATGTACCTTATATAAAAATAAGTAAATATGTATACACACTATATTGAATCTAGCTAGAGTCTACATGATTCATTAATGAATTTTTCATTTTTCAACCAAAAAAGTTGAAAACTTAGACTGGGACTACACATATAAGGCTAGAACAATTGGTTTATTTAGCCATTCCAAGGGACCAACGGATTTCAGAGATTGGAGGGACCTTATTAACAAAGTCCAATTTGTACATATCATAGATTAGGAAAGCAAGGCTAAGAGATGATTTCCTTAGACTACTTAGTACACGTTAGAGCTGAAATAAGGTTGGCTTATTTTTTTTTTTTTAAGATTATTTATTTATTTATTTGACAGAGAGAGACACAACGAGAGAGGGAACACAAGCAGGGAGAGTGGGAGAGGAGAAGCAGGCTTCCTGCAGAGCAGGGAGCCCGATGCGGGGCTCAATCCCAGGACCCTGGGATCATGACCTGAGCTGAAGTCAGATGCTTAACGACTGAGCCACCCGGGTGCCCCGAGATTGGCTTATTTTTGACTTATATTACTTATCAGTCAATATTAGATATGTTTCCTAACATATTGCACTAATCAAATGCTTCAAAAGAGGCCTGGAACCACACTTGTGATATGATGTCACACAAACCACAAAGCAGAAAATGCCATCCTTACCTGGTCTGCTGATTTGAATATGTAAATTAGCAAAACTGTTAAAAAAATATGACATCTTGGTGGTGGATATAATTGTGTATTTGAAATATTTTGTAGTAAATAATAAGTCATAATTGGCCACCCTTTGTAGGCATAGTTCATCAGTATTATGATGTTGACGTTATTGGAATGACTGATCAACAAACCTATTTAGAAAGGTAATTGCCCTTGTAAGGCATAACTTGAGAGGAGCTCAGGACAATCAATGGACAATGAGAAGCTAGGCTTTCCTTCATGGAAAAAATCAGCTAATTAATTTGTTGAATTGCATCTGATGTTGAGGTAGGGAAAAGAAGTGGAGGCGATGCCCAAAGAATAGGGATAAAGTAGTGTACATTGCTATAATGTTGATTCAAAATTCTCTTCCACTTGGTGAAATCCACTGCTTAGGGAATCTTAGGGAAGATTCTCCTTCAAGGAAAGGTTGCTTACAAATTCAAGGTCATTTTCCAAATCCCACACAGCTTGTCTGTGTGCCAAACTTTTCTGGTTTTATTTTTATTCTTTTTTGCCTTAAAATATATCTTAGAACACAGGTTTTATGACTCCTGCTTTGTGATATGTTATTAGTCTCTGTCCCAGTTGCTGAGGCTATTGTAAACGAGGGGGCTATTAGTGGGGACAGCTGGACAAGGAACAAGGGCTGAGGAGCCTGTATGTGGAGAGGAAAAAGGCAAGGGGCTTGAGCTTTTTCTATTTGAGCACCAAAATAGATCAGAGAGGGTGAAAGAGACAGATTTCAGAGGTCACTGAATTCAACTTCCTCTATTTTGTAAATGAGGAATCTGAGGGCCTGAGAGAGAAAATAATCTGCCTTATACCAAAGATCTATTGTCATAGTTGGTCTTAAAACTCAGGAAGTTTAATAGCAAATTCCAACTGATTGTTTTAATCAAAAACTCTATTTTTTGAGAGAGAGCGCACGTGTGCACAGGGGAGGGGCAGAGGGAGAGGGAGAGACAGAATCTCAAACAGCCTCCATGCCCAGCGCGAGCTCGAAGCAGGGGCTCAATCTCACGACCCCGAGATCAATACCTGAACGGAAATCAAGAGTCGGATGCTTAACCAACTGAGCCACCAGGTGCCTCTTTAATCAAAAATTTTAATGAAATATTTCATGTATACAGAAACGTATAAAAAGTAATAAAGAAATGGCTGTGCACTCATCTCCCCTCATGTCAAATCTTAATTTACTGCTGAATTTTCTTTAGATGGTTTAGAAATACCATTGGTGAAGCCCTGCTAGTACATATCGCTGATCCCCTTTCCTCTTGCCATGCTGCTCCAGAGCTAACTCCTGCTCCAAATAGACTGCGTATCATGTCTTTTATCATATTATTATGATTTAACTGCAAGCAGACATGCCACAAACAACACATTGTACAGCATGTTATAAACATTATATAAACATCAAACTATATATATTCTTCTACAACCTGCTTTTTTTGCTCAACATAATGTTTTTGAGATTTCTTTGCGTTGAAACATGTAGCTCCAATGAATTCATTTTAACTGTGAATAGTATTCTAATGTGCCAACATACTACAATTTATCCTTTCTTCTCTGTTGATGGGTATTCAGGTGAGTCCTGATTTTTCATTATTAGAGACAAAACCATAGTGAACACTTTGCACTGCTGTATGTCCAGGTGAGTTTTCCTCTGGTGGGCTGTGAAAGGGTTATAGTAGGTGCTTAGGCCAATACCACTGAACAGGGCCTAGGGCAGCTGGAGCCCTGGGCTGGTGGCTTTAAGCCTCTAGCAGTTTCTCCTCTTGATATGGGGCATTGTACAAATACCATCACTTTTAAATGTGAAAAGGTTGGAAGAAGTGTTCTAAGACAGTAGGTCTCAAGCATTAGCATGAGTCAGAATCACGTGGAAGGCTTGTTAAGCAAAGTGCTGGGCTCCACCTCCAGAATTTCTGATTTAGTGGGTCTAGAGGGGGGCCCATGCATTTGCATTCTAACAAAATCCCAAGTGATGTTAATGCTCTGAGTATGGGGACCACATTTGAGAGCCACTAGGGTATATATTTAGGAGTTGAATAGGAAGTGCGGATTGATTATGCAAATGCCTTTGCATTATTGCAAAATATTTTATCATAATTAGCATATAATGCGATCTAGAATATAATTTAAAAATAGAAAGGATATGATTCTGTATCGAACAGCTTGGTATTTGCATGCTTTTGTGTGAAAGAAAGATAAAAAGCACTTAATCATGCTCAGAAGCAACTTCCCCCCCATAACTGTAAATTCTGCATTCCCTTTTGAGTGTTTGGAACCAGGAAGAGGGCTCTAAAAAGACAACAGAATGAGAAAAGGAATCCTCCCTTCCTTCCCCTGTTATCTTTATGGTGTAATCAATAGGTACATCACCATTCACCAAGGAAGGAAAGAAAAAGGGAAATGTTTAAATGATTAGAATGTTGTCAGCCCTCAGCAGAGTTGTAAAGTAATCAGAATGTTCTTTGATGTGTTACCTCCTTTGGGTCCGTAGTGTGTCTCTGGAGGTCCAGTCCAGTTCCTGTCTTTTTTGGCGATCTGAGCACCCAATTTCAAAGTGAGGGTTGGGGGTGGGTGGTTTCCCACACAGCACCAAGCAATTCTAGGGACACCAGCTGGGTGTCCTACAATTCAGCTCAATCAGACTCTACCCTGAGGTAGCATCATCTCCCACAGGTTAAAGGCTCAGTCCCATAAGACTGCTTCCCCCACCCCCGCTTCATACACCAGTGGCAAGCCCAGCTTATTACCTGTATTTCTGACTGGCTGTAGATTAGAGGTCCCCTGACCTCTTCCTCCTTGTGACTTCACACCGAATCACACCCAGTGTGAAGTAGCACCTTTCCATGTTCCCCATCTTAGTGAATGACCCTTCTAGCTAGCCAGTCAGAAAATGAGGACTCCCCGTCGGCTGTTGCTTCTCACTCATCCCCCACACTGTCCCTATCGACTTGAATCTGTTCACCTTTGCCCACCCCGCCACCTTTACCTCTGCCTCCATCCCTGTCCCTGTCCTCTGCATGATTACAACCGCCTCCTAAGTGCGCTTCATTCTTGTTCCCTTCTGATCCAGTCTTCACACAGCACCTTACTGACCTTTATAAAATGAAAACTAGATGTCACTCCACTACTAAAAATCCCCCCTAGTGGTTTCTCTTTCTCTTAGAGTTAAATGCAAACTTCTAGCCAGACCTGACCCAGCCCCTGCCTGTCTCCAGCTTCACCGCACACGGTACCCACTTTGTCCTGTTTTCCATCAGGCACACCAGACTTTTCTCTTTCCCCAAAGCATTGGATTCACTCCTGTATCAAGCCCTTTGCAGTTTCTTCTCTTGAAATGTTCTTTCTTTCTCTACGTATTTGCTCTTTTTGCTTAACTAACTTGTACATGTCCTTCAAGTCAAGCTGAAACAGCACTTCTATAGGCTTCTCTCACTATCCTCTCCCTCCCACACTGAACTGGGTTTAGTCCTTGTTTAGAGCAGTCCTGCACCTTCCCTCCTTCTTCATGCCTTCCCTAATACTGCTAATTACGTATTTATTATTTGGGTTTTCTACTAGGCTATAAGCTTAATGAAGGCAGGGGTCTTGACCTTTTTATTCTCAGCTCTGAATCCCCAGGGCCTAAGATAATGCCTAAGAGCCACTCAATAAATTCAGTAAGTGTCTGTGGCTGATTGATTTAAATTCTTGACTGTATTTTCATATATTGATTACATACTGTTAAAAAGCAAAAATTCAACTGAGTAAATTTGAAGATCTAATTGACTTTATTAAGTGATTCATAAATTGGGCAGCATCCTATCTAGCAAGTAGAGGATAGCTCCAAGGAGTTGTGCAAAATGGAAGGCTTTATAGGAAGTAGGGTAGGGCAAGGAAGTTGTTAGCAAAAGAAAAGAAAGGATTGTTTCAGGCAAGGTCACTTTCCCTTGGTGGGTGGGGTGGGGAAAGAGCAGTAGGTCTTATCATGCAGATTACTTCCTCCTCTTTTGGGCAATGGAGAGAACCCATGTGACAGAGTAGTTCATTGGTACTTAACAGAAAAATCCTGACTGGCCAATGGGTAAGACATATTTCTGGGGGAGGTTGAAGCTGCAGTTAGGTTGGGTATTAAGCCCTGGTTTCATGACTTGGGACCTATGGTTTTCTTTTTAACAATATACACACATATATATTTAAATTTCTCGACATCACGTACCTATAAACCTGGGTCAGAGTGGCTGGCTTAAAAACTCAGCATCCCTAGATTAGAGATCAAATTTGTATGATGACCTATTTTTATGTTGTTCATGTTTTACGTTGAGTGGCTGGAGCTGCTCACTTTGTGCCTGAAGAGTCAGCAGAAACATTTCGCTGGCAAGTCCTTCGCTATAACTGTCTTTCTTACCAGTGATATTACAGAAGATAGCATTACAGTGTGCAAGATGGGATTTGAGCTTGGCAATATACCTATTAGTCAAGAGATTTTAAAAAGAAAACACTCAAGTGGTGAAGTGACTTTTAGAGAATACAATCTGAGACTTTATAGGAGAGTGGGAACATAATGTTGGATCCTCATTTCTAGGGCTAAAGTAAATAAATCTCCAGGTCCTTAGGTGTATTTGAAGCAAAACTAATATTTGAAAATCTAGGTATAATTTTTCTTTTTTAATTTATTTATTAGAGAGAGAGAGGGGAGGCGTAGGGGCAGAGGGAGAGGGAGAAGCAGACTCCCAGTGGGGCAGGGCATCTGAGGCGAGGCTGGGCTCGATCCCTGAGATCATGCATGATCTGAGCTGAAATCAAGAGTTGGATGCTTAACCCACTGAGCCACGCAGGTGCCCCTAGGTTTAATTTTTTAAAAAAATAAGTAATTCAATAACAAAATCCAGGAGTCTGGATCTATAGCATCCAAGTAGGTTTTATTAAAAAGAAATACGATTTATCTAAAAATCTATGAGATTTTAATAAATATATTGTAGAGGCCACTTTTAGACAATAGGCTTGAGCAATGGAAACTTCATCAAGGCAGAAGGGCCCAAAGTGACCCCAACCCCCTGGCTGCATACAGACAGGCCCATCAGGAGACCCACCTCAGAATATCCACGGGCCCTAACTAACCAATGAGCTACTTACTATGAGGGAGAATTCCATATTTCGCTACACCTCCTCATCTTCCCCCTTTAAAAACAGCCCCGCCCTCCCCACCCCCACCGCCTCTGCTCCCCTGCAGTGTACTCAATACAATCCTCTCCTTTGTTCTGCCTCAGGTAACTCTTTTCACAGCCTGTGCCAGGACTCCAAGACTACCCCCCCCCGCCCCGCCCCGATCATCAGATCACCCCACATTTGTGGGCTGCCATCGGATCAGGAGAGACACCACATTTAGATGCCACATATATGATTAATTTAAAATCATGAAACTCTTGAAATAATTATAATATCATACATTAAATAATGATTATTTATGAAGCACATTCACATAGTGAAGTCCATGTCGATCTTGTAACTGGACTCAAGGGGTTTGTGGCTTAGGGTGCATTAAATTGAACACAACCCAAGGAGATGTTGAAAGCAAAGGACTTTTTATTACTTGTGACAAGTAAGGAGACAGAGAGCTCTCAAAGCACTGTCTTCCATGGGGTTAGTACAGGAAGCTTTTATTCAGTGTATTAGGGAGTGGGGGCAGGGAACTCGCATAGGCATTTCTGTTCAATTGTGAATGCCTAGCTGTCAACGTGCTAGCAACACATTGTGTATTCAAAAAAGTGGTGGGAAACTCCACCTGGAGGAGATTTTAGTATTACAATGAGCTAAAGGTAACTTCAGAACAACTCAGGGGGGCTTCTGCACAGGTCCTTAGCTCTAGTCCTGCTCAAACTGGCTCACCTAAGGGGCTACCAAGAGAGGCACAGCTAGCAAAGGGTTATCAGGTGAAACACATAGTTGGGCACCTCCTTGGCTGGAACTGTTGGTTCTGAAAAGCAAAACACATTCCTTCCTTGCTTTTGTCCCTTGTCGCTTCTCCTTTCTGCTGATAGC